>NC_058084.1:83489617-83857117 GCF_014858855.1 Bufo gargarizans
ATTCCCAGAATTTCAGTACTGCAGATATGTGCTCCTATTATAGGATCCAGGAGTATACCAGGAAAGAACTTCAAGTCCCAGAATGTCAATGCTGCAGATATGTTCTCCTATTGGATCCAGGAGTATAACAGGAAAGAACTACAAGTCCCAGAATGTCAGTGCTGCAGATATGTGCTCTTATTATAGGATCCAGGAGTATAACAGCAAAGAACTACAATGCCCAGAATGTCAGTGCTGCAGATATGTGCTCCTATTATAGGATCCAGGAGTATAACAGGAAAGAACTACAAGTCCCAGAATCTCAATGCTGCAGATATGTGCTCTTATTATAGGATCCAGGAGTATAACAGGAAAGAACTACAAGTCCCAGAATGTCATTGCTGCAGATATGTGCTCCTATTATAGGATCCAGGAGTATAACAGGAAAGAACTACAAGTCCCAGAATGTCAATGCTGCAGATATGTGCTCCTATTATAGGATCCAGGAGTATAACAGGAAAGAACTACAAGTCCCAGAATGTCAATGCTGCAGATATGTGCTCCTATTATAGGATCCAGGAGTATAACAGGAAAGAACTACCATTCCCAGAATTTCAGTACTGCAGATATGTGCTCCTATTATAGGATCCAGGAGTATCACAGGAAAGAACTATTATTCCCAGAATTTCAGTACTGCAGATATGTGCTCCTATTATAGGATCCAGGAGTATAACAGGAAAGAACTTCAAGTCCCAGAATGTCAATGCTGCAGATATGTTCTCCTATTGGATCCAGGAGTATAACAGGAAAGAACTACAAGTCCCAGAATGTCAGTGCTGCAGATATGTGCTCCTATTATAGGATCCAGGAGTATAACAGCAAAGAACTACAATGCCCAGAATGTCAGTGCTGCAGATATGTGCTCCTATTATAGGATCCAGGAGTATAACATGAAAGAACTACAAGTCCCAGAATGTCAATGCTGCAGATATATGCTCCTATTATAGGATCCAGGAGTATAACAGGAAAGAACTACAAGTCCCAGAATGTCAATGCTGCAGATATGTGCTCCTATTATAGGATCCAGGAGTATAACAGGAAAGAACTACAAGTCCCAGAATGTCAATGCTGCAGATATGTGCTCCTATTATAGTATCCAGGAGTATCACAGGAAAGAACTACCATTCCCAGAATTACAGTACTGCAGATATGTGCTCCTATTATAGGATCCAGGAGTATAACATGAAAGAACTACAAGTCCTAGAATGTCAATGCTGCAGATATATGCTCCTATTATAGGATCCAGGAGTATAACATGAAAGAACTACAAGTCCCAGAATGTCAATGCTGCAGATATGTGCTCCTATTGGATCCAGGAGTATAACAGGAAAGAACTACAAGTCCCAGAATGTCAGTGCTGCAGATATGTGCTCCTATTATAGGATCCAGGAGTATAACAGGAAAGAACTAAAAGTCCCAGAATGTCAATGCTGCAGATATGTGCTCTTATTATATGATCCAGGAGCATAACAGGAAAGAACTACAAGTCCCAGAATGTCAGTGCTGCAGATATGTGCTCTTATTATAGGATCCAGGAGTATAACAGCAAAGAACTACAATGCCCAGAATGTCAGTGCTGCAGATATGTGCTCCTATTATAGGATCCAGGAGTATAACAGGAAAGAACTACAAGTCCCAGAATCTCAATGCTGCAGATATGTGCTCTTATTATAGGATCCAGGAGTATAACAGGAAAGAACTTCAAGTCCCAGAATGTCAATGCTGCAGATATGTGCTCCTATTATAGGATCCAGGAGTATAACAGGAAAGAACTACAAGTCCCAGAATGTCAGTGCTGCAGATATGTGCACCTATTATAGGATCCAGGAGTATAACAGGAAAGAACTACAAGTCCCAAAATGTCAGTGCTGCAGATATGTGCTCTTATTATAGGATCCAGGAGTATAACAGGAAAGAACTACAAGTCCCAGAATGTCCGTGCTGCAGAAATGTGCTCCTATTATAGGATCCAGGAGTATAACAGGAAAGAACTACAAGTCCCAGAATGTCAATCCTGCAGATATGTGCTCCTATTATAGTATCCAGGAGTATCACGGGAAAGAACTACAATCCCCAAAATGTCAGTGCTGCAGATATGTGCTCTTATTATAGGATCCAGGAGTATAACAGGAAAGAAGTACTAGTCCCAGAATGTCAGTGCTGCAGATATGTGCTCCTATTATAGGATCCAGGAGTATAACAGGAAAGAACTACAAGTCCCAGAATGTCAGTGCTGCAGATATGTGCTCCTATTATAGGATCCAGGAGTATAACAGGAAAGAACTACAAGTCCCAGAATTTCAGTGCTGCAGATATGTGCTCCTATTATAGGATCCAGGAGTATAACAGGAAAGAACTACAAGTCCCAGAATGTCAATCCTGCAGATATGTGCTCCTATTATAGTATCACGGGAAAGAACTACAAGTCCCAGAATTTCAGTGCTGCAGATATGTGCTCTTATTATAGGATCCAGGAGTATAACAGGAAAGAACTACAAGTCCCAGAATGTCAATCCTGCAGATATGTGCTCCTATTATAGGATCCAGGAGTATAACAGGAAAGAACTACAAGTCCCAGAATGTCAGTGCTGCAGATATGTGCTCTTATTATAGGATCCAGGAGTATAACAGGAAAAAACTACAAGTCCCAGAATGTCAATGCTGCAGATATGTGCTCCTATTATAGGATCCAGGAGTATAACAGGAAAGAACTACAAGTCCCAGAATGTCAGTGCTGCAGATATGTGCTCCTATTATAGGATCCAGGAGTATAACGGGAAAGAACTAAAAGTCCCAGAATGTCAATGCTGCAGATATGTGCTCCTATTATAGGATCCAGGAGTATAACAGGAAAGAACTACAAGTCCCAGAATGTCAGTGCTGCAGATATGTGCTCTTATTATAGGATCCTGGAGTATTACAGGAAAGAACTACAATGCCCAGAATGTCAGTGCTGCAGATATGTGCTCTTATTATAGGATCCAGGAGTATAACAGGAAAGAACTACAAGTCCCAGAATCTCAATGCTGCAGATATGTGCTCTTATTATAGGATCCAGGAGTATAACAGGAAAGAACTACAAGTCCCAGAATGTCAATGCTGCAGATATGTGCTCCTATTATAGGATCCAGGAGTATAACAGGAAAGAACTACAAGTCCCAGAATGTCAGTGCTGCAGATATGTGCTCCTATTATAGTATCCAGGAGTATCACAGGAAAGAACTACCATTCCCAGAATTTCAGTACTGCAGATATGTGCTCCTATTATAGGATCCAGGAGTATAACAGGAAAGAACTTCAAGTCCCAGAATGTCAGTGCTGCAGATATGTGCTCCTATTGGATCCAGGAGTATAACAGGAAAGAACTACAGGTCCCAGAATGTCAGTGCTGCAGATATGTGCTCCTATTATAGGATCAGGAGTATAACAGGAAACAACTACAAATCCCCGAATGTCAATGCTGCAGATATGTGCTCCTATTATAGGATCCAGGAGTATAACAGGAAAGAACTAAAAGTCCCAGAATGTCAATGCTGCAGATATGTGCTCTTATTATATGATCCAGGAGTATAACAGGAAAGAACTACAAGTCCCAGAATGTCAGTGCTGCAGATATGTGCTCTTATTATAGGATCCAGGAGTATAACAGGAAAGAACTACAAGTCCCAGAATCTCAATGCTGCAGATATGTGCTCTTATTATAGGATCCAGGAGTATAACAGGAAAGAACTACAAGTCCCAGAATGTCAATGCTGCAGATATGTGCTCCTATTATAGGATCCAGGAGTATAACAGGAAAGAACTACAAGTCCCAGAATGTCCGTGCTGCAGATATGTGCTCCTATTATAGGATCCAGGAGTATAACAGGAAAGAACTACAAGTCCCAGAATGTCAATGCTGCAGATATGTGCTCCTATTATAGGATCCAGGAGCATAACAGGAAAGAACTACCATTCCCAGAATTTCAGCACTGCAGATATGTGCTCCTATTATATTATCCAGGAGTATCACAGGAAAGAACTACCATTCCCAGAATTTCAGTACTGCAGATATGTGCTCCTATTATAGGATCCAGGAGTATAACAGGAAAGAACTTCAAGTCCCAGAATTTCAATGCTGCAGATATGTTCTCCTATTGCATCCAGGAGTATAACAGTAAAGAACTACAAGTCCCAGAATGTCAGTGCTGCAGATATGTGCTCCTATTATAGGATCCAGGAGTATAACAGGAAAGAACTACAAGTCCCCAAATGTTAATGCTGCAGATATGTGCTCCTATTATAGGATCCAGGAGTATAACAGGAAAGAACTACAATGCCCAGAATGTCAGTGCTGCAGATATTTGCTCCTATTATAGTATCCAGGAGTATCACAGGAAAGAACTACCATTCCCAGAATTTCAGTACTGCAGATATGTGATCCTATTATAGGATCCAGGAGTATAACAGGAAAGAACTAAAAGTCCCAGAATGTCAATGCTGCAGATATGTGCTCTTATTATATGATCCAGGAGTATAACAGGAAAGAACTACAAGTCCGAGAATGTCAGTGCTGCAGATATGTGCTCTTATTATAGTATCCAGGAGTATAACAGCAAAGAACTACAATGCCCAGAATGTCAGTGCTGCAGATATGTGCTCCTATTATAGGATCCAGGAGTATAACAGGAAAGAACTACAAGTCCCAGAATGTCAATGCTGCAGATATGTGCACCTATTATAGGATCCAGGAGTATAACAGGAAAGAACTACAAGTCCCAAAATGTCAGTGCTGCAGATATGTGCTCTTATTATAGGATCCAGGAGTATAACAGGAAAGAACTACAAGTCCCAGAATGTCCGTGCTGCAGATACGTGCTCCTATTATAGGATCCAGAAGTATAACAGGAAAGAACTACAAGTCCCAGAATGTCAGTGCTGCAGATATGTGCTCTTATTATAGGATCCAGGAGTATAACAGGAAAGAACTACAAGTCCCAGAATGTCAATGCTGCAGATATGTGCTCTTATTATAGGATCCAGGAGTATAACAGGAAAGAACTACAAGTCCCAGAATGTCAGTGCTGCAGATATGTGCTCTTATTATAGGATCCAGGAGTATAACAGGAAAGAACTACAAGTCCCAGAATGTTATATGCACACATCTGGCAGCACTTCCATTACCTAAGTGTCCATATACCGCAGCCAACTACTGCTCCACTTCTCTTATGGTTGTGTCTAAACTCCAGACACCAAACGGACCTTCTGACATCACACTATCACCTTTCTAGGTCACGTGGGTCGGCATCCAGCGCGCGCTTCTATTACAGTGCTACCATACAGTAGGAAGGTCAGGCATGGCTGCTCTGCGCACCAGCGTCTTTAGCACTGACAGGGGAGAGTGTCTGCCTGAGGGGGGCATGTGAAGCCTGTGGAGGGGGCTGACAATTCTATGAGGTGTGAGGGGGGGCTGCTGTGTGGGATTGTAGTCTTGGGGGGGTTGTGTAATATTGTATGCGGTGGGGTTGTGTAATGTTGTATGCGGGGTACGCGTTTAATATTGTAAGCGGGGGGCGGGGGGGCGTTTAACCGCCCCTGGACCGCCTAACGCAGGATCGCGTTCCGGAGGCGGCTGACTCAGGCACAATCACGCATCTACGCGTCATCTCGCGAGATTCCCTGTGAACGCGCGCTCATAGGCTCGCGCGTTCTCAGGAACTGCAGGTCAGCGAGTGGATCTACAGCCTGCCAGCGGCGATCGTTTTAACCCCTAAAAGGTATATTAGACGCTGGATCCAGGAAGGGGCATTTATGGTAAAACATGATTTCCCTAGTAGAATCCCAGAGTCATGTTTAAAGTTTAAGCTAACAATCTGAGTTTACAAGTTTTTATAGCCTTAGGCCTCATGCACACGACAGTTTTTTTTCACGGCCCGCAAAAACGGGGTCCGTGGGTCCGTGATCCGTGACCGTTTTTTCGTCCGTGGGTCTTCCTTGATTTTTGGAGGATCCACGGACATGAAAAAAAAGTCGTTTTGGCGTCCGCCTGGCCGTGCGGAGCCAAACGGATCCGTCCTGAATTACAATGCAAGTCAATAGGGACGGATCCGTTTGAAGTTGACACAATATGGTGCCATTTCAAACGGATCCGTCCCCATTGACTTTCAATGTAAAGTCTGGAGTTCTTTTATACCATCGGATTGGAGTTTTCTCCAATCCGATGGTATATTTTAACTTGAAGCGTCCCCATCACCATGGGAACGCCTCTATGTTAGAATATACTGTCGGATATGAGCTACATCGTGAAAATCAGATCCGACAGTATATTCTAACACAGAGGCGTTCCCATGGTGATGGGGACGCTTCAGGTTAGAATATACTGAAAAACTGTGTACATGACTGCCCCCTGCTGCCTGGCAGGTGCTGCCAGGCAGCAGGGGGCAGACCCCCCCCCCCCTGTTTTTAACTCATTGGTGGCCAGTGCGGCCGCCCCCCCTCCCTCCCCTGTAGTTAACTCATTGGTGTCCAGTGGGCCCCCCCTCCCTCCGCTGTAGATAACTCGTTGGTGGCCAGTGGGCCCTCTCCCCTCCCTCCCCCTCCTAATTAAAATCGCCCCCCTATCATTGGTGGCAGTGGTGAGTACCGATCGGAGTCCCAGTGTAATCGCTGGGGCTCCGATCGGTAACCATGGCAACCGGGACGCTACTGCAGTCCCGGTTGCCATGGTAGCTTAGCAATTTGTAGAAGCTTCATACTTACCTGAAGAGCTGCGATGTCTGTGACCGGCCGGGAGCTCCTCCTACTGGTAAGTGAAAGGTCTGTGCGGCGCATTGCTTATAGCACAGACCTGTCACTTACCAGTAGGAGGAGCTCCCGGCCGGTCACAGACATCGCTGCTCTTCAGGTAAGTATAAAGCTTCTACAAATTGCTAAGCTACCATGGCAACCGGGACTGCAGTAGCGTCCCGGTTGCCATGGTTACCGATCGGAGCCCCAGCGATTACACTGGGACTCCGATCGGTACTCACCACTGCCACCAATGATAGGGGGGCGATTTTAATTAGGAGGGGGTGGGAGGGGAGAGGGCCCACTGGCCACCAATGAGTTATCTATAGCGGACGGAGGGGGGGCCCACTGGCCACCAATGAGTTATCTATAGCGGACGGAGGGGGGGCCCACTGGACACCAATGAGTTATCTATAGCGGACGGAGGGGGGGCCCACTGGACACCAATTAGTTAACTACAGGGGAGGGAGGGGGGGCTGGCTACCAAGAAGTTAACTACAGGGGAGGGAGGGGGGGGGCGGCCGCACTGGCCACAAATGAGTTAAAAACAGGGGGGGGGGGGGGGGGGTCTGCCCCCTGCTGCCTGGCAGCACCTGCCAGGCAGCAGGGGGCAGTCATGTACACAGTTTTTCAGTATATTCTAACCTGAAGCGTCCCCATCACCATGGGAACGCCTCTGTGTTAGAATATACTGTCGGATCTGAGTTTTCGCGAAGTGAAAACTCAGCTCTGAAAAAGCTTTTATGCAGACGGATCTTCGGATCCGTCTGTATGAAAGCAACCTACGGCCACGGATCACGGACACGGATGCCAATCTTGTGTGCATCCGTGTTCTTTCACGGACCCATTGACTTGAATGGGTCCGTGAACCGTTGTCCGTCAAAAAAATAGGACAGGTCCTATTTTTTTGACGGACAGGATACACGGATCACGGCCTCGGCTGCAAAACGGTGCATTTTCCGATTTTTCCACGGACCCATTGAAAGTCAATGGGTCCGCGAAAAAAAACGGAAAACGGCACAACGGCCACGGATGCACACAACGGTCGTGTGCATGAGGCCTAAGCTGAATGACAGCAGTTTTTCAAATGGTTTATGTCACGAACTATGGATCCGATCGCTCCGGATCCCACAGCTGTGACGTAGTGGTCTGTGACGGAGTCTGCGCACACACAGAGACCTCACGTGACCGGGGTATTACCACTCGGCTAACACCCCCCCCCCACTATACTTCGGTAACTGCCACCACGTGGGTTCCCGGTCCACGAGCCGACTATCCGGGTCATTCAGTATCACACAGATCAGTGGATGAACCGGATATCACTTACTGACCAACCGCAGTCAATCACCCCCAGCTACAATTCCTAGATGCAATTTAACTAACTACCTGGTAACGTCTCTTCAAAGGCAAGGTACGTTGTTCAGAAGCTTAGAATATGGAAGACTTGGCTATTTAGATTTTATAATCTTTAATAAGCGGTAAAAATCAGTGCATACAAGTCTAATGAAAATTACTATAAATCTACAGAATAATAATAACAATATAAATAATCACGACAGTTCAAATGAAAGGGAAAAAGATGAAAGAATACTTAGTTTCTCTGGAGGGTTTCAGATGGTCGTTCATATTATTATTATTATTATTTATTATTTAAGCGCCATTCATTCCATAGCGCTGTACATATGATAAGCGGTGCACATACATAACAGACAATTGTACTAATTATAAACAAGATGAGTTACAAACTGGTACAGAAGGAGAGAGGGCCCTGCCCGTGAGGGCTTACAATCTACATGGTATGGGAGAAGGACACAGTAGGTGCGGGTTGAGTTGGTCATGGCGGTATAGAGTCAGCAGGGTCACTGGTTGTAGGCTTGTCTGAAGAGGTGGGTTTTCAGGTTTCTTTTGAAGGATTCCGCTGTAGGTGAGAGTCTGATATGTTCAGGTAGCGAGTTCCAGAGTATGGGGGATGCACGGGAGAAATCTTGGAGTCGATTGTGGGAAGAGGCGATAAGAGGAGAGGAGAGAAGGAGGTCTTGTGAGGATCGGAGAGTGCGTGTGGGGATGTATCGGGAAAGTAGCTCAGAGATGTAGGGAGGGGACAGGTTATGGACGGCCTTGTATGTGTTTGTCAGTACTTTGAAGTGGATTAGTTGGGCAATGGGGAGCCAGTGAAGGGATTGGCAGAGGGGAGAGGCAGAGGAGTAATAAGGTGAGAGGTGGATTAGTCGGGCAGCAGAGTTGAGGATAGATTGGAGGGGTGCGAGGGTGCTAGATGGAAGGCCACAGAGGAGAATGTTGCAGTAGTCTAGGCGGGAGATAATGAGGGCATGTACGAGCATTTTCGCAGATTCGAAGTTAAGGAAAGCACGGATGCGGGAGATGTTTTTGAGTTGGAGGCGGCAGGTGGTGGAAAGGGCTTGGATGTGCGGTCGGAAGGAAAGGGCAGAATCTAAGGTCACTCCAAGGCAGCGGGCTTTTTTGACTGGGGATAATGTGCAGCCATTGATCGTGATAGATAGGTCTGTTGGGGGGGTTGAACAAGATGGGGGAAAGATTATGAATTCTGTCTTATCCATGTTAAGTTTAAGAAAGCGAGAGGGACTTCCGGTTCCGGCGCGCACATGTAAGGAGGTGTGCAGAGCGAGCTCCGTCTCCCCGGACACAGACAGCGGGCGTAGCCGAGACCCGGGGCTTCGTTACCCCGACGGATTATCTCCTCATCATACCGGAGGGTAGATGGAGAAGTTTGTAGTGTGCAGTGGCACCCCGCTGACCAGCTCACCTCTCCCGCCGAGCGACTTGGTTGACCTGCAGAGGAGCAAGATGGCGGATGCCGGCAAGAGAATGACCCGCTCAACCGCGCGAAATCCTCAGTCGCAGGAGACGGCAGAGTCGATATATTCTCAGCTGGACACGGCGCAGCAAGCTGGAGATTTGGAATCCTCCTGTAAAGACATGGTCATAGCGGTGGCTAAATTGCTAGCGCCAGATATTAAAGCCACTCTGGAGGCTACAATCTCCACTTCTTTACAGCAGCTCCAGACCACCGTGAACCAGCATACGGAGCAAGTGCAGGAACTCGAGCAGAGAATGGGTATGGTAGAGGACGAGCTGGAAAGAGTTCACATTCAACTTAGAGACGTAACGCAGTCTAATAAGGCGCTCAGAGACAAAGTTGAGGACTTGGAGAACAGGTCCCGCAGAAGTAATCTGCGTATTCTCGGCCTACCTGAAAACATCCCAGCGCACCAGCTGTCTCGTATCTGCTCGACGGAGCTGCCGCAAGCGTTGGGACTTCACGACCCTGCGATAGTCGAGAGAGCGCATAGAATTGGCCCGCCGCAGGATAACTTGGGGGCTGAGCCTCAGAGACGACCCAGAACGACCATAGTGAAGTACTTGAAGTATGCAGATAAAGAGGCCATCTTGTTCAAGTATAGACGGCTTAAACAGCCGCTCAAGCTGCGTGGCCATCAGATCCTAATCTTTGGGGACTACTCCATGGAGGTATCCAAGAAAAGGAGAGCCTTCTCTCACATTTGCACTGAGTTAGTGCACAAGAAAGTTAAATTCGCCCTAATTTATCCGGCAATACTGAGAGTCTTCAGGAATGATGGGGGAGTGGACACTTACCTCACGCCTTCGGACGCTGCAGAAGCTCTGGAAGAATGCAATCCACCAAGGGAACCAGCCACAGGGACACCAGATGGCGGAGTAAACTCACCCAGAGGAGGACGCTTTAGGAATACAAGACGTATGCGGTCTTCAGCATCCCCTGAAGCTTCTCCAGGAAGGAGGAGAGACCCTGCCGCCAGTCCGGAGTGGAGATGAACACTCTATCTACAGTCTAGAGGGGTGATAGTCGTGATTCTTTGCAGCAGAAAGTGGTCTATACTCTTGAGGAATTAAGTGAGGAATGTAAGGGATTTTGCTCCTTATGTACTGTTTATGTTTGGCGGGGAGAGAGTTAGCATACCAGTTTCATAACGGGATTATGTTTTGTCCGGGGAGGGGAGGTCGGGGAAGATAGAAGTGGGATTCGGGAATGGACTCTGGGCTACAGGTATGCAGCGATCTAGCCCAGGTCGGTGCGAAAAAAGTGAAGTCCACAAAAGATGTGCTGCATTGTTTGAGGTTTATTGGGAATTTGTTGGGAGGGGGGGTTATGTTTGCTATGCCATTCAATGTCATATTTGTCATGTATCTAGCGGGTAATGAGAAGGGTTGTTCGCCGGGGGTCGTCCTCCCAGAGGTGTCTCTATTTCACCAATACCACCTACTCAGCTCAAATGATTAAATTGGTTTCCTGGAACGTTAGAGGACTGAGGTCCCCACATAAAAGAGTAATGGTCCTACGTCACCTACAGAAACTTCAGGCTGATATAGCCTTGATCCAAGAGACGCACCTTGGGGAGGCTGACTTTTGGCGAATGCGCCGAATGTGGGTGGGACAAGTGTACGGCTCTCCCTCAGATGGAAGGAGGGTGGGTGTGATGACATTGATCCATAAGAGGCTTAGATGTGAGGTGTTGTCAGTAGAGGCTGATGATAACGGCAGAGTATTGAAGCTTGATCTAGATACGGATGCGGGTAGACTGACATTGTTTAATGTATATGGACCTAATGCCATGCAAACTAGTTTTCTCTCAAAGTTAGAGACGAGAGTAGTGCAGGAGAGTCATACTGGTGTGGTAGTAATGGGCGATCTGAATGTAGTACATGATACCCAGGAGGATTGTAAGAAGGTGGAATCACTGGATAGGGGGAGGCGGGGAGCAGGTGTCCAGAGAGTGACGCTTGACTCTTTCTTGCAATCTACTGCCCTGACAGATGTATGGAGGCATTTCAATCCGGCGGAGCGTGAGTTTACTCATTTTTCGTCGGCCCACCAGTCCTGGTCTAGAATAGACTATGCTCTTGTCTCACCGGGACTGATGGGAAAGGTGAAAGGAACGGAGATACTAGATATTTTAATATCAGATCATGCCCCAGTGTCCCTATCCCTCTCGGAAAATGTGCCCAGAGGTACAGATTTTATTTGGCGTATGCCTAGTTATTTGGCTACGGATGAGGAATTCCTCCTACAATTGAAAGGATGGTGGTGGGAGTTTGAGGATACCAATAGGGAGCACCGAGACAACTATACCCTATACTGGGACACGGCTAAGGCAGTTATTAGGGGACGCATAATTTCTTACGCTACAGCTAAAAAGAAGAAACTAGCCCACAAATTGACTGTAGCGTCAGGTGAGGTTAGGCGTACATATACGTCCTTCCTAAACAGCCCGACAGATGCCAATAAAGTTCATTGGGTTACGGCTAAACACAACTATGATTTTTATGTTGAGCAGATTACAAAACTGTCTGGGGATTATAAAAAGGCACAATTATTTAAATATGGAAATAAAGCAGGGAGGATGCTGGCTAATCTAGCTAAACCTTATGTGCCCACCACTAATATCAAAAGCGTGCTGAATACGTCGGGACACAGGGTCACAGACCCGAAGGGCATAGTAGACTGCTTTGGGCAGTTCTATGCTTCTCTATATGGCCGAGCAGACTATGATGCTTCATTAGCGGAGGAGCTTATTTCTAAAATCTCACTGCCACGGCTCACAGTAGACATGTGCACCCATCTTAATGCCCAGATTACGGAAGATGAGGTAAAAAGTACCATTAAGTCTCTTGCAAATGGGAAGGCTCCGGGCCCTGATGGATTTGGGGCGGACTTTTACAAGGGACTCAATGCGGAAATTGCCCCTTTTTTAACATTGTTGTTCAATAGCTGCATGGAAGGTCATAACATTATGCAATCTGGGAACATGGCATTTATTAAACTTATCCCCAAACCAGATAAGGATTTGGCGCAGCCAGCCTCCTACCGACCTATCTCTTTAATCAACCAAGACCTCAAAATACTGACCAAATTGTTAACTAATAGATTGGCACAACATATGCCATATCTTGTAGGACCCCATCAGGTAGGATTTATAAAAAATAGAGCGGCGGTGACAAACATTCGATCGGTACTGGTGGCGCAGGACTATATACATCACGGTCCTGGTTGTGTGGGAGGGGGCCCTGCCTTGTTGTCTGTCGATGCGGAGAAAGCATTCGACACTGTGAATTGGAACTGGTTGTGGAGGGCCATGTCTGCCTTTGGCATAGAGGGACCATTCAAGTCACTAGTTGAAAACATTTATCAAAACCCGCAGGCTCAGGTTAATACACCTGGCTTTCTATCGGCTCCTTTCCGGCTCGGCAGAGGCACGAGGCAGGGCTGCCCCTTGTCTCCCCTCCTGTTCAACTTGGCTCTGGAGCCACTAGTACAACATCTGATCCAATCGGATGTTTTTAAAGGGATTCAGATAGGTAAAAAAGAGATTAAACTGGTCTGCTTTGCAGATGACATCCTGCTGTTTATAGACTCCCCTCACCTTCACCTTCAAAAAATACTAGACACTTTTGAGTATTATGGAGGTACTACTGGTTACAGAATAAATGTCGCTAAGAGCCAATTGCTATTCCTGGATAACAGAAGTCCTCGAGTTCAGCTAGGGCGTGACTTTTGCAACGTGGAGGTGGTACCACAGTACCTGACCTATTTAGGTATCAAGGTAGGGCGGCATCCATCCTCACTGTATAAACTGAATTATAATCCCCTAATTAGGAAAATAGAACTGCAGCTAGGCAGATGGACTAATTTGCCGCTTTCGCTTTTCGGGAGGGCATATCTCTTAAAAATGATAAGTTTCGCGAGGCTACTCTATCCAATTCAAACAATACCCCTCTTGCTGACGCACAATGATGTTACCAGAATCCAAAGAGCGTTAGTGCGGTTCCTCTGGCAAGGGAAGCGCCCAAGGATAGCGTACGACAAACTTTGCCTCACTAAGTGGGAAGGAGGAATTCAGATGCCATCGATAAGAAGATACAATCTGGCCTCACTATTTAGACATGCTAGGGACTGGCTAAATGGCACCTCGTTTTTCTCAAACACCCCACTAGAAAGTGAATTGGTAGCGCCTTGGGATTTAGTAGCCTTGTTACATACTAGGATAAGGGACCTCCCTAGACCGTTCAAAAACTATGTAATTTTGAGGGATACTCTGGCAGCTTGGCGGAGCATACGTAGACTATACAAATTGCCCATGTATATCACTCCCTATATGCCATTATGGAATCTCCCTGCATTTCCGGAAGGTGGGCGTTCGGGTCTTTTTCGACTGTGGAAGGGCAAGGGGATTCTGGTATTGAAACATTTGTTGAACGAGGGAGGAACTGAGCTCTTATCGTGGCCTGAGGTTCAATCCAAATATCAGATCCCAGCTTCTCATTTTCTGTCATATAAACAAACGCAATCATACTGCGGAGCGCAGTCAGCGAGTCTGGGTGATCCTGACAGATTGAACTGGTTTGAGGCCCTGGTGGGAACCCGGGAACTCTCTTTATCTGACCTCTATAAAAGAATGCAGAATATTCTCTCTACCCCCATAGGGGATAAAGTGTATAAGAAATGGGAGGAGGAGCTAGGGGACGGTGCAGTTACTCCCAAGTTGAGGGAAGGGATGGAAAGAGTGAGGCAGGCGATTACGAGTGAACCGTGGAGGGAGATGCATTTTAGGATCCTCCATAAGGCTACGTATGCCTTTGATATGTCTTATAGAGATGCACCCGCGCACTATCTGAGATGGTGCCCTAAATGTCTGCACCAGAAAGCTAATCTGTTGCATGGGCTTTGGCGTTGCCCTCATTTGAAGTCTCTATGGGAGGACTCTGTCGAGTATATCCAGCGGGTCTGGGGTATAAAGATACAAATGATACCTTTGCATTGCATTTTCCATTATATCCCACTGGATGAAAGGGGAGAAATAACCCATTCTACTAATATTAAGGGGATACACTTGTTCCTTTTGGCAGTGGTAAAGACCATTCTCAGGCACTGGATATATCCCACAGTTCCTACATTTCAGGAGGCTCTGGGGACTATGAAATATGTCATGTATCTGGACAGGCTAGATGTGGAAGGTAGCAAGGAGAAGTCTGCAAAACGATTCTTTCAGACCTGGAAAAGTTTTATTGTATACTCTTTGACGCCGACGGAAATTTCTGAGGTCGTCAGACCTTTTGTGCACACTAAGTGGTATCTGGAAGGGAAATTGAAGGGTACTTTGGGAGGACTAGAGGTGGATTAGAGGTGACAATACTAATGATTGATGTCTCTGCCGCGCTTGAATATGTGATACTTTACCCGGAGGACTCACTGCGAGATATTGACATGGCATTTCGAGTTGGGAAACAGTTGGGAGGGAAGGGAGGGGGGTGTTTACCCAGGGGGGGAGAAAATTGAAAATTCGGATTAGGCGTGTATTACTTGCATGCTGGACAATCATGTATTCATGCCTGCGAGCATGAGCTGTTGTGATCTGTATACTTGTACACTGCCTTTTTATTCCGAAATAAAAATTGTTTAAAAAAAAAAAAAAAAAAAGAAAGCGAGAGGCGAAGAAGGATGATATAGAAGATAGACATTGTGGGATTCTTGATAGTAAGGTGGTGATGTCTGGACCAGAAAGGTAGATTTGTGTGTCATCAGCATAGGAGTGATACTGAAAGCCATGGGACTCTATGAGCTGTCCCAGGCCAAAAGTGTAGATTGAGAAGAGCAGGGGTCCTAGGACAGAGCCTTGCGGGACACCAACAGAGAGGGCATGAGACGAGGAGGTGGTGCGGGAGTGGGAGACGCTAAACGTCCGGTCTGTGAGGTATGATGTGATCCAGGAGAGAGCCAGGTCAGTGATGCCAAGAGATGAGAGAGTTTGCAACAGAAGGGTGTGGTCAACAGTGTCGAAGGCAGAGGACAGGTCAAGGAGAAGGAGGACAGAGTATTGTTTCTTGGTTTTGGCTGTCAGTAGGTCATTGGTGACTTTGGTAAGGGCAGTCTCGGTCGAGTGGTGGGTTCGGAAGCCGGATTGTAGGCGGTCAAAGAGGGAGCAAGAGGAGAGGTGGGAGGACAGTTCAGAATGGACATGTTGTTCAAGTAGCTTTGAGGCATACGGAAGAAGTGATATGGGGCGATAACTGGACAAGGAAGATGTCACAACCAGACAGCTGAGAAGCTCTGACAGAGGCCTTTCAGAACCTCCTCTTTGAGTTTCTGTGTTGTGGTATTCAGCTCCTCCTCTCCTTAGCCTCTCTCAGCTGTCATGTGTTGGACTAATTGCTTCCCTTTAAATTCTTCCCCAGAAGGCTTTTCTGGGCGGCTTATATTTCTTCCTGGAGTATGTGTGCATGCCCATCTGGTTCTCCTCTCCTCTACAAAGTTAAGTGTTACACTGTTATCTGTTATTTTCTGTTTGCTGGATCCCAGGTGACCCTGACTCCCTCCGTGTCTGGTGTAGGGAGCCGGTGGTCGTGTCCCCTCACTATTGTAGGGTGCTCAGGGGTTATATAGTCAAGGTACGTGGATATGCATACCTCCACCATTCGGATCTATGCATAGGCTAAGCAGCCAGGGAAAGTGCCAGGTCTTCTACAGGGGTCTCCCTTTTGTTCCTTAGCTGTTGGATCCAGCGAGTCATTTATGCATGTTGTTTTGCCTTGTTACCCGTACACATTCCGTGACATTATAAGCCGCCAAAACCGTTTTAAGCATGGATCCGGTTTCACTTTTGGCTGAACGGTTCCAGGGTCTTTCATTGGAGGTAGCTGACCTCCGTAAGACTTTTTCTCAGCTTCAAGTGACCGGTTCAGCTTGCGTTCATGGAGCTTGTTCTGAGCCTAAGATCTCGCTCCCGGATACGTTCTCCGGGGGTAGTGAGAATTTTGTGCGTTTTAGAGAGGCTTGCAAACTCCATTTTCGCCTTCTTCCCCTTTCCTCTGGAGATGAGGAACGGAGGGTGGGGATCATTATATCGCTGCTCAGAGGTAACGCTCAGTCCTGGGCCTTTTCGCTGCCGGAGGGGGCACGGCCTCTCCGTTCAGTGGATGAATTCTTTTTAGCCCTGGGTCAGATATATGATGATCCGGATCGTATTGCTCTGGCGGAGTCTAGACTACGTCTATTATGCCAGGGTAAACAATCCGCAGAAATATACTGCTCAGAATTTCGGAGATGGGCAGCTGATACTGGTTGGAATGATGCTGAACTCCGAAGTCAATTTTGCCATGGTCTTTCAGAGGGATTGAAAGATGCATTTGCCTTTCATGAAAGGCCTATTTCTTTGGACTCTGCTATGTCTCAGGCCGTTCGTATTGACAGGCGTCTTAGAGAGAGAGGAGAGATCTCTCCTTCATGTCATACTCGGTCCCAGGACTGTGCAGCGGTCCCATTCTGTGCGCAGGGGTCTCAGTCGCTGTCAGCCCCTTCTGAGCAGGAGCCCATGCAGCTGGGGTTGATTGCTTCTGACAATAGAAGATTCAGCCCGCATGGGACGGTTTGTTTTTGTTGTGGAGGTATTAATCATTTGGCAAATATTTGTCCCTCTAGGAGATTCAGGCAGTTCTCTGGGTATAATAAAGAAACAAAGAGGAAAAAATCTTTGAAAAATGTTCCGTCTGTTACTATTGGCAGGGTTGAGGCGGAAATTGAAGGTTTTCCGTTTGCTTGTAGTTCCCGTTTTGTCCTGCCGGCTAGGGTGGCGCTAGAGAGCAAGAACATTTTTTGTGAGATTTTTGTGGATAGTGGAGCAGCGGTCAATCTCATTGATAATCAATTTGCGATAACTCATGGTTTCCAGGTGCGCACTTTGAGAAAGGATATTCCTGTTTTTGCTATCGATTCCGCTCCACTTTCTCAGAAATCATTAAAGGGCATAGTTCACAATATCCGTTTGATTGTGAGTGATGCTCATGTTGAGGATGTGTCATGTTTCGTCCTTAGCGGTTTGCCCACCCCTCTGGTGTTGGGGCTGCCCTGGCTCACTAAGCATAACCCCACCATTGATTGGCAAGCGAAGCAAATAAATGGTTGGAGTGACTTTTGCAGAGAGAATTGCCTCATGACATCTGTTTCTGAGGTTGCTACTAAGACTATACCATCTTTTCTCTCTGAATTTTCGGATGTCTTCTCTGAGAGTGGAGTTCAGGATTTGCCCCCGCACAGGGAGTACGATTGCCCTATTAATCTCATCCCAGATGCCAAGCTGCCTAAATCTCGTTTATACAATCTTTCCCAACCTGAGAGGATCGCTATGCGTGCTTATATCTCTGAGAGTCTGAGAAAGGGACACATACGACCCTCGAAGTCACCTGTTGCCGCTGGTTTTTTCTTTGTTAAGAAAAAAGATGGTTCTTTAAGACCTTGTCTGGATTTCAGGGAGCTGAACAATATCACAATTCGTGACCCTTATCCGCTTCCTCTGATCCCGGACCTATTTAACCAGGTTGTTGGGGCTAAAGTCTTTTCCAAATTAGATTTAAGAGGGGCATACAACCTGGTCAGGGTCAGAGAAGGGGACGAATGGAAGACGGCCTTCAATACCCCTGAGGGCCATTTTGAGAATTTGGTTATGCCTTTTGGTTTGATGAATGCCCCAGCCGTTTTTCAGCATTTCGTGAACAGCATTTTTTATCATTTGATGGGAAAATTTGTATTGGTGTATTTGGATGACATTTTGATTTTTTCTCCCGATTTCAAAACTCATAAGGAACATTTACGTCAGGTCTTGCTCATTCTGCGGGAGAATAAATTATATGCGAAACTGGAAAAATGTGTGTTTGCGGTTCCAGAAATTCAATTTCTGGGGTTTCTTCTCTCCGCTTCTGGTTTTCGCATGGACCCCGAGAAGGTCCGCGCTGTGCTTGAGTGGGAGCTTCCTGAGAATCAAAAGACGCTGATGCGTTTTTTGGGCTTTGCCAATTATTACAGGAAGTTCATTTTGAATTATTCTTCTATTGTTAAACCACTCACTGATATGACCAGAAAGGGGGTAGATTTTTCTTCTTGGTCAGTAGAGGCGCGTAAGGCTTTTTCTGATATCAAGGAGAGTTTTGCTTCCGCTCCCATCTTGGTGCAACCTGATGTTTCGTTACCCTTCATAGTTGAGGTTGATGCTTCTGAGGTGGGTGTGGGGGCGGTCTTGTCTCAGGGTTCCTCTCCTGCCAATTGGCGACCGTGTGCCTTTTTCTCAAGAAAACTCTCCTCCGCAGAGAGAAATTACGATGTGGGAGATAGGGAATTGTTGGCCATCAAGTTGGCTTTAGAGGAATGGCGCCATTGGCTAGAGGGAGCCAGACACCCTATTACCATATTTACTGACCATAAAAATCTGGCCTACTTGGAGTCAGCCAAGCGTCTGAACCCGAGACAGGCCAGATGGTCGTTGTTCTTTTCTAGGTTTAATTTTGCTGTCACGTTCCGCCCTGGAGTTAAGAATGTGAAGGCAGATGCCCTGTCACGTTGTTTTCCGGGAGGCGGGAATTTTGAAGACCCGGGTCCCATTTTGGCTGAAGGTGTGGTGGTCTCTGCTCTTTTTCCTGAATTGGAGGCAGAGGTGCAGGCAGCCCAGTCAGAGGCTCCTGATCTTTGTCCTCCTGGGAGCTTGTTTGTGCCTCTCGCTTTAAGACACAAGATTTTTAAAGAACACCACGATACGGTCCTTGCTGGGCACCCGGGGGTAAGAGCCACACTGGATCTCATCGCTCGGAGATTCTGGTGGCCTGCGCTTCGTAAGTCGGTTGAGGGTTTTGTGGCAGCCTGCGAGACTTGCGCTCGTGCCAAAGTCCCTCATTCACGGCCATCAGGTCCTCTCCTTCCCTTACCCATTCCTTCCCGTCCTTGGACACATCTGTCCATTGACTTCATAACGGACCTGCCTCGTTCCTCGGGGAAGACTGTGATTCTGGTGGTGGTGGACCGTTTTAGCAAAATGGTGCATTTCATCCCTTTTCCTGGTTTGCCCAATGCTAAGACGCTGGCGCAGGCATTTGTTGATCACATTGTCAAATTGCACGGTATTCCTTCAGACATAGTCTCTGATAGGGGCACGCAGTTTGTTTCCAGATTCTGGAAGGCTTTCTGTTCTCGCTTGGGGGTTCGGTTGTCATTCTCTTCTGCTTTCCACCCGCAGTCGAATGGTCAGACAGAGCGCGTCAATCAGAATCTGGAGACATATCTGCGTTGTTTTGTGGCGGAGAATCAAGAGGATTGGTGTTCTTTTTTGTCTCTTGCTGAGTTTGCTTTAAATAACCGTCGTCAGGAGTCCTCTGATAAGTCACCATTTTTTGGTGCATATGGGTTTCATCCACAGTTTGGGACTTTCTCGGGAGAGGGGTCTTCTGGTTTACCTGATGAGGACAGATTCTCCTCGTCTTTGTCATCTATTTGGCAAAAGATTCAAGATAATCTAAAGAGCATGAGTGAGAGATATAAGCGTGTGGCTGATAAGAGACGTGTGCTTGGTCCGGACCTGAATGTTGGTGATCTGGTGTGGTTGTCTACCAAGAATATCAAATTGAAGGTTCCCTCCTGGAAGTTGGGTCCTAGGTTTATTGGGCCTTACAAAATCCTGTCTGTCATCAATCCTGTTGCATACCGTCTTGATCTTCCTCAGACTTGGAAGATCCATAATGTTTTTCATAAGTCCTTATTGAAACCTTATGTTCAACCCATTGTACCCTCGCCTTTGCCTCCTCCTCCGATTATGGTTGATGGGAATCTTGAATTTCAGGTCTCTGGGATTGTGGATTCTCGTCTTGTCCGCGGTTCTCTTCAGTACCTTGTTCACTGGGAGGGGTATGGTCATGAGGAGAGGATGTGGGTCCCAGTGACGGACATTAAAGCCTTTCGTCTCATCAGGGCTTTCCATAGGTCCCATCCTGAGAAGGTGGGTTCTGAGTGTCCGGAGTCCACTCGTAGAGGGAGGGGTACTGTCACAACCAGACAGCTGAGAAGCTCTGACAGAGGCCTTTCAGAACCTCCTCTTTGAGTTTCTGTGTTGTGGTATTCAGCTCCTCCTCTCCTTAGCCTCTCTCAGCTGTCATGTGTTGGACTAATTGCTTCCCTTTAAATTCTTTCCCAGAAGGCTTTTCTGGGCGGCTTATATTTCTTCCTGGAGTATGTGTGCATGCCCATCTGGTTCTCCTCTCCTCTACAAAGTTAAGTGTTATACTGTTATCTGTTATTTTCTGTTTGCTGGATCCCAGGTGACCCTGACTCCCTCCGTGTCTGGTGTAGGGAGCCAGTGGTCGTGTCCCCTCACTATTGTAGGGTGCTCAGGGGTTATATAGTCAAGGTACGTGGATATGCATACCTCCACCATTCGGATCTATGTATAGGCTAAGCAGCCAGGGAAAGTGCCAGGTCTTCTACAGGGGTCTCCCTTTTGTTCCTTAGCTGTTGGATCCAGCGAGTCATTTATGCATGTTGTTTTGCCTTGTTACCCGTACACATTCCGTGACAGAAGATGGGTCAAGTGAAGGCTTTTTGAGGATGGGTGTAATGGTAGCATGTTTAAAAGCAGAGGGGAAGACACCAGAGTTTAGTGATATACAGTCATGTGAAAAAATTAGGACACCCTTTGAAAGCATGTGGTTTTTTGTAACATTTTTAATAAAAGGTTATTTCATCTCCGTTTCAACAATACAGAGAGATTAAAGTAATCCGACTAAACAAAGAAAACTGAAGAAAAGTCTTTTCAAGATCTTCTGTAAATGTCATTCTACAAAAATGCCTATTCTAACTGAGGAAAAAGATAGGACACCCTCACATGTATTCCCTCTTAAATTGGCTCAGATCTCACACAGGTATATCACACCAGGTGCACATAATTAGTAGATCGTTACTCTGCATGTTGAATGAGGCTTGCCCTATTTAAACCTCAGACATTTAGTTTGGTGTGCTCCTGACTGTTGAAGTGAGAGTGAGCACCATGGTGAGAGCAAAAGAGCTGTCAGAGGACTTCAGAAAAAAGATTGTAGCAGCCTATGAGTCTGGGAAGGGATTTAAAAAGATCTCAAAAGATTTTGAAATCAGCCATTCCACTGTCCGGAAGATAGTCTACAAGTGGAGGGCTTTCAAAACAACTGCCAACATGCCCAGGACTGGTCGCCCCAGCAAGTTCACCCCAAGAGCAGACCGCAAGATGCTAAAAGAGGTCTCCAAAAACCCTAAAGTGTCATCTCGAGAACTACAGCAGGCTCTGGCTACTGTTGATGTAGAAGTACATGCCTCTACAATCAGAAAGAGACTGTACAAGTTTAACTTGCATGGGAGGTGTGCAAGGAGGAAACCTTTGCTTTCAAAGAGAAACATCGAGGCCAGACTGACATTTGCCAGAGATAAAGTTGACAAAGACCAGGACTTCTGGAATAATGTTCTTTGGACAGATGAGTCCAAAATTGAATTATTTGGACACAACAGCAGAGGACATGTTTGGCGTAAACCAAACACAGCATTCCAAGAAAAGAACCTCATACCAACTGTGAAGCATGGAGGTGGAAGTGTCATGGTTTGGGGCTGCTTTGCTGCAGCAGGACCTGGTCAGCTCACCATCATAGAATCCACGATGAATTCTACTGTGTATCAGAAGGTGCTTGAAGAACATGTGAGACCATCAGTTAGAAAATTAAAGCTGAAGCGGAACTGGACCATGCAACATGACAATGACCCAAAACATACTAGTAAATCAACCAAAGATTGGCTGAAAAAGAAGAAATGGAGAGTCCTGGAATGGCCAAGTCAAAGTCCAGATTTGAATCCCATTGAGATGCTGTGGGGTGACTTGAAAAGGGCTGTACGTGCAAGAAACCCCTCAAACATCTCACAGCTGAAAAAGTTCTGCATTGAGGAGTGGGGTAAAATTTCCTCAGACCGATGTCGAAGACTGGTAGATGGCTACAAGAACCGTCTCACTGCAGTTATTTCAGCCAAAGGAGGTAACACTCGCTATTAGGGGCAAGGGTGTCCTATCTTTTTCCTCAGTTAGAATAGGCATTTTTGTAGAATGACATTTACAGAAGATCTTGAAAAGACTTTTCTTCAGTTTTCTTTGTTTAGTCGGATTACTTTAATCTCTCTGTATTGTTGAAACGGAGATGAAATAACCTTTTATTAAAAATGTTACAAAAAACCACATGCTTTCAAAGGGTGTCCTAATTTTTTCACATGACTGTATTGAAGAGATGAGTTAGGGCTGGGATAAACACTGTGGTGAGGTTAGGGATGAGGTGGGATGGGATCGGGTCAAGTGCACAGGTGGTGAGATGGGATCTGGAGAGTAGAGTGGAGAGTTTTTCTTCTTCATATGTCCTTTTTGAATCCTTGCAAACCCTGTGCAGTATGTATCAGGGGAGACCCTCAAAGTTCTTCTGATACAGGGATATGCCGTCAATGTCCAATTAAGTGTCTGGTGATGTTCCATGGGTCTCTCTCCTCTGTCCTTGTGCATGGAGTTTTATGAACTCTCCCATGGGCAGGAGACTTACTCCTGTCAGCCAATGGCAGCAGAGTGACTGTGAAGCCTAGGGATGGCCCCCAAGTGTTTTATGACCCCATCAAAGTTCAGTTCCTACAATGAGGATTATACTTAAGCCCGTATCTCCTTGATACATCGGCATATTTTTATACAGAATACATATTTGCGATCCTTATTTATTTACCTACAGAATGAGACCACACACGGTAATGCTGGGACCTGTAGTTCTTCTACCACCCATAGGTCAGCTACAGAATCACATCCTCATATTTGATACCCAATTAACCACAATACTCTGTAGAGCCTGGATCTGGTGTCAGAAAGGGCATAAGTTGATTCATAAATGAAATATGAAAGTGGACTGGTTTTATGCCCAGAGCTAATTAAGGGCTATTAGCTCTCCTCAAACCAGACCTGGAAATTAATGACGTCACGCTCCAGCCAGGCTTGACAGCGAGCTGATCTTATCTTACAGGACAGGATGAGCTGGGCCTGGTATAGCCTTTATGACCTTTTTATAGCTGGCCTCAAAGAGTAGTGGTAATAAAAGTGTCCATCTATATCACAGGCGACCCAGGCTTCAGGAAGATGAGAGTTCACAGTTTTTTTACATATGCCAGAAGCATATAAGATGGCTACCCAGAGGAATTATGTATGTATGCCGGCACAGTTTACAGCTTCAGTCTTGAGCTATTGACCATCCTTTCCCGTCACTTATACAAGTGTCTAGCCCTGCAAAAAACATATTTACTTAATCAGTTATCAGTAAGAGGCTAGGTTAACCATGGGCGCTGCGTTCCCTGTAACAGCGGAACACAACACAATGGAAAGTATAAGTATTGCCGCTCCTTAACTGTACGTTGCGTGCCATATAGTGAAGCATATGAAAAGCACGCTTCTTCATGGTCACTTAACGTGTTCGTTTTGCGGTAACGTGACGCACTGCATGCATTGGCCTTTATTCTTACAGTAGAGAAGTACCGTATTTTTCGCAAAAGTGGGGGGAAAATAGCAGTGTGTCTTATGGGGGCGAATGCTACGACCGTCCGGTGAATAAGCTGAGAGGGAGGAGGGGCTGGGGGCCGGCATCTGTTTCTGTAATGGCAGCGGGGTCCGGTGCAGTCACTGTATTTTACTACACCGGGCCCCGCTCACTGTAGTATACAGTAATCATATCTAACTTGTGGGTATTGTTAAAGTATTCCAATCATCTTAAAAACTTCTTGGCAGTCAGGAGGCCGGGCGGGCGCTCGTAGCGTAGCTCACTACGTCACGCACCTGCTCCGCCCACTTTATGAATGAAGCAGGCACCGGGCCCCGCTGCCATTACAGAAACACTACCCCATTCACTACACAGGGACACTGTTATGGGGGGATCTGTGGATGACACATAAGATGCTATTGTCACGGCGGACGTACACTTTGTACAAAAGATAACACACCAACCAGGCTCTGGACGAGAGACAGGGGAAGGGTCACCTCCTAGTTTATCCCTGACCTCTTTCCCTGCACTGCTCAGCCCACAGAAGACCTTGAAGGTAGGTGTGCTAGTGTCCTCCAGCCTGGGCTGACAAAACCCTGGACTCCCTAAGATGGTGAAGTGGGGAGATAGGAGTAGTCTGCTCGCACAGAACCTGGATGGAATAGAAGACACAAACAACCGAACTAGAAATGAAACTTATCTCTGAGAGCAGGAACTGACAGCCAACCTACCCTCCAAGCTTCCCAGACAAGAATGAACAGTATAATCCGCTCAGGGCACTGGGCAGTGTGCTATTTAAACTAATGACCCCACCCAGTGCACCTGATGAGAGGCGGATCCAGCACGGCTCCAAAGCAACCACTAAACTTGTGCTGCAATCCTAGCCGACCTCCGTACAACGTCAGAGTGGGGCATGACAGTACCCCCCCCCCCCCCTTCTACGGGTGACCTCCGGACACCCCGGACCAACTTTATCCGGATGGGACCTATGAAAGGCCCTCACCAGTCGGCTGGCGTTGACATCTGACGCCGGAACCCACATCCTCTCCTCAGGACCGTATCCCTTCCAGTACACCATATTTTTTTAGCAAAGACCTGTGAAAGACATCATGGATCCTCCAAGTCTGCGGAAGATCCAGCCGAAACGCCACCGGATTGATCACCGCAGAAATCTTATACGGACCAACAAATCTTGGACCCAGTTTCTTAGTGGACAACCACACTAGATCACCCACACACAGGTCCGGACCAGTCACAAGTCTCCTGTCAGCCATTTGTTTATACCTCTCACCCATCCTCTCCAAATTCCCTTGAATCCTCCGCCAGATAGAGGACAAGGCAGAAGAGAATCTCTCCTCCTCTGGCATCCCAGGGGAACCAGACCCAGAAAAGGTACCAAACTGAGGATGGAAACCGTATGCGCCAAAAAATGGCGACTTACCCGTGGACTCCTGCCTACGGTTATTCAATGCAAATTCTGCTAAGGACAAGAACGAGGACCAGTCCTCCTGATTCTCAGCCACAAAGCACCTAAAGTAGGTCTCCAGGTTTTGATTGGTACGCTCCGTCTGACCATTCGACTGTGGATGAAAAGCCGACGAGAAAGAAAGTTGAATGCCAAGCTGAGAGCAGAACGCCCTCCAAAACCTGGAGACAAACTGCGTGCCCCTATCAGAGACCACATCCGAAGGAATACCGTGCAATTTTACAATATTATCCACAAAGATCTGCGCAAGAGTCTTAGCGTTAGGCAGACTTGTTAGTGGTATAAAGTGAGCCATTTTACTGAAACGGTCGACTACCACCAAAATCACTGTTCTCCCGGAGGAACTCGGCAGGTCCGTAATAAAGTCCATGGACAAATGCGTCCAAGGACGAGATGGAATAGACAATGGAAGAAGTGAACCAGGCGGTCGAGTATGAGCAACCTTTGACCGAGCGCAGGTTTCACAAGCTGTCACGTAATTCTCAATACTCTGGCCACCAGAACCTCCGGGACACCAGATCACAGTTGGACTTACCACCAGGATGTCCAGCGAGAACAGTATCGTGATGTTCCTTGAACACCTTGTATCGTAGGCCCTCAGGAACAAACAACCTCCCTGGGGGACACGAACCAGGAGCCCCTTCCTGAGCTCCCAATACCTCCATCTCCAATTCAGGGTACAGAGCGGAGACCACCACCCCATCCGCCAAAATCAGCGCTGGATCTTCTGAATCACCACCCCCAGGGAAGCTGCGAGACAAGGCATCTGCCTTGACGTCCTTAACCCCTGGGCGAAAGGTAACCACGAAATTGAACCTGGTAAAAAACAATGACCATCTGGCCTGTCTAGGGTTCAGACGCTTGGCAGTTTGCAGGTAGGCCAAATTCTTATGGTCTGTATACACCGTAACGAGGTGGGACGCCCCCTCTAACCAGTGACGCCATTCCTCAAAGGCCAACTTGATAGCCAACAACTCCCTATCTCCAACATAATAATTTCTCACGGCGACCGAGAGCTTCCTGGAGAAGAAGGCACACGGGACCCACTTGCCAGGAGAAGAACCCTGCGAAAGCACCGCCCCAACCCCCACCTCTGATGCATCAACTTCCACCACGAATGGCTGAGATACATCCAGCTGCACCAGAATGGGAGCAGACGCAAAATGCTCCTTAATAGCCGAAAAGGCCTGCAATGCCTCATCCGACCAGACAGACATCAGCGCCCTTCTTGGTCATATCAGTAAGGGGTTTGACTAGGGTGGAATAATTTGAAATACATTTTCTATAATAATTCGTAAACCCCAAGAACCGCATCAAAGCTTTCTGATTCTCCGGTCGGTCCCACTCCAGAACTGCCCGGACCTTTTCGGGGTCCATACGAAAACCGGAATCAGAAAGCATGTATCCCAAGAACGGAAGCTGTTGCACCGCAAACAAACATTTTTCCAGTTTAGCATATAACTTATTCTCCTGAAGGATCGTCAAAACCTGTCTCACATGATCCTGATGGGTCTTCAGATCAGGAGAATAAATTAAGATGTCATCTAGGTAAACTACTACGAACCTCCCCACCAAGTGATGAAAAATATCATTGACGAATCGCTGAAATACCGCTGGTGCATTCGTCAACCCAAAAGGCATTACCAGGTTCTCAAAATGACCCTCGTGCGTATTGAAGGCCATTTTCCACTCATCCCCCTCCTTGATCCTGATCAGATTGTATGCTCCTCTCAAATCCAACTTGGAGAACACCTTGGCTCCAACAATCTGATCAAAAAGATCAGAGATCAAAGGCAGGGGATATGGATCCCGGACTGTAATACGGTTCAACTCCCAGAAGTCCAAACACGGTCTCAGTGATCCATCTTTCTTCTTCACGAAGAACAAACCTACTGCCACTGGAGACTTAGATGGTCTGATATGACCCTTTGCCAAACTCTCAGCGACATACTTTCGCATGACCTCTCTCTCGGGTAGAGAGAGGTTGTAAAGCCAAGACTTAGGCAACTTAGCCCCTGGAATGAGATTCACTGGACAATCATAGTCTCGATGAGGGGGCAATTCCTGAGCCCCACCCTCCGAAAAGACATCCGAAAAATCCGAGAGATACTGAGGCAAGGCCGTAATGGACACTTCAGCGATAAATGTGACAAGGCAATTATCCGAACAAAACTTGCTCCAACCAATGATTTGTCTTGCTTGCCTTTGTCTATAATTGGGTTTTGTCTAGACAACCATGGCAACCCCAACACTATTGGAGCTGACAAATCCTTTATGACAAAACAAGAAATAATCTCAGCATGTGAATCACCCACCCTTAAATGAATACCATGAACAATGTGAGTAAGGCTCCTTTGAGAAAGAGGGGAAGAATCAATTGCAAAAACAGGAATGTCATTCTCTAACGTGCAAGTACTTAGTCCCAGGCCCTGAAGAAAAAGAAAGTCAATTAAATTTACCCCAGCACCACAATCAAGGAAAACATCAACAAACACATTTCTAGACTCTAGCGCCACCATAGCTGAAAGGAGGAAACGGGAACTGCAGGGAGCTTGCATACCCGTCTGCTCCACCACACCATTCATACAACCAAGTGTGAGGGGAGTTTTTTTTTCTTTTTCTTCTCCACCTGTGGTTTAACATAAGGACAAGAAAAAATAAAATGACCCTTCTTCCCACAATAGAAACATAGATTGTGCACTTTTCGAAAGTCTCTACTATCAGAATGACCAGAAATCTGACCTAACTGCATGGGTTCCTCCCCTACCCCAGAGTAACAAGCAATATCACCCTGGGCAGCAGGTGAAACAAAACCGCACGCGGGAGGATTTCCCTGCACAGAGGGACCCTTACACCTCTCTCTGATACGTCTATCCAAACGTATAGCCAAAGACATTGCATTCTCCAAAGTATCTGTGTATTCATGAAAAGCCAGGGCATCTTTCAACCTTTCCGATAACCCCTGACAAAACTGACTACGTAACGCGGGGTCGTTCCACCCCGACTCAGTGGCCCACCTCCTAAACTCTGTGCAGTAAACCTCAGCCGTATGTTTACCCTGTAGTAAGTTACGTAATTTTGATTCTGCCATCGAAACTCGATCTGGGTCATCGTAAATCAATCCCAGGGCTTTAAAAAATTCCTCCACCGACCGGAGGGCCAGAGAACCGGACGGCAGAGAGAAAGCCCAGGATTGCGCGTCCCCTTTAAGCAAAGACATGATGATACCCACCCTCTGATCTTCATTACCTGAAGAAAATGGGCACAATCTAAAGTACAACTTACATGACTCTTTGAAGCTGAAAAAATCATCAGTACCCCTGCAAATTTCTCAGGAAGAGCGACTTTAGGCTCCCCAACAATTTGACCTGTACCTGCTGCAAGCACCCTCTGACACTGTGTGACCGAACTACGCAGATCCGCAACCTCTAGGGATAAACCCTGCATGCGGTCAACCAGTGCATCAATTGACGCCATCAGAAAAGCGCTGAGCAATGGCCGTCACAGTATGGCGGATTATAATGTCACGGCGGACATACACTTTGTAGAAAAGATAACACACCAACCAGGCTCTGGACGAGAGACAGGGGAAGGGTCACCTCCTAGCTTATCCCTGACCTCTTTCCCTGCACTGCTCAGCCCACAGCAGACCTTGAAGGTAGGTGTGCTAGTGTCCTCCAGCCTGGGCTAAACAAACCCTAAACTCCCTAAGATGGTGAAGTGGGGAGATAGGAGCAGTCTGCCCGCACAGAACCTGGATGGCATAGCAGACACAAGCAACCGAACTAGAAATGACACTTATCTCTGAGAGCAGGAACAGACAGCCAACCTTCCCTCCAAGCTTCCCAGACAAGAATGAACAGTATAATCCGCTCAGGGCACTGGGCAGTGTGCTATTTAAACTAATGACCCCAACCAGTGCACCTGATGAGAGGCGGATCCAGCACGGCTCCAAAGCAACCACAAAACTTGTGCTGCAATCCTGGCCGACCTCCGTACAACGTCGGAGTGGGGCATGACAGCTATATATGTGTCATCCACAGATGCCCCCACAATGATCCCCCATAACAGTGCCACCCACAGATGCCCCCATAACAGTGTCATCCACAGACCACCATTAGTTCAAAACCCACCAAAAGCACACCTTTTGGTTCAAAATATATTTTTTCTTATTTTCCTCCTCAAAAACCTAGGTGCGTCTTATATGGCGAAAAATACGGTAATTAATTATAACTTTTTGTGAATTGGGACATTTAAACTTGCTTTTTTAAAATTTTTATTCCAATTTAAATCTAGTAGGAGTCGGAGTTGGTTAATTTTTTGCCGACTCCGACTCCAGGTACCCAAAATTGCCTCCGACTCCACAGCCCTGCATTTGATGCCCCTGCACTTCCTGAAGCTCCATTGTTCCACTGAAGGAAAAAGCACCCCAGACCATTATGGCGCCCCCTTCACTGTGGCGCCTAGAAAACATCTCAGGTGGGATCTGCTTGTCATGCCAGTAACGTTGGAAACCATCAGGACCATCAAGGTTACATTTTTTCTCATCAGAGGATAAAACTTTCTTCCACCTTTGAATGTCCCATGTTTGGTGCTCTCTTGCAAAGTCCAAACGAGCAGTTCTGTGGCGTTCAAGGAGCCGAGGTCTTTGAAGACGTTTTTTGTTTTTGAAGCCCTTCAGTTTCAGATGCCGTCTGATGGTTATGGGGCTGCAGTCAGCACCAGTAAGGGCCTTAATTTGGGTCGAGGATCGTCCAGTGTCTTGACGGACAGCCAATTGGATCCTCCGGCTCAGTGCTGATGACATTTTTTGGGTCTTCAACTTCACCCTCAGGATCATTTAAGAAACTCCAAATGTCTTACTGCGTCCCAGCTCAGCAGCGATGGCGCGCTGTGCGAGACCCTGCTTATGCAGTTCAACAACCCGACCACGTTCAAAAAGGGAGAGTTTTTTTGCCTTTGCCATCACAACGTCTGACTACCTGACAGAAAATGACAATGAATCCACATCTTTGCACAGATTTGGCCTTTTAAGGCCCCTTTCACACGGGTGAGATTTCCGCCCGGGTGCAATGCGTGATGTGAACGCATTGCACCCGCACTGAATCCGGACCCATTCATTTCTATGGGGCTGTGCACACGAGCGGTGATTTTCACGCATCACTTGTGCGTTGCGTGAAAATCGCAGCATGCTCTATATTGTGCATTTTCCACGCAACGCAGGCCCCATAGAAGTGAATGGGGCTGCGTGAAAATCGCAAGCAAGTGCGGATGCGGTGCGATTTTCACGCACGGTTGCTAGGAGACGATCGGGATGGAGACCCGATCATTATTATTTTCCCTTATACCATGGGTATAAGGGAAAATAATAGCATTCTGAATACAGAATGCATAGTACAATAGCGCTGGAGGGGTTAAAAAAATAATAAAATTTAACTCACCTTAATCCACTTGATCGCGCAGCCCGGCTTCTCGTCTGTCTGTCTTCTTTGCTGTGTGCAGGAAAAGGACCTGTGGTGACTTCACTCCGGTCATCACATGATCCATCACCATGGTAAAAGATCATGTGACGGACCATGTGATGACCGGAGTGATGTCACCACAGGTCCTTTTCCTGCACACAGCAAAAAAGAAGACAGAAGAGAAGCCGGGCTGCGCAAGCAAGTGGGTTAAGGTGAGTTAAATTATTATTATTTTATTTATTTTTTTAACCCCTCCAGCGCTATTGTACTATGCATTCTGTATTCAGAATGTATTATTTTCCCTTATAACCATGTTATAAGGGAAAATAATACAATCTATAGAACACCGATCCCAAGCCTGAACTTCTGTGAAGAAGTTTGGGTACCAAACATGCCGATTTTTCTCACGCGCGTGCAAAACGCATTACAATGTTTTGCACTCGCGTGGAAAAATTGCGCATGTTCCCGCAACGCCCGTGTGAAAGAGGCCTAAAGGCATGTGGTCCTAAAATTTGGATCAGCTGAAAAACAGCCTGTTTCAGTTTAATCGTTATTTTTAATTAATTGAATGCTCAAAAAATGTTTTGTCTCACTCCCATTTCTTCTTGTTGCATGTTGAAGCTCTACTTGGAACCTTGTTAAGATCCAACAATTTAAAATATGATTTTTTGCCATTTTTCAAGTGGTCTTAAACTTTTGATCAGTATTGTACCTCGGTGGGTCGGTATTTAAATATGGCGGCCGCTCGCAAGCACCATAGCTGCTGGGTGCTGTTTTCACCCCTTAGGGCTCTTTCACACTTGCGTTGTCCGGATCCGGCGTGTACTCCATTTGCCGGAATTACACGCCGGATCCGGAAAAACGCAAGTGAACTGAAAGCATTTGAAGACGGATCCGTCTTCAAAATGCGTTCAGTGTTACTATGGCAGCCAGGACGCTATTAAAGTCCTGGTTGCCATAGTAGTAGCGGGGGAGCAGTATACTTACAGTCCGCGCGGCTCCCGGGGCGCTCCAGAATGACGTCAGAGCGCCCCATGCGCATTGATGACGTGCCATGCAATCACGTCATCCATGCGCGTGGGGCGCACTGACGTCACTCTGGAGCGCCCCGGGAGCCGCACGGACGGTAAGTATACTGCTCCCCCGCTACACTTTACCATGGCTGCCAGGACTTTAGCGTCCCGGCAGCCATGGTAACCATTCAGAAAAAGCTAAAAGTCAGATCCGGCAATGCGCCGAAACGACGTTTAGCTTAAGGCCGGATCCGGATCAATGCCTTTTAATGGCATTGCGCCAAGTGTTCAGGATTTTTGGCCGGAGCAAAAAGCGCAGCATGCTGCGGTATTTTCTCCGGCCAAAAAACGTTCCGGTCCGGAACTGAAGACATCCTGATGCATCCTGAACGGATTTCTCTCCATTCAGAATGCATGGGGATAAAACTGATCAGGATTCTTCCGGCATAGAGCCCCGACGACGGAACTCTATGCCGGAAGAAAAGAACGCAGGTGTGAAAGAGCCCTTAAGGACCCATGACGTACATGTACTTCATGAGGTCTGGGGGAAGATCGGGGTGGAATCGCTGCACCGTGGCTGCTCTTACCGGCAGGCAGCTATGCCGGGAATGAGCAGCATGGTGCCGATCCACCCCCCTGCAGCTCCAAGCATCGCAGCACAGGAAGCTGTCAGCAGCTGCAGGGAGGGTTTGGAGGAGGTCAGGGGACAGTGGCCGGTGCTGAACTGGTCAGCACCGGTCACGTCCGAGGTGAGGCAGGGAACACCAGTGTTTTGGGTCCCCTGCCAGCGCTGCGATTGGCTGAAACAACGCTCCAGCCAATGGCAGCGCTATAGCTGCACAGGGAGAGGCAGAACGTCCCTGCATGCAGCCATTCTAGCTAGTGACTGCTTGCAGATAGGTTCTGTGCTGCTGTGGCTTGCTGGGACTTGTGCTGTACCATCACTACGCTGAAAAGGAGAAAGAACAACAACATCTGGAATAGCTGCACAATTTTTTTTTTCATTTGCAGCTGTTCCAGATCCCTCCCTCCCTGTCCCTTCCGACCCTCTGTCCCCCCCCCATCCTTTTTTTACGGACACCATTTGGTCCGTGCATTTATTTTTATTTTTTTAACCATTTTCCAGCTCTGCATCACTTTTTCTGCGTGCGAGCTGTGACGGCCAAGTGCTTTTCACTGCGTACCTGCCTGATCAGCACCTGCGGATTATTTGTGCTGATTCTTTTGCAAATTTTTTTCATATTAAATTTTTTTGGGGTTAAAAAAAGAACTGGTAGTTAGGGCTTTATATAAATATATATAGAGTTATATATTTCTATATATATATATATATAGATATAAGTAAAATTTTTAGCCAATGTAGTAACGTTTTATACAATCAGTCGTGTGCTCAGTAGCATCTGCACATTTGATTTTTTTTTTTTTCTTTTTCACATTTGTCTGTGAAAAAATAACTGCAGTTAGTGGTAGTGAGTTAGTTAGATACATATATATGTCTATCTCAATTTCAGTTAGTGTCAGTTTAGATTTCAGCACGAACGCACCATCTGTGTACGTGCATTTTGCAACCATTACTGATCGCGTCTGCTCAGTTTGCGCTGCAAGTAATTTTTTATTTTTATTTTTTGCAGAAAAAGTTTTTTTTTAGAACTTTTCTTCTAAATTTCTAATTTATTACAAGCCCCTTCATGTGTGAAAACACTACATACACTCCCCACACTAAATAAAGGTTTACACATTTCACACCCCAATAAAATAAAAATGTCCCATTCATCCCAACGACTATACTCAGCTGAAGAGGCATACGCCATGCTTGCCTCCGATACAGAGTCTGCCAGTGAGGGAGAAGAGGATGCCACTTTCCTCTACTCCTCTACCGCTGATGAGGGACCCTCAAGGCATGCTCAACCTGCGGCCCTCCAGCTGTTGTAAAACTACAACTCCCACAATTCTGCTGTAGGCTGTTTGGGCATGCTGGGAGTTGTAGTTTTGCAACAGCTGGAGGGCCGCAGGTTGAACATGCCTGCTTTAGAAGGTGCCCCAGGGTAGCAGCGGAGGCAGCCCCCCAGAGTGAGCCCACATGGACCCCACCCCCTGACCATTATCAGCCCCAAATTCCGGAGTTCGTGGGCCACTCAGGAATTCTGATAGATTGTGCGGACTTCACTGAGCTAGATTTTTTCTAAATCTTCTCTGAAGATTTTGTAAATCTAATGGTAACCGAAACCAACTTAGACGCCCAACAATTCATTGCTCAGAACCCGAGTTTGCCATACGCTAGACCCCTAGGTTGGACCCCAGTAGATGCAGCAGAGATGATAAAGTTTTTGGGACTCGTGCTGCATACGGGCGTAGTAAAGAAGCCAAACGTTAGACAATATTGGAGTTCGGACATTTTCTACCAGACTCCAATTTACAGTCAGACCATAAACCGGAAGCGATTTGAATGGCAGCTAAAATCCATGTCTGCCATTTCAGGCCTGCAAAAACCGTATTTTGCACTTTGCCTGTAGAGGCCTGCTGTGCGCCAATACAGCAGACTATGAGCACATATGGGGTGTTCGCAAAATGGGGAACATATACTGGGGTGCATTTTCTCCTTTAACCCCTTGTGTAAGTGAAAAATTGGGGTCTGCTAGTAATTTTTCATTTTTGCAAATATGTGCTTTGAAATCCTCTCTCTAGTATTTCTTCCTTCTGTGAGACACCTGTTTGGTAAAAAGTACTCTTTCCACCACTTAAAATGTTCGTACAGGGGTGTAGTTTCTGGAATGGGGTCACTTATGGGGGTTTCCACTCTAGGGCCACCTCCGGGTGTCTTCATATGCGACATAGCTCCCAATTACCATTCCAGCTAAATCCTCTCTCCTAAACGCCATATGGTGCTCCTTCCACTCTGAAGCCTGCCGTGTGCCCATACATCACGTGGGGTGCATTTTGTCCTGTTACCCCCTTGTGAAAGTGAAAAATGTGGGTGTAAAGCAACTGTTTCTGGAAAAAATTGTGTGTGGTAGACAGAGGTAGATTTGGTTAGCAAATGTTTGGCAAAAGAAAATCATTTCTAGGTTCGTCCACTAGTAACATGTCCGCCACTGCAAACCCACCACAGCCAGACATCATCTCCTGCACCTTGTCCGTCATGTTCCACATTGCTGCAACCAACTGCTACTACAACTGCAAAGCCAGACATCTTCTGCACCTGTATTGCCGTCAGGTGTATGGGAAATAGACAGTTCACTGTGAGCAGGCTAAACTCCATGCCTAAAGAGGACCTCACCAGCAGGAGAACCTCTCTATATATAACACATAGAAATGGTCCGTCTGGGGTATGGGAAATAGACAGTTCACTGTGAGCAGGCTAAACTCCATACCTCAAGAGGACCTCACCAGCAGGAGAACCTCTCTGTATATATAAAAGGTCCGTCTGGTGTATGGGAAATAGACAGTTCACTGTTAGAAGGCTAAACTCCATGCCTGAAAAGGACCTCACCAGCAGGAGAACCTCTCTGTATATAACACATAGAAATGGTCCATCTGGTGTATGGGAAATAGACAGTTCACTGTTAGAAGGCTAAACTCCATGTCTGAAGAGGACCTCACCAGCAGGAGAACGAGAACCTCTCTGTATATAACACAGAAAAGGTCCGTCTGGTGTATGGGAACTAGACAGTTCACTGTGAGCAGGCTAAACTCCATATATATACTCCTCAAAGGATGGTTGATGTCATATGCTCCTGATGAAGGGGTCTCTTATACCCCGAAACGCGTAGAGCAAGATTCCTTCACCCCACCCTGTGGTTCAAATAAAGACGTTTGACAAGAAGCTCGACTGGACTGCTGTCATTTCGTGAGATCCTACAGGCGACCCAGGCGCAGGAGGTGATCCGGTGGGTGTTTTGAGTTTATCCCATCCGGGACCTCCTGGGTGAAGTGAGTTAAAATTGTTTTTATTTTTTATTAATTATTTATAATATGACATCATAGCCGCCATTTGAGCCTTTGAATATATGAATTTTAATAACATACCAAACCTAAATCTTAATAACGTATTAATAAGCGGATATTTTAATACATATCTCTCATCTAAGGGACGGTGGCGCCGTCTAAAGGGGTGAAAAACATTTTTTTCTTCCTTGCGTATGGGAAATAGACAGTTCACTGTTAGATGGCTAAACTCCATGTCTGAAGAGGACCTCACCAGCAGGAGAACGAAAACCTCTCTGTATATAACACAGAAAAGGTCCGTCTGGTGTATGGGAAATAGACAGTTCACTGTGAGCAGGCTAAACTCCATGTCTGAAGAGGACCTCAACAGCAGGAGAACCTCTCTATATATAACACATAGAAAAGGTCCGTCTGGTGTATGGGAAATAGACAGTTTACTGTGAGCAGGCTAAACTCCATGCCTGAAGAGGACCTCACCAGCAGGAGAACCTCTCTGTATATAACACATAGAAATGGTCCGTCTGGGGTATGGGAAATAGACAGTTCACTGTGAGCAGGCTAAACTCCATACCTCAAGAGGACCTCACCAGCAGGAGAACCTCTCTGTATATATAAAAGGTCCGTCTGGTGTATGGGAAATAGACAGTTCACTGTGAGCAGGCTCAAATCCATACCTGAAGAGGACCTCACCAGCAGGAGAACTTCTCTGTATATAACACATAGAAAAGGTCCGTCAGGTGTATGGGAAATAGTTCACTGTGAGCAGGCTAAACTCCATACCTGAAGAGAACCTCTCTATATATAACACATAGAAAAGGTCCGTCTGGTGTATGGGAAATAGACAGTTCACTGTGAGCAGGCTAAACTCCATACCTCAAGAGGACCTCACTAGCAGGAGAACCTCTCTATATATAACACATAGAAAAGGTCCGTCTGGTGTATGGGAAATAGACAGTTCACTGTGAGCAGGCTAAACTCCATACCTCAAGAGGACCTCACCAGCAGGAGAACCTCTCTGTATATATAAAAGGTCCGTCTGGTGTATGGGAAATAGACAGTTCACTGTGAGCAGGCTAAACTCCATGCCTGAAGAGAACCTCACCAGCAGGAGAACCTCTCTGTATATAACACATAGAAAAGGTCCATCTGGTGTATGGGAAATAGACAGTTCACTGTGAGCAGGCTAAACTCCATACCTCAAGAGGACCTCACCAGCAGGAGAACCTCTCTATATATAACACATAGAAAAGGTCTGTCTGGGGTATGGGAAATAGACGGTTCACTGTGAGCAGGCTAAACTCCATGCCTGAAGAGAACTGTCTATTTCCCATACACATAGAAAAGGTCCATCTGGTGTATGGGAAATAGACAGTTCACTGTTAGAAGGCTAAACTCCATGTCTGAAGAGGACCTCACCAGCAGGAGAACGAGAACCTCTCTTTATATAACACAGAAAAGGTCCGTCTGGTGTATGGGAAATAGACAGTACACTGTGAGCAGGCTAAACTCCATGTCTGAAGAGGACCTCACTAGCAGGAGAACCTCTCTGTATAAAACACATAGAAAAGGTCCATCTGGTGTATGGGAAATAGACAGTTCACTGTGAGCAGGCTAAACTCCATGTCTGAAGAGGACCTCACCAGCAGGAGAACCTCTCTGTATATAACACATAGAAAAGGTCCGTCTGGGGTATGGGAAATAGACAGTTCACTGTGAGCAGGCTAAACTCCATACCTCAAGAGGACCTCACTAGCAGGAGAACCTCTCTGTATATAACACATAGAAAAGGTCCATCTGGTGTATGGGAAATAGACAGTTCACTGTGAGCAGGCTAAACCCCATACCTGAAGAGGACCTCAGAAGCAGGAGAACCTCTCTATATATAACACATAGAAAAGGTCCGTCTGGTGTATGGGAAATAGACAGTTCACTGTGAGCAGGCTAAACTCCATACCTCAAGAGGACCTCACTAGCAGGAGAACCTCTCTATATATAACACATAGAAAAGGTCCATCTGGTGTATGGGAAATAGACAGTTCACTGTGAGCAGGCTAAACCCCATACCTGAAGAGGACCTCAGAAGCAGGAGAACCTCTCTATATATAACACATAGAAAAGGTCCGTCTGGGGTATGGGAAATAGACAGTTCACTGTGAGCAGGCTAAACTCCATACCTCAAGAGGACCTCACCAGCAGGAGAACCTCTCTGTATATATAAAAGGTCCGTCTGGTGTATGGGAAATAGACAGTTCACTGTGAGCAGGCTAAACTCCATGCCTGAAGAGGACCTCACCAGCAGGAGAACCTCTCTGTATATGTAGTGTCCCACTAGGTATGGGTGGGCACTACACAAGGGTCAATTGGTGTGCGCGTTACTCCTACTCACAAGGAACAGAAATGTCATATTTAATTCTGCATTTAATGTATGTTTTAATGTGTTGTTATATGCAATGTACCCCTGTCTAATGCAGCAGCAGGCCTAGCTGGGTGTAGTTAGACATCCCAGACACTAGAGGGAGATAGGGAGCCCCTAGTATAAATGTCCAGGCCCAGACAGGGAGAGTTAGTGCAGAGCCAGGAGTCTGAGAAGATACAGGTTAAGAAGCCTGCTCCTGACATGCAGCTGGATAGCCCTGGCTGCTAGTGATGTCCAGGAGGCTGTTGAGAAGCTCCAGCTTGCCTGAGAACAAGAGAGCCTAAGTTAGCTCTGAAGATACCCCAGTTGCAGGATTCAACCTCCTGGGAGAAACCGACAGTATCCACCTGATGGGAGGAGGCGTCCCAGGGTAAGCCAAGTGCCCCTGATAGGCAGAGGAACTTAGGAACCATTGCAAGTAGTATAATACCTGAGGAAGGAAGTAACCAAGGATAAAAGCCACCCTTTTAGGCATCCGGGCCTTGGGAATTATCAAGCCAGAGTAGGAGTTCTAGAAAGGACAGTGTAAAGCTACAACCTGCTGCTGAGTGCTTGTGGAATTTACCCTCAGTGTAACTTGCATGACTATTGCCTGCCGTATTGTGAATAAGCCCCTTTTGTGGAACTGTAATAATATAGAGACTGTACTACTCCCTGCTGTACAAAGTTGGATTGTCCAGTAAAGTTTACGTTTGGTTCACTGCATACTTGTGTACCTTCATCTTTCCAACCACCAACCGGCGTGCCACCGGCCAAAGGCACTGGCGTCACGAATACCCCAGGGACCTTGCCCCAGGCACACAAAATACCTGTAACATCCAGGGCACCTCAACTACCATCCGGCCTGGTCCCTATCTACAGAGCGTGCCCCAGAGGAACTGTGTCCACCTCTCCTTCACTGCCACGCGCCTGCCCAGGGTTCTTCAAATATAGTGAGTACCCTCGATTGCCCATAACTGTGACCTCACTTCGGCATACCCTGCAGGTCTGGCGTGTTGCATAAATTGGCGTCACGAACAGGATACGAATATTCCTGCGCCATAGCGGATTTAAAAACTGTGTGCTGAAAATTATCTTAAAGTGACATGCCCCAATTGTTTTATTGAAAATTGCTGGGCCAAAGGGAACTGTACTGATTGCGGTGTGAAAATAGCATTGTGTGGACTGTTTTCTACTTATTTAAGCCACCGCTTGCTGTCAATGAATAGACAGCTATTTTTGCTCAAAGATGGCCGCTGAGCTTGCTTGAAATTGTTTGCTGCGTCATCTTCATCTTAAATTGGCGGTAAAAATTGGCGCCTTCTGCTAAAAGTGCGGGAAGGCTGTATGCTGGCGCCACCGCCCTGTCTGGACATTTGCATGTCTGCTGTGATGGACTCCGCCTCCCCCATACTGGAGTACCTGGGGGGCGGCCTCCCAGTGCAATGGGAGGATCTGTCTGAACTTATTGGCGCCACCCTGTCGCTCTCCAGAGAAGGATCGAGCATGTTGAGGAGTGAGGACTTTCCTGCTGATATGTCCGCGCCTGACTTATTAACTATGAATGTGATTGGTGTTGAGCAAGAGGACGCTCCACCGGCCTACTCTCCGGGACCGGAGAGACCCGCCTGCCCGCCACCGAGGACGCAACCGGAGACCTATTATGGCTCCTGGAGAGACTTCTTCCAGCCCTCGTTCAAGTGGTCCGCATTGATGGCAGAGATCCGGGAGGCCGCCATAAAGAAAACGACTAAGACAAAAATCTACTATGAAGAACTGGCAAAGACCGTTCACGAGTGCCACACCGACACACAACCCCGCCTGGAAAGGAGAAGGGGGTTGGTTGTGGCCTTTGACAAGGACCGAGGCTTCGGTTTCATTAAAGACTACCTGACTGGACGAGACTTATATGTCAACAGGAGGTCCGTCAAGCGGAGTTACCTCCCAGAACGTCTACACAACCTCCGCGAGGGAGAGGAGGTTGAATTTACCCCTGCTGAGGGCCTGCGAGGCCCCTACGCCACTGCCGTGTCCCGTCCTAAGAAGAAGACAGAGGACTGGGACTTTGATGAGGACTACTCTGGCTGCGAGCGTGAGTCTGTGCGCTCTCCGGAGGACAACCCTGGCTGCGAGTGTGAATCTGAGTGCTCTCCAGGACCGGCCCATCACGCCTTCCAAGAACGGGGCTCTTTCATTGGCCCAAATGTGTTCTGGCAGCCGACAGTGGTAGAGAAGAGGGTTAGCCCATGGCCCTCACCTGAGTTGCCTCGCAGGGAGAAAACTGTCCGTGAGCTTCAGGATGCAGAGAGATTTAAAGCTGCCCTGGAGAATATCCGCAGAGGGAGGAAAGCGGACGCCTCACCTGAGCCTGCAGCGGCTGCGCAGGACGAATCACCCACCGCCCAAGTGCCGACAACGACAGCGGAGACCAGCGATCCCGACTCCGAAAGCCTGGACGACCAGATCGTGCGGCTGGAGCTGAAACTGCGGGAGCTACGCCAGCTTGCCACCGCCAGGATCCGGACTCCACCTGGCCTACAACGTAAGGACCCGGACGTCTCCGGGCCAAAGGTGAGAGTACCTGTCCCTGCCAGTCGTCCCTGCTTAGTACCGGCACCTGCGGTGGGATCCTCATATGCTGTGCACCGGCGCACAGAGCCAGTCGTCCCAGAACCCACCGGACCGCTTGCAGCAGCGGTACCCAGGCCAGTGCAGCAGCCTACGATTGTCATGCCTGCTCCGGTGAGGTCAGCGACTGTGATTACCCCTAGGCCTATGGGGCCAATACCTATTAGGGGTCCGTTTATGTTGCAGTTGCCCCCCAATACTGTGTTGTGGGCACATCCATCGATTGAACCTCAGTACAGGCCCAATATACAAATGGAGCCAGGGAGCACCACTGAAATGCAAAGTGGATATGATATGCCCCTGTGAATTGGCCTGCTAGGCCCTTGATGTTTGCTTTATTTGCCAAGGGATCCTAAAGAAGAGTTAACCCTTCCAGGACAGGAGTCCTTTGTTGTTTTGGCCCTCTGTTGCTGCTGCCAGTTACCCACGGCTCAGTGGAGGCGGTGAGCCACTGAAATACCACGTGCAGCAAGGCCATCTTGTTTACAGGACCTCCTGCCTGCTTTCTCAGAGTGAAAACCCAGTTGTGCCTGTTTTCATGTTGCACCTCATAACCCTTTAACCCCTTTTCAGGTTGATTAAGGGTATTACAGCACTACTTTGATGTGTATGCCATTTGAATAATGTAGACTATTTTATGTGCTGCTATTTTATTATGCAACTGGAATTTAAAGGAATTGGGCCCAGGGATAGACTCAAAAGCACATGAGCCTCTGAGATTTTGCTATTGTTTTAAAGTATTGTGCCCAGAGATGGACTCCACCATGTGCGAGCCTCTGTGATTCTTGCTATGATTCCTAAAGGTCTTATATCTCTACTTAGCTGTGGAATGAACGAAAAGAAAAAAACCTGGGTACGGACTCATTTTATATGCTTTGAGCCTCCAAGAGCTGTTATTCAATGTTTTACATTTTCCATGGACTACAACTGTTCTATCATGGACAATTTGCACTTAAGAGTATTATATGGACTATCCTGGTGTTTATTGTTACGCTGTGCCAGGTCAGCGCCCCTGTTCCCATTGTTTTATCCTGAGAGAAGAGAACGACGCCCCTTTTCACCATTACTTGCTCCTATTCCAGTGGAACTGCCTAATATATGTATACATATAATGTATATTTTGCAAATGTAGATGTGTTTTCCTGCTTTGCTTTATTGTCCTCATTACAGGTGCAGTATCCAGCTGTGCAGGGACCCTCCATGTTGCGCCGAGGACGGGCAACGTTATAGCGTGGGGGTATGTAGTGTCCCACTAGGTATGGGTGGGCACTACACAAGGGTCAATTGGTGTGCGCGTTACTCCTACTCACAAGGAACAGAAATGTCATATTTAATTCTGCATTTAATGTATGTTTTAATGTGTTGTTATATGCAATGTACCCCTGTCTAATGCAGCAGCAGGCCTAGCTGGGTGTAGTTAGACATCCCAGACACTAGAGGGAGATAGGGAGCCCCTAGTATAAATGTCCAGGCCCAGACAGGGAGAGTTAGTGCAGAGCCAGGAGTCTGAGAAGATACAGGTTAAGAAGCCTGCTCCTGACATGCAGCTGGATAGCCCTGGCTGCTAGTGATGTCCAGGAGGCTGTTGAGAAGCTCCAGCTTGCCTGAGAACAAGAGAGCCTAAGTTAGCTCTGAAGATACCCCAGTTGCAGGATTCAACCTCCTGGGAGAAACCGACAGTATCCACCTGATGGGAGGAGGCGTCCCAGGGTAAGCCAAGTGCCCCTGATAGGCAGAGGAACTTAGGAACCATTGCAAGTAGTATAATACCTGAGGAAGGAAGTAACCAAGGATAAAAGCCACCCTTTTAGGCATCCGGGCCTTGGGAATTATCAAGCCAGAGTAGGAGTTCTAGAAAGGACAGTGTAAAGCTACAACCTGCTGCTGAGTGCTTGTGGAATTTACCCTCAGTGTAACTTGCATGACTATTGCCTGCCGTATTGTGAATAAGCCCCTTTTGTGGAACTGTAATAATATAGAGACTGTACTACTCCCTGCTGTACAAAGTTGGATTGTCCAGTAAAGTTTACGTTTGGTTCACTGCATACTTGTGTACCTTCATCTTTCCAACCACCAACCGGCGTGCCACCGGCCAAAGGCACTGGCGTCACGAATACCCCAGGGACCTTGCCCCAGGCACACAAAATACCTGTAACATCCAGGGCACCTCAACTACCATCCGGCCTGGTCCCTATCTACAGAGCGTGCCCCAGAGGAACTGTGTCCACCTCTCCTTCACTGCCACGCGCCTGCCCAGGGTTCTTCAAATATAGTGAGTACCCTCGATTGCCCATAACTGTGACCTCACTTCGGCATACCCTGCAGGTCTGGCGTGTTGCATATATAACACATAGAAAAGGTCCGTCTGGGGTATGGGAAATAGACAGTTCACTGTGAGCAGGCTAAACTCCATACCTCAAGAGGACCTCACCAGCAGGAGAACCTCTCTGTATATATAAAAGGTCCGTCTGGTGTATGGGAAATAGACAGTTCACTGTGAGCAGGCTAAACTCTATACCTCAAGAGGACCTCACCAGCAGGAGAACCTCTCTGTATATATAAAAGGTCCGTCTGGGGTATGGGAAATAGACAGTTCACTGTGAGCAGGCTAAACTCCATACCTCAAGAGGACCTCACCAGCAGGAGAACCTCTCTGTATATATAAAAGGTCCGTCTGGTGTATGGGAAATAGACATTACACTGTGAGCAGGCTAAACTCCATGCCTGAAGAGGACCTCACCAGCAGGAGAACCTCTCTGTATATAACACATAGAAAAGGTCCGTCTGGTGTATGGGAAATAGACAGTTCACTGTTAGAAGGCTAAACTCCATACCTGAAGAGGACCTCACCAGCAGGAGAACCTCTCTATATATAACACATAGAAAAGGTCCGTCTGGTGTATGGGAAATAGACAGTTCACTGTTAGAAGGCTAAACTCCATACCTGAAGAGGACCTCACCAGCAGGAGAACCTCTCTATATATAACACATAGAAAAGGTCCGTCTGGTGTATGGGAAATAGACAGTTCACTGTTAGAAGGCTAAACTCCATACCTGAAGAGGACCTCACTAGCAGGAGAACCTCTCTGTATATAACACACAGAAAAGGTCCGTCTGGTGTATGGGAAATAGACAGTTCACTGTGAGCAGGCTAAACTCCATACCTGAAGAGGACCTCACCAGCAGGAGAACCTCTCTGTAGATAACGCATAGAAAAGGTCCGTCTGGTGTATGGGAAATAGACAGTTCACTGTGAGCAGGCTAAACTCCATGTCTGAAGAGGACCTCACCAGCAGGAGATCTGATGGGGCCACATGCTGAGCTTTCCTTTGACCATGATGATGGTGAGATCCCAGGTTACCGCCAGAGTCCTGCAATCTGAATGTTATACTTTGATGGGGACATTTCACAGATAACTAAATGATTTTCCTATTTCATGACGTAAAGTCATAGTTTTATTAAAGACACGGAGGCGAGTATTGCTATCTCCTTCTTTACTTCCACCAATAGCAGCAAAGGAAAAATTAACATAATCAAAACAACCAAGGACCCTCCCCTCACAGATCCTATAATAAGCAGTGTCCTCTTCATATCTTCCTCTTTCTTTGAATCCACGACACCAACCGCCAACCATAACCGAAAACGAACCGAACTGGAACTGGAACCGACACCGACCCTTCTGGTCCCTCCAACTGAAGAACTCAAGCCAACCTGGCTAACATCACAGGAAACCTGGAACAACACGGAACGCCATCCGCCAAGGAGTTCTCAACCTGAAACAGAATAAATAATATAGCCAGTGTAAGCACATGGGTACACAATGCGCAAACTCGACCCTATAACGGTCGCACATCAAAAAGGTCGCTGAAACAACCATAATAAAACTGAACGGCAAAACGTCATAAATAACAATAAAAGACAGTCTAATAGTCAATAACAATAATACCATAACAATAGGAGGGGCAAGAGGAACCTAGGGCGGGCAATACTCGCCTCCGTGTCTTTAATAAAACTATGACTTTACGTCATGAAATAGGAAAATCATTTAGTTTTACAGCAAGACACGGAGGCTTCGTATTGCAAGTTCAAAGCTGCTCAATAATAGCTGAAAACACGTGAGTTGGAGGACGGAAATAAAATTCTGTGAACGTCGTGGCCCTAGACCAGTCAGCCAGACGCAGAATGTCCTCCAAACGAGCCCCCGAAACCGCCAGGGCAGTAGCAGCCGCGCCCCTGGCCGAGTGAGCGGTAAAGATCGTCGTATCAATCCCGGAAAGGGACATGACCCACTTCATCCATCGCGCCAAAGTGGGACTGGTCACCGGGCCAAAGGGATGGCGAATAGAGAGGAAAAGCTGCGGAGTGTCCGCAGAACGGTGAGACCGAGTGCGCAACTCATACTCCCGCAGGCAAACTACAGGACAGAGCGCCGGAGAAGACGGAAAACTGGGATAGGATACTGACCGAATATTGGTCTTGGTACGCCGCGTGATGTTAAAAGTAACACCCTCGGGCGTAAAAGATCTGGCATCATGATCCAGAGCCCTGACATCAGAGACCCTCTTACAGGAAATCAGGCAAAAAAGGGTCAGCAACTTGGCCGAAAGCTGACGGAGGGAAAGAGCCGCATTGTCGGGCCAGGAAGAGAGGAAAGAAAGGACCAGGGAAACATCCCACGTAGTGGTGAAACGTGGCCGAGGAGGCCGAGCCAAACGCGAGCCACGTAAAAGTCGAGACACCAAAGGGTGTTGACCAGCAGGAACACCGTCAAATCCCTGATGAGTCGAGGAAATCGCAGAACGGAACAAATTGATGGTCCGATAAGCCTTTCCCGCTTCAAAAAGAGATGTCAGGAATTGCAACAAATGGGTTACAGATGCCGAAACGGGATCCAGGTCCCGTTCCATGCACCAGCCAACCCAAGATCCCCAAGCTGCCCGGTAAGATTTTCGGGTGCCGGGAGCCCAAGCGTTGTCCAGGAGGCGTCTAGTTGCCTCCGAAATTCCCTCGATCTCACCTGGAGTCCTGAGATTCGGCACGCCAGAAGCTGAAGGGAGCCGTCGACCAGGAGGGGATGCGGGGCACCCAGCGGGTCCTGGAGGAGATCCGTCCGCGTCGGGAGTAGGAGAGGTATATCCACCAGGAGTTCCAGGAGAATCGGGTACCAAGCTTGAGACCCCCAGAAGGGGATCACCACCACCAATTCCGCCGCCTGACGACGAGTCTGTAACAGCACCCTCGGAATCATGGCAAACGGCGGAAACGCGTAATGTAGGGCTGCAGACCAGTCCTGGAGAAACGCGTCCACCGCCTCTGCTTCCGGATCCGGACGCCAACTGAAGAACCTGGGCAGGTGAGCGTTGAGACGGGACGCGAAGAGGTCTATGGAACAAGGACCCCAGGTGTCCGAGATCGTGGAGAACATCTCCGGATTCAACCTCCAGTCGCTGCCGTCCGTGAAGCATCGGGAGCTCCAATCTGCTCGGTAGTTGTGAAGACCCGGAAGATACTCCGCTTGAACCATGATGTCCCTGGAAAGACAGTAGGACCAGAACTCCTTCGCCAGCCGGGCTAAGGTGGCCGATTGAGTGCCGCCTAGGTGATTGACGTATCGGACCGCCGACACATTGTCCATGCGTAGACGGATGCATGCATGAGCTACGCCCCTGGTGAAACTCCTGATGGCAAATGAACCCGCTAGAAGTTCCAGAGCGTTGATGTGAAAACGGGTCTCGGACTCCGACCATCGACCCCCAGTGGAGATACCCTCGCAGTGGGCCCCCCAGCCTTGGAGACTCGCGTCCGACTCTACCGTGAATTCCGGTTGGAATCCGAAAATTGCTCTGCCGTTCCAGGCCTCCAAGTTGCTCAACCACCAACGGAGTTCCTCCTGAGCTTCCTGATCCAGAATCACCGCGTCTGCAAACGAGGCCCCGGCACGGAGGTGGGCGATCTTCAGGCGCTGCAAAGCCCGATAATGGAGTGGAGCGGGGAAGACAGCCTGGATAGAGGAGGCCAATAGCCCAATGATGCGAGCCAGATGGCGCAGTGATAGGGAGGGAGTAGAGAGAGCATGTCTCAGCTCCTTGCGTATCGTCCGTAACTTCTCTGCAGGGAGACTGAGGGATTCCGCGACAGAGTCCACCGTGAAGCCCAGAAACTCCATACGTCGAGACGGTGTGAGGCAGGACTTCTCGAGATTGAGTAGAAAACCCAGACCCGTCAGCAGATCCGAGGTCCACTGGAGGTGTTGTAACAGAGACTGCTGACATTGGTGCATAATGAGGATGTCGTCCAGGTATATGACGAGACGCACCCCCCGACTCCGCAGCCAGGCCATGACTGGGCGCAGTAACTTGGTGAAGCACCAGGGCGCTGAGGAAAGGCCGAACGGTAGGCAAGTGAAGCGCCACACCTCGCCCTTCCACAGGAAGCGAAGAAGGTCCCTGGAGGAGGAGGCAACCGGAACCGTCAGATAGGCATCTTTGAGATCCAGCTTCACCATCCAGTCCCCCGGAATCAGCAAGTCCCGAAGGAGGTGAATACCCTCCATCTTGAAGTGGCGGTAGCGCACCACAGAATTCAGAGCCCGGAGATTTATGACTGGACGAAATTGTCCCCCTTTTTTCTGAACTAGAAAAATGTGGCTGAGAACGCCCCTTTGGGTAGGAGGTGCCCTTTCTATTGCATCCTTGTGCAAGAGGGAAAAAAGTTCTACGTCCACCAGCTCCCTGTCCGGCAGTGCCCGGGGAGGGGGAGACAGGACGATATCTGGGGAACCCGTAAGTTCTATGTGGAACCCCTGCACAGTGTTCAGCACCCATGGATCTGAAGTGATGTTGGACCAAACGCGGGAACATAGACGGAGTCTGCCCCCTACACGAGGGGAGGAAGAAGTCCCCAGTGGGGAAAGACTTACCGAAGGATTTTCTGTAGTTCGGATTTCCTCTAACCGACCTGGAACGCCATTGACCGCCTCTGGCCGGGAAGAACGAGGGGGGATTCCTTTGGTCCTGGAATGGAGGCCTCTGGTTGAAGGAGCCTCGGCCCGAGCTGCGGGCTTGATAACTGGAGCGGCCGGACAGACGGCCCCTACCACTGCCGGCCCTAGTGGAGACCCGTCCCTGAAATACCCTTCTCATGGAGGACTGGGCCTTGTCCAATGCGGTGAATGCTCCAACGTACCTGCTGAGGTCCTTAATAAAGGAATCCCCGAACAGTTGACCCTGAGCCTCCTTCCCTGTCTCAGTGAGTGCCAGGTTGGCCAATTTTGGGTCAATTTTAAAAAGAATGGCTTTACGCCTTTCAATGGACAGGGAGGAGTTAGTGCTGCCCGCGATGCAAATGGCTCTTTGGATCCAGCCCGTAAGCTCCTCCGGATCGACCGGAGAGCCGTCCACTCTGGCCGATTCGGCCATCTCAAAGATCTTGGCGAGGGGACCAAAAATGTCGAGGAGCTTGTCCTGACAGCTCTTTATAGCGGAATCTAGCCCTTTACGGGGATTCCAGCCAGTTTTAGCCAAGAACTGTGTCATCTTTTGATCCACAGCTGGCGTTTCACAGACCTTGTTGGGGATCAACGGTCTGGGGCATTCCGCACGGAGCTTGCTGCGCGCCTCCTTGCTGAGAGGACGACGCACCCAATGCTCCAGGTAGTCGCAAACGTGAGCTACCGGCATCCACTCCGCCGACCTAGGGTGGTGGAGGGCATCAGGGTCAAAAAGTGGGTTGCCAGAAGGATCCACCAGGCTAGAAGCCGCGTTGGGGGTAGAGGTGGATGCGCCCACGGACCCAGATGTGGACGGCCTAGGGCCTGAGGTACTTGGAAACTCCTGTTCCATCTCCAACTCCCCATCAGAGTGGTCATCTGCCTCCGCATAAGCCTCCATGTCAGATTCATTATCAGAATCTATGTCATCAGTTTGTGCTCTAGCACTTTTCCACGTTCGCGCCCTTTCTGCCTGGCGCGGTAAGGCTCTTTTGCGCGATCTAAGCGCGCTATCCTGGGTGGCTTGGATCACACCAATCAAATTCTCCTGGGCAGGAGGTTCAATGGTAGGCTGCGGGTTAGTGGGTGTAGGCATTAGAGTAGAGGGGCCTGGAGCATGAGCAGATAAGGCCTGAGATATGGTTTGAGAAATCATTGAGGACATGGAGCCCATGGCCTCTATAATGGCACTAGACACTGAGCGTTGTAGCTCCAGGGCCTGTGCGCTCATGGCTGGCAAGCTGGGGTCCCCTGATGGTGGGGGGGGAATAGGCCCAGGGGGAGAGCGGTCTGAAGACATGCTATAGATTATCTAAAACTAAGGCTAAATTGCTGGGCAATCGATGGGGCACCTAGTCTAACAGTGCCCAACAGTGGCGCCTAAACTGTGGCCGAAAAACTAACCTATCTAGGGGTTAGTCACCCCAAACGCCGCAGGTAGCAGGAGCCGATCCGTAGCTGGGCCGAGCAGGGGAGCACTGCTGAATGTTCCGAAATCTCGCGATAGGACGGGCGGTGGCTCCCAAGATGGCCGCCGAGATCTCGCGAGATCTCGGAGCCGCGGGAAGCCACAGGAGAAAAAGCCCGCCTCACGCCTATGCCGCCGGAGACCCGGGGGAGGAATCAGAGCGGCGCAGAGGTAGGGGGAGAGGAGGGGGCTATAGAGCACACCCCAAAGTGAAAGGATGAGGGGAAATGAGCAAATGCCAAGGCCAAGGGGAGAGAGGAAGGGGGGAACGACCCCCAGATGCAGGCCGTAACAGGTGTATGGGGTATAAAGCAATACAGGGAAAAAAGAAATACAGGGATAAGACCCCACAACGCAGTTAAAACAGGGGGGGACCCTGCAACAGGTCAGAATAGCATAAAATACTAGGCCAGTATTGAAATACAAGCAAAGACACAAATGCTTCCTGAATCAAAATCACATAATCAGATAAATAGATCACTTATCTTTGGTGGAGCAGCAAAGAAAGAGGAAGATATGAAGAGGACACTGCTTATTATAGGATCTGTCAGGGGAGGGTCCTTGGTTGTTTTGATTATGTTAATTTTTCCTTTGCTGCTATTGGTGGAAGTAAAGAAGGAGATAGCAATACTCGCCTCCGTGTCTTGCTGTAAAACTCTTGATAAATAGAGAATTTGAGCCGATACTTTAGTTTCCTCGTACACTGGAAGGCGGACATTTCTCAGTGATTAGAGGCTCCTCTGCAGCATCATCTGAGCTCACACCCTGTTCTAACCGGACTCGGGGTGAAGGGCGTCCATCATACGGATTCACGTTTTATGGTGATATTACAGTTAGGCCTCCTGCACACAGATGTTTTTTGTTTCCGTTTGGCAGAAAGCTTTTTCAATTCCATATATGGAACCATTCATTTCAATGGGTCCGCAAAATAACGGAATGTACTCCGTATGCATTTAGTTTCCGTTTTTCATTTCAGTTCAAAGATAAAACGGGTCATATTATTGCCCGCAAATCATGTCCCATGGCTCCATTCAAGTCAATGGGGCTGTAAAATGAAGGGATACAGAATGCATCCGTATGTTTTCCGTATTTGTTCCATTTTTAGCGGAACCGTCTATTGAAAATGTTATGCCTAGCCGAATTTTAGAATGTAATTACTGTATATGCCTTGTTTCCGTCCCTCAAAAAACGGAAACCAAACGGAACGGAAACTGAGACAGTACTGAAACAAAAAAAAAATTAAAAACTGATCCGCAAAGCCATCCAGTCTTCTGCAGGAGGCCTTATAATTAAAAATAAAAAAAAACTGATTTTCTACCACTCATCTGTTCAACTTTATTTGGCTAAATTAATTGTAATCACATACCACAAAGGGTTAAGAAGGTCCTTACGGAGTATGGAGTTTAGCCAATTCACTTTGAATCAGCTAAATCCCATCATAGTTCCGGACCTGACCACTAGGGGGCTGAGAGGTCCGTACCGTGTATGGCGTTTAGCCAAATCAATGTGAGCTGGCTAAACACTAGCTGTGTTCCGGACCCGTCCACTAGGGGGCTAAAAGGTCCGTTCCGTGTATGGAGTTTAGACACAACCCTTCTCTTATGTGACCGGTCACATGACACGGAACCCCGCTACCATAGCCTTCACGGCGGCCGTACGTGTGCTGTTGCTATGACAAACGCTAATTGTCCCGCCTCCTGTTTCCTACAATTGGTTCATGGCTGTCCTGACTGACAAGTAAAGCCACCTATTACAGCACAGTGTGGAGGTCGTGGATTGGAGGGTATCAGGACACGCCTTCAGACGGGCGGAAGTGTTGTGCTGGGAAGGGTGAGTAGTCGCGGTGCGGTTTTCATTGTAATGTAGTGACTGGAATGTGAGCCGTGTAATGTGTACAGAGCCATGTCCACCGCACACTTGTGTAATAGCAGGAGGTATAATAGTACTGCCTGTATGTAATGTCTGCCATACTGCTGCATAAGCCTCTGTTCACATCACACAATAGCTTAGTGTATATGCTGGTGCTGAGTGTTAACCCTCTGTATGTTAGGCAGGGCACCCTGGCCGGGCATGTGCTGAAAGATCCCTGGCACACATCATTTCATCAGTACCTATGATGTATACAGCCGGGGCGAGCGTCACCCCACAGGGCGTGAAAAACGGATGCCATCCGTGTTGTGTCCGTCATTTTCACGGCCCCATAGAGTTCGGTGGGTGAGTTTGGGCAGTATCACGGACCACAGTAGTGCACGTCTCCGTGATTATTTATTTTCCGTGACCCACGATCAGTAGAAAACCACTGATGTGGGAACAAGCACAATAAAATCAATGGGTACGAAGAAAATGTGGATAGCACACGTCAGTGAAAAACGGACACGTGAATGAGGTTTAAAGGGGTGATCCGGTTGGCAGAACTTATCCCCTATCTATAGAATAGGGGATTACTATTAGATCGGTGGGGATCCTACCACTGGGACCCCCTTTGATCACGAGAATGGGGGCTTCGTAACCCCCGCAGCTCCCCTGAAATGAACAGAGAAGCCAGCCGGACACGCGTGCAACCACTCCACGTATGGAGGTGAATGGGGTCATGTTGCAACCCAAAAATGACTGTCACCCGACCGTCTCAAAATATCCAACACCGCTGATTCTTTGTGACTGTCGAGTCGTGGTTGCATGTTGCCGACCTCTTTTCCTTAGGGCTCTTGCACACGACAAACACATTTTCTTTCTGTGTCCGTTCCGTTTTTTTTTTTTTGCGGACCGTATGCGGAACCATTCATTTCAATGGGTCTGCAAAAAAACGGAAGTTAGGCTAGTTTCACACTAGCGATAAGAAACTCCGGCGGGTGAACAGCCAGTCGGATCCGTGCTGCTGCTAGTGCACGCGTGCCTCCAGACTACCGCTTCGGCCCCATTGACTATAATGGATTGCGGCGGCAGCACGGCAAACATGCCAAGAGGCGGCCGGAAAAAAACTACGACATGTCGTGTGCATGAGCCCTAAGACGAGAGCTACACGCCAACATGGGTCACACAATGACAACGTTACAGCGGTAAAAAAATGTATTCAAATCACAGGACGGTTTTATTCGCCCACGACCTGCAGTGTGGTCTGTGATATGAAGGTCGCGTGCAACCAAAAATGCACCCGTGCTGCGTTTGTTTTGACGGGCACGTTTCGACTCCATGGAACATTAGACGCGATACAGGCGCCGATTAGGGATGAGCGAATCGACTTCGGATGAAACATCCAAAGTCGAGTTGCATGAAACTTCGTTATAAGGTTCAATTCACACGTCCGCAAGTTGCGGATTCGCAAAATTACGGACACCGGCCATGTGCGTTCCGCATTTGTCCGGCACTTTAAATAGAAAGGCCTTTTCTTGTCTGTGTCTGCGGACAAGAATAGGACATGTTCTATTTTTTTGCGGAACGGAAGTGCGGATGCGGACAGCGCACTGTGTGCTGTCCGCATCTTTTCCAGCCCCTTTGAAAATGAATGGGTCCACACCCGTTCCACACAATCCTGAACGGATCCAGACCAAACTTGCGGACGTGTGAATGGACCCTAATACTGTACGGAGCCGATGAGCCGAGGTTATTGCTCCGCAAAGTCTCGCGAGACTTCGGGTAATAACTTCATAAATTGATTTGTACTGTAAGAAACCATTTCCCGAACTCGGGTTCGGTTCCAACGTACCATTTGGAATCGAACCCTAGAGACTTCGCGAAAGCAATAACTTCGGCTCATCGGAGCCAATACATCCTAATACTGTACAGAGCTCCTGCTCCGTGCAGTATTAGAACCAAGTTTTTTGCGAATCGACTTTGGATGTTTCATCCGAAGTCGATTCGCTCATCTCTAGCGGCGATCTTGTCACAGCCAGAGTCGCTGGGCACATTTATCAAGCTCGCCTAGGGGTATTTCCTTCACCTGTCTGTTTTTTGCCGACTATTTATCGAGTGCTTCATAAATTAGACTTGGCGTATTGGCATTATACTGACCTCTAGTGGTTATTTATCAGTACAACCGGTTCATATTCACTAAGACTGGTCTAATTAGTATGCCCATGAAAATGTTGCTGAAATTAGGCGCACGTCACTATATTTGTGAGCTAAAATTTGGCGCAACTGACCACTCAAAACAAAGGCAGAAAAGTATACCAGCCCTGGAGTGGCGTAGAGATTAGACTGTTTTTACGACTAAATCAGGAGCAAAATGCACCCACATAAATAGGTTGGAAAATAGGCGCAAACGTTAAAAAACTTAGTATATGAGGTGCAAATGTCTACAAAACAGGAGCATTTTCTGTAGTTAATAATTCTATAAAAATGAGACTAAATGAGTCTAAAACATAATTTTTACGCCTAAAAACACAAATGTGCCCCACTGTGTAGCTCCAGCCCAAGGCCTTATGCACACAACCATATTTTCATCCGTGTGCTATCCGTATTTTCATTTATTTCTATGGGGTCATATTTTTGCGGATCCATGCGGCTGTTCCCCAGATTATAGAACATGTCCTATTCTGGTCCGTATTGTGGACGAGAATAGTCCTTTCTATTGATGGTAGTGTGAAAAATGCGGAATACACACGGAAGGTAACCGTATTTTGTGGATCCATGGTTTTCAGACTGAAATACGGAAACTGTTTAATATGGGGCTTGTGGTTCACAACCTAAAGGAACAACAGCTTTGATCATTGCTGTCATTTATATGAATTTCATACATGACCAAAATGACAGAAATGTGGACATTCTTGTTTACTTCCAGATACCCAAAGCCTGTATAGAGATTTTGCTAGTCCTGCAGATTGTCTAGAGCAGTGGTGGCCCCTGTGGCCCCGTCCTAATCTGACAGGTTTTAATAATTGTGTCCCGTTCTGGATGAGACATAATGAATATGGCCAGCAGGTGGCGACATCACACAGTGGAACTGCTTTCTGCACACGTCAAGGCTATGCGGTAGGAGCTGGTGGTGTGGAACATGGAGCTGAACCGATTCTGGGGCAGTTCTTAGGCTACCTGCACACAGAAATTCTTCACAAAGGGTGAAATTTGCACCAAAACGAACCGCACAAAGGATTGACATGCTGCAGATTTTAACCCCTTCCCGTCATATGACGTACTATTACGTCATGGAAGTCAGTGACTTCCCGCATTTTGACGTAATAGTACGTCATGGTGATCGGGCAGGCACCGGGGCGGTGCGCGCCTGATCACTGCAGGGGACGGGGTCCGGCAGTCCCTGATAGCTGGGCCCCTGCTGTATCCGTCGTGATGCTGGCAGATTAACCCCTTCTATGCTGCGGTCAGCACTGACCATGGCATAGAAGTGGTTTGCTTTGGGTGAGGGAGCCCATCTGGTCTCCGCTCTGCTGTTGCGGGGACCCGATGGGTGCCAAGGCAGCCCGATGCCGTGCACAGGCTGCCCAATGCCTTGCACGGCATCGGGACCTGCCTTCTATGGGGGCCGATGAAATCCAGCCCCAGGCCTGGTCTCCTAGGCAACCTGTTAGGCCTCTTTCACACGGGCGTTGCGGGAAAATGTGCGGGTGCGTTGCGGGAACACGCTCAAGTTTTCCGCACGAGTGCAAAACATTGTAATGCGTTTTGCACTCGCGTGAGAAAAATCGTGCATGTTTGGTACCCAAACCCGAACTTCTTCACAGAAGTTCGGGCTTGGGATCGGTGTTCTGTAGATTGTATTATTTTCCCTTATAACATGGTTATAAGGGAAAATAATAGCATTCTGAATACAGAATGCATAGGACATAGCGCTGGAGGGGTTAAAAAAATTTAATAAAATTGTAACTCACCTTAGTCCACTTGTTCGCGAAGCCGGCATCTCCTTCTGTCTTCATCTTAGCTGTGTGGAGGAACAGGACCTGTGGTGACGTCACTCCGGTCATCACATGATCCATCACATGATCTTTTACCATGGTGATGGATCATGTAATGACCGGAGTGACGTCACCACAGGTCCTGTTCCTCCACACAGCTAAGATGAAGACAGAAGGAGATGCCGGCTTCGCGATCAAGTGGATTAAGGTGAGTTAAATTATTTTTTATTTTTTTTAACCCCTCCAGCGCTATTGTACTATGCATTCTGTATTCAGAATGCTATTATTTTCCCTTATAACCATGTTATAAGGGAAAATAATAATGATCGGGTCTCCATCCCGATCGTCTCCTAGCAACCGTGCGTGAAAATCGCACCGCATCCGCACTTGCTTGCGATTTTCACGCAACCCCATTCATTTCTATGGGGCCTGCTTTACGTGAAAAACGCAAAATATAGAGCATGCTGCGATTTTCATGCAACGCACAAGTGATGCATGAAAATCACCGCTCATGTGAACAGCCCCATAGAAATGAATGGGTCAGGATTCAGTGCGGGTGCAATGCGTTCAACTCACGCATCGCATCCGCGCGGAAATCTCGCCCATGTGAAAGGGGCCTTAGTGTATGACTCAGTGTAGTACACGAACAGGCAATGCATTACAATACGGATGTATTGTAATGCATTGCAGAGGAGATGAGACCCTGAGGGGTTAATTGTGCGGATCACGGCCCCCTGTAAGAGATCGGGTGCTGCCAGGCAGCAGGGGGCAGTCATGTACACAGTTTGTAGTATATTCTAACTTGAAGCGTCCCCATCACCATGGGAACGCCTCTGTGTTAGAATATACTGTCGGATCTGAGTTTTCACGATGTAACTCAAATCTGATGGTATATTCTAACATAGAGGCGTTCCCATGGTGATGGGGACGCTTCAAGTTAAAATATACCATCGGATTGGAGAAAACACCGATAGGGACTCCTGACGTTTGGCTCCGCACGGCCAGGCGGACACCAAAACGGCTTTTTTTTTTTAACTTTCCTTCATGTCTGGTGATCCTCCAAAAATTCACGGAAGAAAAAACGGACACGGATCACGGAACAACGGAACCCCGTTTTGCGGACCGTGAAAAAATACTGTCGTGTGCATGAGGCCTTAGTGGTATGGGATAGAGACATTAAGGCCATCTGCCCACGGGTGCGGGTGAATGCACAAAAGATTTGCACGAATATCTTTGTGGCTCTACGTGCGTTTGTGCAGCATATCCGCACCAAAATCCACAATTTATAATAACCATGCGCATTCTGCAAAACTATACATGCAATATTTGGTATCGCCACATTTTACTATAAAACGCATTGGTGAACGCTATAAAAAAAAAAAAAAAACAATACCAGAACATTTGGAATAATAAAAAAAAAAGTGATTGAAAAGTCATATGTATAGTGTCAATAAAAACAGGTCGCTCTGCAAAAAAACGAGCCCTCACACCTCCATTGATGGAAAAATAAAAAGGTCATGGCTCTCAGAATATGGGAGAACAAAATAAAAGCCTCCGATGACGGAAAAACAAACCCACTGCCAGATACAAAATGAAATGCGCAGACAAATGGAAACACAGGTTGGGGCTGTTTGGTGCTATCATTTGCTCTGTATACTATGGGGGTCATTTATTAAGACCGGGGTCTTAATGACCCCTATATCTGGCGGTGGATTATAAAGAGGCATCGGCCTCTTAATATCTTCAGAGGAAAAAAAAAAAAGGAAAACGTTTTTTTTCCACCCAAAAACAATTTAAGGCTCCATTCACACGTCCGCAATGTGTTTTGCGGATACACGGATCCGCAAAACACGGAAAGCGGCAATGTGCATTCCGTATTTTGCGCACCGCACATTGCCGGCACTAATAGAATATGCCTGTTCTTGTCCGCAATTGCGGACAAGAATAGGACATGTTCTATTTTTTGGCGGAAACGGAAGCACGGATGCGGAAGTGCGGATCCGCAAATGTGGATGCGGACAGCACATTCCGGCCCCATTGAAAATGAATGGGTCTGCACCCGTTCCGCAAAATTGCGGAACGGATGCGGATCCATTTTGCGGACGTGTGAATGGACCCTAAATAAAATTCATCAGTATGTTATATATGTATCCAAAATGGTAAAGTTGAAAATAACTTAACCCCCACAAAAAAATAAGCCCTAATACATCTCCGCGGAGATGCTACAGATATCCTGTGCATAGGTCATCAATATCGGACCGGTGGGGGTCTGACCCCTTACACCCCCACCATGGCGCCAACTATTCCGTATACGGAGCTAGAGGCAGACACAGTGAACTGAGGATAGTTCGTCAGTATCTGTACCCCACATAACCCCTTTAAGAGGTTACACGTATTTACGTAAAAGCAGAAAAACCCTTTAAGTACTGGAAAAAATAATGTGGTCGGGTTTACTCAGAGCTGGCATGTTTGTGTTTTTTGTGTTTTTTGTGTAGTGCTTTTAGACTGTGACCAGTAATTTAGATCATAAGGGCTCATGCACACGAACATATTTTCTTTTCGTGTCCGTTCCGTTTTTTTGCGGACCGTATGCGGAACCATTCATTCCAATGGGCCCGCAAAAAATATGGAAGTTACTCTGTGTGCATTCCGTTTCCATATGTCCGTATTTCCATTTCCCAAAAAAACAGAACATGTCCTGTTATTGTCCGCATTAGGCCTCATGCACACGACCGTTGTGTGCATCCGTGGCCGTTGTGCCGTTTTCCGTTTTTTTTTTTCGCGGACCCATTGACTTTCAATGGGTCCGTGGAAAAATCGGAAAATGCACCGTTTGGCAGCCGCATCCGTGATCCGTGTTTCCTGGTCGTAAAAAAAATATGACCTGTCCTATTTTTTTCACGGCCAACGGTTCACAGACCCATTCAAGTCAATGGGTCCGTGAAAAAACACGGATGCACACAAGATTGTCATCCGCGTCCGTTTTTTCCTATCATTTCAATGGCAAACTTGACTTAGATTTTTTTTTTTTCTTTTTTCATGTCCGTGGATCCTCCAAAAATCAAGGAAGACCCACGGACGAAAAAACGGTCACGGATCTACGGACCCCGTTTTTGCGGACCTTAAAAAAAAAAACGGTCGTGTGCATGAGGCCTTATGGGCAAGGATAGTACTGTTCTATTAGGGGCCAGCTGTTCCATTCCGCAAAATACGGAATGCACGCGGACGTCTTCCGTATTTTATGTGGATACGTTTTTTTTCGGACAGCAAAATGCATACGGTCATGGAAATACCTGCTGTGTATGAGGCTATCAGGCGGTGTATGTTTATTCTGGGCAGTGTAGGTTACGGCATTGCTGCGAGGCGACACGGCCTGTGCAACATGTTGTTTATCCTGCGTTCAGTAATTGGCGTGCTCTTCTTTACATTAATGTGGATGATCTGAGTTAATTGGGGCTCGGACGTGCACATTAGAATGCATCGTATTCTGCAGGCTTCCGTTCATTTGTCTTCGGGAACAGTCTAATCTCTTGGTTTTATGCTTTGCTTTCATCTTCGTGCATTCTTTTTAATTGTGATTGTTCAGTGGCGTGCGTGCATTTTGAAGGATTTCATTATTCTTTTTCTTGCTCTCTTTCTAATCCTGTAAATCCTTGTTCCAGTGTAAATAAGATCACCTCTAAGGGCACGGCCGCACCGTCAGGTTTCCTGATGCTGTATCGGAAGCCAAAATCAGGAGTGGCTCATAAAAGGAGAGAAAGTATAAACGCGCTGCAGAATACAGTAGCACTATATAAGCGCAGAAAATAAATAAATCCGACTTTTTTTCATTTTATTGTATCATTAAAAGAACCGACATGCACACGATGCGGTCCGCAAAAAACATCTGCAGAAAATACGGATGACGTCCATGTCAATTCTGTATTTTGCGGAACGGAACCGCTGGCCTTTCATAGAACAGTCCTATCCTTGTCCGTAATGCGGACAATAATAGGACATGTTCTATTTTTTTGCAGAACGGATATGAACACGGAGTAACTTTTAGTTTTTTTTGCGGACCCATTGAACTGAATGGTTCTAAATACGGTCCGCAAAAAAGACGGAACGGACACGGAAAGAAAATACCTTCACACAGTTACATATATGAAGTAAAGTATAAGGAGTGATATCAGTATTTCCTTACACAATGACACCTTCAGTACTACACTGTAAATCGCCATACAACCAGCAATGTTCATATATTACACTGTATCGGTAAGGGTGGGTTCGCGTATGCGTTCGTAATTCTGTTACACTGTTCCGGAATTCAAAACGGAACCCTTTAGAGACATTCCGTTTTGCTCCGTCCAAATCCATTTCTATAAGCACAGATACCGTTATGTATGATGGGGGGGGGGACTTTCTTTTCCGTCCTGGATAACGGAAATCAGACGGATCCGTTATGCTTGCTTACAGACCTCCATTATGACGGATCAAAAAGGAATGCCGCTTTGAATTCCGTCTTACAGAACCATGTTATGGCGAAAAGCAGTAACGGAAATGCGGACGCATATGCGAACTCCCCCTAAGGAGTGATTCCTGGTTCATCTGGCAGTAACTTGATCACTATATCCTGTAGGAATAAGCTAATATGGATAGGTCATCCATATCAGATCGTGGGGTCCCACACCCGGCACTCCCGCCAATCCGCTTTATGACGAGGAGGAAGCACTCCATGTGAGCGCCGCTTCCTCCTGTGGAGCGGTGGTGTAGTGTCATTGCACTGCACTCTAGTGATGAAGTGCACTCAGGCACTCATATGAAGTACCGCCTCTTCTTTAGGCATCATGCACACGACCGTTGTGTGCATCCGCGGCCGTTGTTCCGTTTTCCGTTTTTTTCCGCAGACCCATTGACTTTCAATGGGTCCGTGGAAAAATCAGAAAATGCTCCGTTTGGCGTCCGTGATCCGTGTTTCCAGTCCGTGAAAAAATTAGGACCTGTCCTATTTTTTTCACGGACAACGTATTCACGGACCCATTCAAGTCAATGGGTCCGTGAAAAATCACGGCTGCACACAAGATTTTCATCCGCGTCCGTGATCCGTGTCTGGTTTTTCCTATCATTTCAAAGGCAAACTTGACTTAGATTTTTTTGTTCATTTTTCATGTCCGTGGATCCTCCAAAAATCAAGAAAGACCCACGGAAGAAAAAACAGACACGGAACAACGGAAACCGTTTTTGTGGACCGCAAAAAAAAACTTCCGTGTGCATAAGGCCTAAAACTGATTGGTGTTGGTGTCGGACCCCCGCATATCTGATATTGATGATCTGTCCTGAGGATTGGCCAGTTTTATATATAGGGGTAATTGTAAACCAATAATGGGTTAATGGGTATGTTTCAGAGGACCTGTGTGACCTCACTGCCTCCAACAGAACTTAGGGCAGGAGGGAAGCCTCATTTAATCTATCTGGAGTATAGCACTATCTTAGCTTATTGCTTCCCTGTGTGAAGCGATACGATGATTCCCATTCTTCAAGGGAAAGGGGTCTGAAGGTCCTTTTCCCATTTTTGCATAGGGAGAGTAATGGAGGCTTTAGAATTTTCATGGAGGCAGTTATAAAATTGAGAGATGCCCCTGGATTTATGACAGAGGTTCTGTATATAAAGTACTTTAGAGGTAGTATTTTTGGAGTTTTTTTTCCTGTAGGAAGTTCTACATTTGGTTTGTATCTCACAGTTCTGAGATATTGGAAGCATAGCGTGTCAGATTGATGGTGGAGATCCTGTACATTGTGGATTCCACATCTCTTCCATAAGGTCAGATTTAAGTCGGGTATTGTCCTCCAGGAAATCCAAGGAAATCTCTTTCAAGGGATGCAAGCTCTGAAAGGCTGGGTTCACACGGGAGTGACCGATATGTTCAGGATGCGTCCTGGGTGTATTGCGGCAAACCCGCGCGAGTAGGTACGCAATTGCAGTCAGTTTTTAAGTTTTTTTTGTGCGGGTGCAATGTGTTTTGCACTCGCGTGATAAAAAAATGAATGTGCTACCCAGACCCGAACTTCTTCACTGAAGTTCCAGTTTGGGGTCGGGGTTGTGTAGATTGTATTATTTTCCCTTATAACATGGTTATAAGGAAAAATAATAGCATTCTGAATACAGAACAGAATGCATAGTACAATACGGCTGGAGGGGTTAAAAAAAATTTAACTCGCCTTAATCCACTTGCTCGCGCAGCCCGGCATCTCTTCTGTCTTCTTCTTTGCTGTGCACAGGAAAAGGACCTGTGGTGACGTCACTGTGGTCATCACATGGTCCATCACATGAACCATCACCATGGTGATGGACCATGGGATGAGCCCAGTGACGTCATCAAAGGTCCTATTCCTCAAAGAAGAAGACAGAAGAGAAGTCGGGCTGCGCGAACAAGTGGATTAAGGTGAGTTAAATTATTGTACTATGCATTCTGTATTCAGAATGCTATTATTTTCCCTTATAATAAAATAAAATAAAATAAAAAATAATAAAGATCGGGTCCCGATCGTCACCTAGCAACCATGCGTGGAAATCGCACCGCATCTGCACTTGCTTGCGGATGCTTGCGATTTTGACGCAGCCCCATTCCCTTCTATAGGGCCTGCGTTGCGTGAAAAATGCACAATATAGAGCTTGCTGCGATTTTCACGCAATGCACAAGTGATGCGTGAAAATCACTGCTCATGTGCACAGCCCCATAGAAATGAATGGGTCCGGATTCAGTGCGGGTGCAATGCGGAAATCTCGCCCGTGTGAACTCAGCCTAAGAGTGCTGAAACCACATAAGTGGTGTTCTATTTGGACCCATAGTTTATCATGATTGCCGCTCCAATAGGGCTGCAGTAAACGATTATTTCAGTAATCGAGTATTCTATCGAGTAATCTAATAAGAATAAATTAATTAATAGACTGTTTTCCTTTATAAAAACTCAGACCCCTTGCCATCAGTCCCCAACACCCTTGGTTCCCCCCGTGCGATCAGCCCAAGTGCATCAGTTTCCCCCAGTGTCATTGTGGCGAAACCAACCTCGCCACTGGGTTTTGGAGGGGCCTGGTTGCCAGCCTCTTGCCACAGGATTATGGCCCATACTAACTTTGAAGGAGAAGACAGACCAATGTGACTTCCATGGAATTTGGGAACCCCTGCTCGGATCTGGGTGATTTTTGGATATGTTGTTCACCCAGATCAGAGCTATCCATGAATGTATACATTATGGGGATATGTGGGGTTTTGAGGTGTTTTCTGTGTGTTGGGAAAAATGTGTGTTTTCTGTCTGTGAGTGATTAAGTTAGCCCTTTACGTTTGGTGATTGTATTTTGTTGATTGCGTCTCAGACAATGCCAGTGTGTTAGTTAATTGCGTCTCAGACAATGCCAGTGTGTTAGTTAATTGCGTCAAAGACAATGCTCATTATATTTTGTTGATTGCGTTACAGACAGAGGGAAGGGGGTTTTGTGTACAATTGCTGGGAAGGTTTCAATACTGTAAATGCATGTGATTGGCTAAAATATAAACTGTCACAGTCTTTTATAAGGGCCCCAGGGGGAGTGTCCCTTGCTAGGAGACCTGCATAAAAGGCTGAAAAATAACCCATTAAAGAGTTCCTGTTTTACATTCAACATAGAGCCTCGTCTCATGTGTGTGGGGATTGCTATACGTGTATACTCCCCTGGCTATTACTTCTAGCTCTTGTAAGAGCTGTTCCTGGCTCCTGTGGTGGTTGTGGTGTAGAGCGGAGTGCTTGGAGTCCTCGCGAAGCCCTGGGAGCATCCATCAACGGAGGTACCCGGTCAGGGTGCTAGGAGATCCGTTACAGCCATCAACTCCACTATCTCCTAATGCCATCAGCTTCCCCCACCCCATTGCCATCAGCTCCGTTCCCCCAGTGCTTTCAGCTCTCCCCCGCCCCAGTGCCTTCAGCTCCACTGCCCCAGTGCTAACAGCCCCTCCATGCCATCCATTGCCATGTCCCCCACTCCCCCAGTGCCATCAGAAGTGCCATCAGATTAGCCCCTCCATGTCCCCCAGTGCCATCAGATTAGCCCCTCCATGTCCCCCAGTGCCATCAGATTAGCCCCTCCATGTCCCCCAGTGCCATCAGATTAGCCCCTCCATGTCCCCCAGTGCCATCAGATTAGCCCTTCCATGTCCCCCAGTGCCATCAGATTAGCCCCTCCTTGTCCCCCAGTGCCATCAGATTAGCCCCTCCTTGTCCCCCAGTGCCATCAGATTAGCCCCTCCATGTCCCCCAGTGCCATCAGATTAGCCCTCCATGTCCCCCAGTGCCATCAGATTAGCCCCTCCATGTCCCCCAGTGCCATCAGATTAGCCCCTCCATGTCCCCCAGTGCCATCAGATTAGCCCCTCCATGTCCCCCAGTGCCATCAGATTAGCCCCTCCATGTCCCCCAGTGCCATCAGATTAGCCCCTCCATGTCCCCCAGTGCCATCAGATTAGCCCCTCCATGTCCCCCAGTGCCATCAGATTAGCCCCTCCATGTCCCCCAGTGCCATCAGATTAGCCCCTCCATGTCCCCCAGTGCCATCAGATTAGCCCCTCCATGTCCCCCAGTGCCATCAGATTAGCCCCTCCATGTCCCCCAGTGCCATCAGATTAGCCCCTCCATGTCCCCCAGTGCCATCAGATTAGCCCCTCCATGTCCCCAGTGCCATCAGATTAGCCCCTCCATGTCCCCCAGTGCCATCAGATTAGCCCCTCCATGTCCCCCAGTGCCATCAGATTAGCCCCTCCATGTCCCCCAGTGCCATCAGATTAGCCCCTCCATGTCCCCCAGTGCCATCAGATTAGCCCCTCCATGTCCCCCAGTGCCATCAGATTAGCCCCTCCATGTCCCCCAGTGCCATCAGATTAGCCCCTCCATGTCCCCCAGTGCCATCAGATTAGCCCCTCCATGTCCCCCAGTGCCATCAGATTAGCCCCTCCATGTCCCCCAGTGCCATCAGATTAGCCCCTCCATGTCCCCCAGTGCCATCAGATTAGCCCCTCCATGTCCCCCAGTGCCATCAGATTAGCCCCTCCATGTCCCCCAGTGCCATCAGATTAGCCCCTCCATGTCCCCCAGTGCCATCAGATTAGCCCCTCCATGTCCCCCAGTGCCATCAGATTAGCCCCTCCATGTCCCCCAGTGCCATCAGATTAGCCCCTCCATGTCCCCCAGTGCCATCAGATTAGCCCCTCCATGTCCCCCAGTGCCATCAGATTAGCCCCTCCATGTCCCCCAGTGCCATCAGATTAGCCCCTCCATGTCCCCCAGTGCCATCAGATTAGCCCCTCCATGTCCCCCAGTGCCATCAGATTAGCCCCTCCATGTCCCCCAGTGCCATCAGATTAGCCCCTCCATGTCCCCCAGTGCCATCAGATTAGCCCCTCCATGTCCCCCAGTGCCATCAGATTAGCCCCTCCATGTCCCCCAGTGCCATCAGATTAGCCCCTCCATGTCCCCCAGTGCCATCAGATTAGCCCCTCCATGTCCCCCAGTGCCATCAGATTAGCCCCTCCATGTCCCCCAGTGCCATCAGATTAGCCCCTCCATGTCCCCCAGTGCCATCAGATTAGCCCCTCCATGTCCCCCAGTGCCATCAGATTAGCCCCTCCATGTCCCCCAGTGCCATCAGATTAGCCCCTCCATGTCCCCCAGTGCCATCAGATTAGCCCCTCCATGTCCCCCAGTGCCATCAGATTAGCCCCTCCATGTCCCCCAGTGCCATCAGATTAGCCCCTCCATGTCCCCCAGTGCCATCAGATTAGCCCCTCCATGTCCCCCAGTGCCATCAGATTAGCCCCTCCATGTCCCCCAGTGCCATCAGATTAGCCCCTCCATGTCCCCCAGTGCCATCAGATTAGCCCCTCCATGTCCCCCAGTGCCATCAGATTAGCCCCTCCATGTCCCCCAGTGCCATCAGATTAGCCCCTCCATGTCCCCCAGTGCCATCAGATTAGCCCCTCCATGTCCCCCAGTGCCATCAGATTAGCCCTCCATGTCCCCCAGTGCCATCAGATTAGCCCCTCCATGTCCCCCAGTGCCATCAGATTAGCCCCTCCATGTCCCCCAGTGCCATCAGATTAGCCCCTCCATGTCCCCCAGTGCCATCAGATTAGCCCCTCCATGTCCCCCAGTGCCATCAGATTAGCCCCTCCATGTCCCCCAGTGCCATCAGATTAGCCCCTCCATGTCCCCCAGTGCCATCAGATTAGCCCCTCCATGTCCCCCAGTGCCATCAGATTAGCCCCTCCATGTCCCCCAGTGCCATCAGATTAGCCCCTCCATGTCCCCCAGTGCCATCAGATTAGCCCCTCCATGTCCCCCAGTGCCATCAGATTAGCCCCTCCATGTCCCCCAGTGCCATCAGATTAGCCCCTCCATGTCCCCCAGTGCCATCAGATTAGCCCCTCCATGTCCCCCAGTGCCATCAGATTAGCCCCTCCATGTCCCCCAGTGCCATCAGATTAGCCCCTCCATGTCCCCCAGTGCCATCAGATTAGCCCCTCCATGTCCCCCAGTGCCATCAGATTAGCCCCTCCATGTCCCCCAGTGCCATCAGATTAGCCCCTCCATGTCCCCCAGTGCCAGATTAGCCCCTCCATGTCCCCCAGTGCCATCAGATTAGCCCCTCCATGTCCCCAGTGCCATCAGATTAGCCCCTCCATGTCCCCCAGTGCCATCAGATTAGCCCCTCCATGTCCCCCAGTGCCATCAGATTAGCCCCTCCATGTCCCCCAGTGCCATCAGATTAGCCCCTCCATGTCCCCCAGTGCCATCAGATTAGCCCTCCATGCCCCCAGTGCCATCAGATTAGCCCCTCCATGTCCCCAGTGCCATCAGATTAGCCCCTCCATGTCCCCCAGTGCCATCAGATTAGCCCCTCCATGTCCCCCAGTGCCATCAGATTAGCCCCTCCATGTCCCCAGTGCCATCAGATTAGCCCCTCCATGTCCCCCAGTGCCATCAGATTAGCCCCTCCATGTCCCCCAGTGCCATCAGATTAGCCCCTCCATGTCCCCCAGTGCCATCAGATCAGTCCCTCCATGACATCCATTGCCGGCTGTCCCCCTTCAGTGCCATGTCCCTAGCGCCAGTGAAATAAAATACTTACCTTTCCTGTTGGGGCTCCGCTGCACAGCTCCTTCCTCTTCTTCTCCGCGCGCTGCACTGGATCCTGACGTCACACAGCGTCGGGTCATAGTGCACGCTTACGTGCACTATGACCTGACAACGTGTAAGGATCCAGTGCAGCGCGGCACGTGCCGGCGGGTGACCACGGAGCGGTAAGTAATAGCAAGCGCTTCACTCCCGCTCCGTGGTCACATGACACAAGCGAATCCTCAATGCCAAAAATTTGCATTGAGGATTTTTTGGGTTTCAAATTACTCGATGTCATCGTTTCAGCCGTACGCTCCAACAATGCGTCATTTAAACTAATAAGCAAAATAATAATCCTTTTTATGTTAGGGAGGCTGAGGCCTCCTGCTTTTCTGTGTCTAGTTAATATATGGTACTCTCTTCTAGACTTTTTCCACTCCATATGAACTGTCAGGGCCGTGTTTAATATTGATTGGACCCTGGGCAAAAATTTACTTGGGCCCCCTGGATCCCGCCTTCCCACACCTTAGCAGGCAATCACACCCTCCACCACAACACACACACACAAAAAATCCACACATCTGGTAGAGTACAGTGATATAAATACTTCCAGTTCTGAAGACTCCAGCGGCTCAGGATCAGTGCACTGGGCAGCTGGGCTCGGGGCTGGAAGTGGGCACCGCTCTGCAGGAAGGAGACCAGGGCTCGGCTCACCCTAGTGTTACAGTGCACCCCAGCACCCCACAGTATGCAGTATAGCATCCTATAGTATACAGCACCACACAGTATGCAGTATAGCACCCCACACTATACAGTACCCCACAGTATATAGTAGAGCAGTATAGCAGCCCACAGTATATAGGCCCCCACACAGTATACCGCCCCCCCCACAGTATACAGCCCCCCACAGTATACAGTATTTTAAAACATATGCCATAGAACATGTTAAAACTCCTACCAGAGGAGGAGATATTAGACATCTAGTAAACCTCAGAGAGGCTTTTTGGATATTTAAACATGAGGAGGGAAATTAAGCATTTTTATTAAAAGGGCATTGGGGAGATCCCCCCCCCCCCCTTTCCCACCCCACGTTCGAACCCACATGCATAGAAATTTGGCATGTTATGGATACCTGATCTGGTTTTTCCTGAAACTTAATTAGGATGGAACGTAACCTTAATGTGAACAGGTACTTATAAATCGCAGGAGACATACTAGCAGAGTTTTTTCCTTCCTCTTTTCCTTTCTTTTCCTTTTATCTGCACGATACATAGCTTTTAATATGTTAGAAGAGACAATGGACATGTGCAGAATCATGTATTTCCATTGTAATTTCATTTGTATGTTTTTAATGCAGATTTTTGTAAATTTCTGTATGTCAGATATTTGAGCTGGAATGGGTCTGGTGTTCCAGGTGATGATCATTAGAGATGAATGCTTTGTGAAGGGGTGAAATCTAAATCTATACCCCTCCTCCTTCCTCCCATGCTGTTTGGAGTAGGAGTGAACAAACAGCTAATCACACGCACCCTTACTACTACATATACCTGAGAACACCATACGCACACCACTGTTACGAATAAGAATTTTTCGAAACGCGTCAACAGCCAATACACCAGAGAAATTGTGTCCTGTATGTCTGTGAACACTTGCTAAATAAAGACGGAGAACTTGACACTTCAACAAAAGTGAGTGCCGGAGTCTACATCTTTCTATATTCGTTGCACCTGTCCAAGGAGGTTGAAAAACCAGGCACCAAGCACACAGGTATATATCCCATTTTTAGACATAGTGAGCTGGTATCTCTGTTATATACAGGCCCCCCCACAGTATACAGGCCCCCCACAGTATACAGCCCACCACACAGTATACAGCCCACCACACAGTATACAGCCCACCACACAGTGTACAGCCCCACACAGTATACAGGCCCCCACACAGTATACAGCACCCCACTATACAGTAGTTTACAGTATATTAACATAACAGCTCCTGTCACCTTTTTCACAGTTAACTTCTCCTGCAACACTCCTGGTAGGACCTGTGATGACCTCATAGCAATGTGACCAGTAATATTGCTAGGTTACTGGTCACATGGTGATGATGTCATCTAAGGTCCTAGATCACAGCTCTAACACAGTACGATGCCTGGACTCAGTGCCGGCAGGCATGACATGGCAGCACCCCCTGTGTAGCTGACAGCCTGACACCCGGGGCAGTGGCTAGCAGGGCTCAAGAGGCAGCTGCCTTGGGCCCCCCAGGAGCAACTGGGCCCGGGACAGCTGCCCCTTGGTAAAGACGGCCCTGTGAACTGTTGTAAGTTCCTGTTTTCCATCAGAAAAAATGGGTTGGGGACTGTGATTGGGAGAGATCTAAACAGATATAGTAGTTTTGGTAAAAGGAGCATTTTATAAGTAGCTGCTCTGCCAAGCCATGATATGATATAGCATAATAGGTCAGACATTTCTTTTGAAATTTCTGTGAGGGTGTAAGGGAACCTACAATCGTCTGGCTTGGTCGAAGGAAATTATACTTTAATACCTAAATAAGTGATTTCTGGGGTTTGCCAATCTAGTGGTAATTTCGGTATAAGATCTGTTAGAAGCAGAGGGCTAACATTGATGGGAAGAGCTTGGGATTTGTCATGGTTAATGTTATAATAGGAGAGGGGTCCTGAGGGGTTAATTACGGCAGATCACGGCGCGCAGTAATAGAGGCCAGGTATAGGATATGGCCGGCACATGTAGGCTACGTTTGTATTCAGGCATATTAACTATATTCATTGGTGGCGCAGTGGCCACAGCCCCTCCACACGATTAAATCATTGGTGGCAGTGGCCCCAGGGTGGCAGCTTCTGATCGGAGCCCCACCAGTGTAATCCTGGGGCTCTGATTAGTTACCATGGCAGCCAGGACGCTACTGGAGCCCTGGCTGCCATGGTAAGCTCCCTGCTGCTGTGTGTACTATGCACAGGGCAGCAGGGAGAGTGTGAAGTCCTATTCACCCTAATAGAGCTCTATCAGTGTGAATAGGACAAGGGTTCTAGCCCCTAAGGAGACTAATAGTTATTAAATAAAAAGTAAAAAAAATAAAAAAAGTTTACCCCCCCAAAATATAGAATATATCGCAATATATATTGCACATCGCACATGCTTAAAATTATATTGCAATATAGATTTTAGGCCATATCGCCCACCCCTAATGAAGACTTTAGCTGAAGGTTGATAATATAGGGCTTTTATGGCAGAGTGGATATTACCTGGAAAACTAAATTTGTTCAGAACTGCAAATGGATAATCCCAGTAAAGGCATCTTTAAATAGGGAAGTAGAATATGGGAGAATATTCTATAATAATAATAATTAGTAAGGCCATCTGGTCTAGGAGATTTGTGGATAGTAGACGTCATAATAGCTTTAATAATCTCTAAATCTGATATTGGCCTGTTTAGTGCTTGTACTTGGTCCGGGGTATGAGTAGAGAGGTTTATTAATCCAGTCTTGTGTTGGGTGTGGTGTGGATGGATTTGAGTTTAAATGATTTAGGTGTTCGTAGCAATCTTTGAAGGTATTAGCAATATCTCTGGGGGCTAGTTTGTCTTTATGGAAAAAAAGCATCCTTAATCGCTGTGGAGTGTTTAGAAAAAGGGGGTCAGTCAGCACATCCCAATGCGCAGGTGCGCGCTGCCATGGCTAGAAACACAAAGAAAAAAAGGACAATGCAACAGCACTCTGCAAACCAAATAAAGTACAATAATGCCTTATGAAAATATTCTGGTGCTAATGGTACGCTTATTTTGTAAAATTGAGATTCTTGGCAAATACATTTTGTACTAAATGATTTGGGCCCGTCTGCCACACGTCGAGGCGATCTCTGTAAGACGGGAACCTAACACTAAATGCTACCTATTGTGTGCCAAAACGGCCACCATAAAATTCAGGGAGTGCAGGTTCCACATGAAGTCTCCACAAAAGACTAAGGGGGTCATTTATTATCCTGAAATACTCCTATATTAGGTGTATTTCAGGTGCAGATTGCGGACCAACGGTTAGTTAGGAGCATAGACACTGACTACTGTGTATGTCTTATTGTTGAAGGTACATACAAGGATTATAAATCTCCTTCCCGGATACACTGCTTCTGCCTTCTCCTCGGCTCCACCGCTGTCTCTGACAGCTGTGGACCCCTACTGCTCCTGCTAAAGTGCCGGAACAAGAGCTGTTTTCCTGCAATTGTGTGGCGCTTCGGGCAGAAACACAGCTGACCGCAATTTAGCAGGGGGCGTGCGGTTTGAAAAAAAAGCGTTGGTTAAGTGGCGGCCGGGCCGTTCCTGCCGCAAGTTTTTTTTTTTTTTTAAGTATGGCGGCGGGCCCTCCCCCGCATCGGGTGGCTGCCGCACTGCCCGGGCTGGCACGTCTATGATTGTGCACCGCCCGGGGGCGCAGCCTGAAGAGAGGGACTGACAGGAGGGAAGCGCCTCTAATGTAGCGTGGCCGAGCTCTGTTCGGTCCGCGGTACAGGAGCTTTTGTTTCCTGTACCCGGCTGGACTGACAGGAAGTGCTCACTAAGTGAGCACTTCCTTTCAGTCAGGCCGGGTACAGGAAACAAATGCTCCTGTACCGCGGACCGAACAGAGCTCGGCCACGCTACATTAGAGGTGGGGGGGAGAAGAGAGTGACGAGGGAGGGGGGAGAAGAGAGTGACGAGGGAGGGGGGAGAAGAGAGTGACGAGGGAGGGGGGAGAAGAGAGTGACGAGGGAGGGGGGAGAAGAGAGTGACGAGGGAGGGGGGAGAAGAGAGTGACGAGGGGGGGGAGAAGAGAGTGACGAGGGGGGGGAGAAGGAGGGAGGGGAGAAGAGAGTGACGAGGGAGGGGGGAGAAGAGAGTGACGAGGGAGGGGGGAGAAGAGAGTGACGAGGGAGGGGGGAGAAGAGAGTGACGAGGGAGGGGGGAGAAGAGAGTGAGAGGAGGGGGAGGGGGGAGAAGAGAGTGACGAGGGAGGGGGGAGAAGAGAGAGTGACGAGGGAGGGGGGGGGGGGAGAAGAGAGTGACGAGGGGGGGGGGGGGGAGAAGTGAAGAGGAGTGACGAGGGAGGGGGGGGAGAAGAGAGTGACGAGGGAGGGAGGGGGGGGAGAAGAGAGTGACGAGGGAGGGGGGGAGAAGAGAGTGACGAGGGAGGGGGGGGAGAAGAGAGTGACGAGGGAGGGGGGAGAAGAGAGTGACGAGGGAGGGGGGAGAAGAGAGTGACGAGGGAGGGGGGGGGAGAAGAGAGTGACGAGGGAGGGAGGGGGGGGAGAAGAGAGTGACGAGGGAGGGAGGGGGGGAGAAGAGAGTGACGAGGGAGGGAGGGGGGGAGAAGAGAGTGAGAGGGAGGGAGGGGGGGGGGAGAAGCGAGTGACGAGGGAGGGAGGGGGGGGGAGGAGAAGAGAGTGACGATGGAGGGAGGGGGGGGAGAAGAGCGTGACGAGGAGGGCGGGGGGGGGGAGCCGAGAGTGACGAGGGAGGGTAGGGGGGGGGACGCCGCGAGTGCCGAAGGGAGGAGTGGGGGGGGAAGAAGAGAGTGACGAGGGAGGGGGGGGGAGAGAGAGAAGAGAGTGACGAGGAGGGAGGGGGGGGGGAGAATAGAGTGACGATTTTGAGGGAGGGGGGGGAGAAGAGAGGGGAGGGAGGGGGAGGGGGGAGAAGAGAGTGGGAGGGGGGGGAGAAGCGAGTGGGGAGGGGGGGGGGGGAGGAGAAGAGATGTGGGGAGGGGGGGGGAGAAGAGAGTGGGGGAGGGGGGGGGGAGGAGAGAGGTGGGGAGGGGGGGGACGGAAGAAGAGTGGGGAGGGGGGGAGAAGAGAGTGGGGCGGGGGGCGGGGGGGAGAAGAGAGTGGGGAGGGGGGGGAGGGGGGGGACGAAGCTTGAGTGATGAGGGAGGGAGGGGGGGAGAAGAGAGTGACGAGGAAGGGAGGGGGGGGGGAGAAGAGAGTGAGGAGGGAGGGGGGGGGGGGAGAAGAGAGTGACAAGGGAGTCCCCAGAGCCAGACTGCAGCCAGAGACCAGATCATCTTATTGTCCTGGTGGTAAGTATACAATGCAATATGTTTATTATTTATTTGTTTAGTTATTAATACTACATTGGAAACTAATTTACCTCACATTAAAAGGACACTATAGTCCCAGAACCAGTACAGTTAATGCAGTGGTACTGGTGTATATAGCCTGTTCCTGCAGAGAACACACACTGTGCAGTACTGGTGGTAAAGGAGCACTATAATGCCAGGAAAACAAACTCATTTTCCTGGCACTATATAGTTGTTAGGAGTGGGGCACCCTCGTGTCCCCCACCCACTGGGATGAAGGGGTTAAAAACTCTTCAGCCACTTACCTTTCTCCAGCGCCGACACTGGGAACTCTTCTCCCCGATCCTCCTCTCAGCTGCGAATGCGCATGCGCACGCATTCAAAACTATGTTCCGCGTCTTCCCACTGTAATTTTCACAGTGAGAATCGCGGAAGCACCTCTAGCAGCTGTCAGGGAGACAGCTACAAGAAGCTTGATTAACCCTAAGGGAAACATAGCAGTTCTTTTAATTTAAATGCTGAGAAAGGGGTGGAACATATGTGATGTCATGATATGGGCAGATCATCTGATAATGGGGGGGGGGGCGGCAATTTTTATCTTGCCTAGGGCGGCAAAAATCCTTGCATCAGCCCTGCTTCTGGTTGGTCGGTATCTATGTAAGAACCAATATGTGTTGGGGTAAACAAGTATATGGGTATATGTGAGACAACACTGTTGAAGGGGTTGTCTCTCTTCAGCAAATGGTATTTATCATGTAGACAAAGTTAAAGGGGTTGTCCCTAAAGTTAAAGGGGTTGTCCCTTAAACCAGCACCTGGATCTGAATACTTTTGTAATTGCATGTAATAAAACATTTTGTATAGCCACTGAGTTATACAATAAAATGTATCTGTATAGTACCACTTAATTTCTTATTTCTTTGACTCACTCACTGAGATGGCCGCACATGCTCAGTTTCATCCTTCAACTGCTTCCCGAGCTGTGATAGGGAGAGCTGAGACACGCCCCCTGAGCTGTGATAGGGAGAGCTGAGACACGCCCCCTGAGCTGTGATAGGGAGAGCTGAGGCCCGCCCCCTGAACTGTGATAGGGAGAGCTGAGACTCGCCCCCTGAGCTGTGATAGGGAGAGCTGAGACACGCCCCCTGAGCTGTGATAGGGAGAGCTGAGACACGCCCCCTGAGCTGTGATAGGGAGAGCTGAGACACGCCCCCTGAGCTGTGATAGGGAGAGCTGAGACACGCCCCCCTGAGCTGTCAGCTTGATATAAATCTAGCAGAGCAATGAATGGGGAGATCTCTGGATCCATGTGAGGTACAGGGCTGGTTCTAGCTTTGTTAGAAAGAGGTTATGTACTGTATGATGTCTGATTTTCATTTTTTCTATTAGTAATGGGATAACTCCTTAAATACAAGGCACTTACTAATGTATTGTGATTGTACATAGTGCTTCCTTTGCTGGCTGGATTCATTTTTCCATCACATTATACACGCTCATTACCATAGTTACGACCACCCTGCAATCCATTAGTGGCGGTCATGCTTTCACACTATAGGAAAAAGTACTGGCCTCTCCGTTGGCCGGGACTGTGGGAGCTCACATAGGCTTGTGCTTTTTTTTTTCTATAGTGTGCAAGCACGACCACCACTGCTGGATTGCAGGGTGGTCATAACCATGGAAACGAGCCGTGTATAATGTGATGGAAAAATGAATCCAGCCAGCAGTGAAAGCAATATGGACAATCGCAATACATTAGTAAGTGCCTTGTATTAACATTGTCTACATGATGAATGCTATTTGCTGAAGTGAGATGGTACCTTTAATGTTAAGTCATCTTATGCACTCAAATCCAGTTGGATAATAAATGAGATTAAGGTAGAGTCCCCAGAAGAGCACCCTCTAGCATTGTAAGTAGATGAAGGCTTATTCTTTCCTGGAGATGACGTAGAGGAGATCACATTCCAAGTTTTAGGAGAGCATATCCAGGTATCCTAAAGTCTTTATGACCTGGGTGATGCCATTGGCGGTGATCAGAATCTTCACAAGGAGTCCCCACCGGTATGGAATAGTGTGTTGGCAGAAGTTGAGTCAGGGGAAGGCGTTTCCTTCTTGCTTGCAAAGTTGCTGCAGATAGGTCTGTGAAGAGTTTGAGATCAGTATGTGGTGTTTGGAGTTGTTGAACGTTCCTCGCCATGTTAAGCAGTTGGTCCTTTTTGTGTAAAAAGGTAAATCTTGCAAGGACATCGCTCTGAACTGAAGACGGTAGATTTCTAGGCTTAGCCCCTCTGTGGGCTCTATCAATGCTGAACTTGTAGTCTTCTGCATCAGGAATAAGTGATTTGGCTAGGCCCATTATGTAGGGCACCAGGGCTGGATTGGAGATGATTTCTGGAATTCCCCTGAACTTGATGTTATTCCTTCTGCTTCTGTCTTCCAGATCTATAATCTTCGCCTGTAGGGTATCAATCACATCTTCCAAAAGTATTATGAGAATCCACAAGTTCACTATGAGATGTGACCAGACTACCCAATTTTCTTTCTTGTTCTATTGTCCCCAATGTTCTTCCATTTAATGTATGCAACCAAAAGATTGCTGTGGTCTTGGGGTATTACCGTATTTTTCGCCCTATAAGACGCACCGGCCCATAAGACGCACCTAGGTTTTTGAGGAGGAAAATAAGAAAAAAAAATTTGAACCAAAAGGTGTGCTTTTGGTGGGTTTTGAACTAATTGTGGTCTGTGGATGGCACTGTTATGGGGGATCTGTGGGTGACGCACTGTTATGGGGGATCTGTGGGTGACGCACTGTTATGGGGGATCTGTGGGTGACGCACTGTTATGGGGGATCTGTGGGTGACGCACTGTTATGGGGGATCTGTGGGTGACGCACTGTTATGGGGGATCTGTGGGTGACGCACTGTTATGGGGGATCTGTGGGTGACGCACTGTTATGGGGGATCTGTGGGTGACGCACTGTTATGGGGGATCTGTGGGTGACTCTTATTGGGCTCTCTGGATGGCACTGTTATGAGGATCTGTGTATGACAGTTATGGGGGGGGATCTGTGGATGACACATATATAGCATGCTATGTGTCATCCACAGATCCCCTCCATAAGTGTCCCTGTAGTGAATGACCCTCAATACACGGGGTGGGGGTTGCATCTGCTTTTATAATGACAGCGGGGCCCGTGCAGTGACTGTATTCTACTACACGGGCCCCGCTCACTGTATAATCGTATCTCTAATAGTTAATTGTTATGTACATAATCGCATAATCAGCGCTGTGTATTACTTACAACTACAAGCGCTCGCCGCTCGGTAGGTAGCAGAGAGGAGGCAGGAGGCAGGCAGGGAGGACAGACGCTGGCAGTGTGAGTCATACGTCATGCGCCCACGCCGCCTGCTTCATTCATAAAGCAGGCGGCGCAGGCGCATGACGTATGACTCGCGCTGCCAGCGCCCATCCTCCCAGCCTGCCTCCTCCCTCCTCTCTGCTACCTACCGCGCGGCGAGCGCTTGTAGTTGTAAGTAATACACAGCGCTGATTATGCGATTATGTACATAACAATTAACTATTAGAGATACGATTATACAGTGAGCGGGGCCCGTGTAGTAGAATACAGTCACTGCACGGGCCCCGCTGTCATTATAAATGCAGATGCCGCCCCCCAGCCCCTCCTCCCTCACAGCTGATACACCCGCCGCATGGCATCGCAGCGGGTGTATCATTGAAAACTCGGCAAAATCAGCAGCATTCGCCCCATAAGACGCACTGCTATGTCCCCCCCACTTTTGGGGGGGGGGGGGAGTGCGTCTTATACGGCGAAAAATACTCTTTACATTTATCAACATTAAAATACACCTTCCACTTTCTTGCCCGTGCTGCCAGCATATCGAGGTCTTTCTGTAATATTCCACAATCAAGCTGGGTTTTAAAGAGCATCTCTCACCATGTACCTGAGTAATAAATACATTTGCATAATACAAAAGGCTTAATTTCTCAGCAATGGAGGCACGGATGTGCAGGGAGAAACCAAAATTTGAATCCGGAGACTGTGATGAGAGCAACATGGTGACAGATGCTCTTTAACGGGCTTTTAAAAAAAAATACTAAATACCGATGACCTATCTTCTGGATAGGTCATCAGTATCTGATCGGTGGGGGTCCGAATTCTCACAGCTTTGCCTAGGCCAAGTGACGACACATTCATCTGTCATGTGGCCTAGGAGCAGCTCAGCTTCAGAGGTGAATGGGGCTGAGCTGCGATACCAGTCACAGCCACTATACAATGTATGGCGCTGTGCTTGGTGAGCACGGAGAAGGCCGGTGCCTTCATAAACAGCAGATTGGGGGACCCCCACCAGATAGTGAGGATAAATTGTCCCCTAGATCCTGCGTTTGTAGCTGCAGCACAAGGCTCAAAATCCTGATAGATCACATCTGCCTTATGACAAGCATTTACCTCCTCATAGGCTCGACCTTCTCCTGCATTTTTACTTGAATCCATGCTGGTTATCTGTTATTAACCTCTTAAGGACATAGGGCGTACAGGTACGCCCTTGTGCCCTGGTACTTAAGGACACAGGGCGTACATGTACGCCCTGTGTATTTCTGATCACTGCCGTGCGGCTGGCAGTGATCGGAACCCGGCGCCTGCTCAAATCATTGAGCAGGCACCTAGGCTAAATGCGCCGGGGGGTCCCGTGACCCCCCCATGTCGGCGATCGCGGCAAACCGCAGGTCAATTCAGACCTGCGGTTTGCTGCGATTTCTGCAGTTTCTGATCCCCGCGGTCCCTGACCGCGGGGATCAGAAACTTTAGTATTCCTAAAATGCATCTGTATCCCTCCCCCTGCACCCCTTAGTGCTGCGGGCGGTGCGGGAGGCGGGCGGTGCTGCAGGCGGGATCGCGATCCCCCGCCCGCCTCCCATTGCGTAATCGTTGGCGTCTAGTGGGTATACCAGGGTGCCAGCACATTGCTGGCACCCTGGTATAAACGGCTGACATCGGTGATGCGATGTCAGCCGTTTAACCCTTTCCATACAGCGGTCCGTACGGACCGCTGTATGGAAAAGGTTAACAGCGCAGGGAGCTCCCTCCCTCTCCCATCGGGGGGCTGCTGTGCCTTTGCAGCCCCTCCGAATGGAGAGGGAGAGAGCTCCCAGGCAGCCCCCCAAGCCCCGTCCTTACCCTTCCCCGTCTGCGCAGTTCTGACCATAACTGAGCAGACGGGGAAGGTTCCCATGGCAACAGGACGCCTTCTCAGGCGTCCTGCTGTCCATGGTGCTGAACAGATCTGTGCTGAAAGGCATAGATCTGTTCAGACAAAGTGTAAAATACAGTACAGTACTATATATTGTACTGTACTGTATTATACAGACATCAGACCCACTGGATCTTCAAGAACCAAGTGGGTCTGGGTCAAAAAGAAAGTGAAAAAAAGTGAAAATAAAGTAAAAATCAAAAAACACATTTATCACTGATAAAAAAAAAAAATATGAAATTCCCTACACATGATCTATAAAACGGTCATGTTACTTTACCCAAACGGTGAACGCCATAAAAATAAAAAATTCAAAACTATGATGAAATTGAAATTTTGCCCACCTTACTTCCCCAAAAAGTTAATAAAAGTGATCAAAAAAGTTGTATGTACTCCAAAATTGTAACAATCAAACCGTCATCTCATCCCGCAAAAATCATACCCTACCCAAGATAATCGCCCCAAAACTGAAAAAACTATGGCTCTTAGACTATGGAAACACTAAAACATGATTTTTTTTTGTTTCAAAAATGAAATCATTGTGTAAAACTTACATAAATAAAAAAAAGTATACATATTGGGTATCGCCGCGTCCGTATCGACCGGCTCTATAAAAATATCACATGACCTAACCCCTCAGATGACCACCGTAAAAAAAAAAAAAAACAAACGGTGTAAAAAAAGCTATTTTTTGTCATCTTACTTCACAAAAAGTGTAACAGCAAGCGATCAAAAAGTCATATGCACCCCAAAATAGTGCCAATAAAACCGTAATCTCATCCCGCAAAAAATGAGACCCTACTTGAGATAATCGCCCAAAAACTAAAAAAAAATATGGCTCTTAGACTATGGAGACACTAAAACTTTTTTTTGTTTTAAAAATTAATTCATTGTGTAAAACTTACATAAATAAAAAAAATTGTATACATATTAGGTATCGCCGCGTCCGTGACAACCTGCTCTATAAAATTACCACATGATCTAACCTGTCAGATGAATGTTGTAAATAACAAAAAAAAAACGGTGCCAAAAAAGCTATTTCTTGTTACCTTGCCGCACAAAAAGTGTAATATAGAGCAACCAAAAATCATATGTACCCCTTATCCCGTAGTTTCTAAAATGGGGTCACTTTTTTGGAGTTTCTACTCTAGGGGTGCATCAGGGGGGCTTCAAATGGGACATGGTGTCAATAAAACCAGTCCAGCAAAATCTGCCTTTCAAAAACCGTATGGCATTCCTTTCCTTCTGCACCCTGCCGTGTGCCCGTACAGCAGTTTACGACCACATATGGGGTGTTTCTGTAAACTACAGAATCAGGGCCATAAATAATGAGTTTTGTTTGGCTGTTAACCCTTGCTTTGTAACTGGAAAAAAAATATTAAAATGGAAAATCTGCCAAAAAAGTGAAATTTTGAAATTGTATCTCTATTTTCCATTAAATCTTGTGCAACACCTAAAGGGTTAACAAACTTTGTAAAATCAGTTTTGAATACCTTGAGGGGTGTAGTTTCTTAGATGGGGTCACTTTTTTGGAGTTTCTACTCTAGGGGTGCATCAGGGGGGCTTCAAATGGGACATGGTGTCAAAAAAACTGTCCAGCAAAACCTGCCTTCCAAAAACCATACGGCGCACCTTTCACTCTACGCCCCGCTGTGTGCCCGTACAGTAGTTTACGGCCACATATGGGGTGTTTCTGTAAACGGCAGAGTCAGGGCAATAAAGATACAGTCTTGTTTGGCTGTTAACCCTTGCTTTGTTAGTGGAAAAAATGGGTTAAAATGGAAAATTAGGCAAAAAAATGAAATTCTCAAATTTCATCCCCATTTGCCAATAACTCTTGTGCGACACCTAAAGGGTTAGTGAAGTTAGTAAAATCAGTTTTGAATACCTTGAGGGGTGTAGTTTCTTAGATGGGGTCACTTTTATGGAGTTTCTACTCTAGGGGTGCATCAGGGGGCTTCAAATGGGACATGGAGTCAAAAAAACAGTCCAGCAAAACCTGTCTTCCAAAAACCATATGGCGCACCTTTCACTCTACGCCCCGCTGTGTGGCCGTACAGTAGTTTACGGCCACATATGGGGTGTTTCTGTAAACGGCAGAGTCAGGGCAATAAAGATACAGTCTTGTTTGGCTGTTAACCCTTGCTTTGTTAGTGGAAAAAATGGGTTAAAATGGAAAATTAGCCCAAAAAATGAAATTCTCAAATTTCATCCCCATTTGCCAATAACTCTTGTGCAACACCTAAAGGGTTAACAAAGTTTGTAAAATCAGTTTTGAATACCTTGAGGGGTGTAGTTTATAGAATGGGGTCATTTTTGGGTGGTTTCTATTATGTAAGCCTCGCAAAGTGACTTCAGAGCTGTAGTGGTCCCTAAAAATTGGGTTTTTGTAAATTTCTGAAAAATTTCAAGATTTGCTTCTAAACTTCTAAGCCTTGTAACATCCCCAAAAAATAAAATATCATTCCCAAAATAATTCAAACATGAAGTAGACATATGGGGAATGTAAAGGCATCACAATTTTTAGGGGTATTACTATGTATTACAGAAGTAGAGAAACTGAAACTTTGAAATTTGCAAATTTTTCCAAATTTTTGTTAAATTAGGTATTTTTTGGTGCAAAAAAAAATTTTTTTTTAACTTCATTTTACCAGTGTCATGAAGTACAATATGTGACGAAAAAACAATCTCAGAACGGCCTGGATAAGTCAAAGAGTTTTAAAGTTATCAGCACTTATAGTGACACTGGTCAGATTTGCAAAAAATGGCCTGGTCCTAAGGTGTAAAAAGGCTGTGTCCTTAAGGGGTTAATGTATTATTCACCGCCATATACTTTTTCAGCTCATCTTTTAGAATACCTTTAAATATTTTACATACCACAGATGTCAGACTTACAGTATTTTCACCGTTCCACTTTTTTTACTTTTCTTAAATATTGGTACCACCTTTGCCGTCCTTCAGTCGTGGGGCACTGATCTTGTTACATGAGAGTCTAAGAAGATGACATACAATTGTCTGTTAATTATTAGGCTAAATTCCCTCAGTACCCGTGGATGAAATCCATCTTGGCCAGGACCTTTATTAATATTTAGTTTAATATCTCTACCTTGCCATTGCCTTCTACATTTAACCCCTTCTGGAAGTCCAGTCTTTAAAAATGGCACCAGCTCAGGGGTCATAGCCGCTGGATTTCTGCTGTTTTATGATACACGAAAACGATCACAAACTTTTAACCCCTCAGATGCCATGGTCAGTTGTTACCATCGCCTCTGAGGCAGCTGTTCCTGGGAGAACTGCTCCCCCATGTGGCGATCATGGGAGCCTTTCGTTCCTTGTGGTAGATTAGGTCCTTTTAACCCCTTAGTGACCACCCATACGTGTTTTTACTGACGTAAACAAAGGGCGTTTTAGCTAAACAGCTGGATTTAATCAATCATTACATGTACTTAAAATGGTGCATTAAAAACTATAGCTTGTCCTGCCAAAAATAAGACCTCATACAAGTACATTTATGAAAAAACAAAAAAGTTCTAGCTCTTGGAAAGCAATTTTTTTTTAAATGTGCTTGGTCACTAAGGGGTTAAAGGAATATAGACTATCACTGCAGAGTTTCCCATGGTGGCAGGGCTCTATAGGAGTGTATTGAATGTCCCATAGGATGCAATGGTAATTCACTGCAGTATACGCGACAAGCAATCTAATGATCATATGTTCAAGTCTCTGTTTAGAACATAATAAACAAATGATAGGCTTTGCTGTACCAAAATGCTCCTACTATTAAAATATGTACGTATTTATCCGTATTATTTGCCATTTTTTCGGCTGTTCACCTCACAAAAAATGGAATAAAAACTGATCAAAAAGTCGTACGCACTCTAAAATGGTATGACTGGAAAACACAAATATCTCAAAAAAGGAGCCCTACAAAGCAACATAGATGGAGCTATAAAAACTTTATGGAGGTCAGAATATAGCAATGCAAAGAACTATTTTTTCTAAAGTATTTATTTTAATTTCGTATTAAAACACAAGAAAAACTATACAAATATACTAGACTATCCTGATTATCACTGTTTATAGTATAAATGGACAGCAGAGAACACAGGAGAGGGGAGAACTGATGATCTATCACCAGGAGAACACCCTGTCTATCACCGATTATAGTATAAGAACAGGGATGAACACAGGAGAGGTGAGGACTTATTATCTATCACCACTAGAACACCCTGCTTATCACTGTTTATAGTATAAGGACAGGAGAAGTGAGAACTGATTTTCTATTATCACCAGAACACCCTGCATATCGCTGCTTATGGTAAAAGGGACAGGGAGAACACAGGAGAGGTGAGAACTGATTATCTATCACCACTAGAACACCCTGCTTATCACTGTTTATAGTATAAGGACAGGAGAAGTAAGAACTGATTATCTATTATCACTAGAACACCCTGCATATCACTGCTTATGGTAAAAGGGACAGGGAGAACTGATTATCTATCACCACTAGAACACTCTGCTTATCACTGTTAGGCCTCATGCACACAACCATTGTGTGTTTTGCAGTCCACAAAACACGGATGGCATCCGCGTGCGTTCCGCAATTTGCGGAACGGTGCAGACAGCCATTAACCCCTTAAGGACTCAGCCCTATTTCACCTTAAGGACTTGGCCATTTTTTGCAAATCTGACCAGTGTCACTTTAAGTGCTGATAACTTTAAAACGCTTTGACTTATCCAGGCCGTTCTGAGATTGTTTTTTCGTCACATATTGTACTTTATGACACTGCAAAAATTGGGTCAAAAAAGTTAATTTTTTTGGATAAAAAAATACCATATTTACCAAAAATTTTGAAAAATTTGCTAATTTCAAAGTTTCAGTTTCTCTACTTCTGTAATACATAGCAATACCCCCAAAAATGTTGATGACTTTACATTCCCCATATGTCTACTTCATGTTTGCAGCATTTTGGGAATGATATTTTATTTTTTGGGGATGTTACAAGGCTTAGAAGTTTAGAAGCAAATCTTGAAATTTTTCAGAAATTTACAAAAACCCAATTTTTAGGGACCACTACAGGTCTGAAGTCACTTTGCGAGGCTTACATAATAGAAACTGCCCAAAAATGACCCCATTCTATAAACTACACCCCTCAAGGTATTCAAAACTGATTTTACAAACTTCGTTAACCCTTTAGGTGTTGCACAAGAGTTATTGGCAAATGGGGATGAAATTTGAGAATTTCATTTTTTTGCCTAATTTTCAATTTTAACCCATTTTTTCTACTAACAAAGCAAGGGTTAACAGTCAAACAAGACTTTATCTTTATTGCCCTGACTCTGCCGTTTACAGAAACACCCCATATGTGGCCGTAAACTACTGTACGGGCACACAGTAGGGCGTAGAGGGAAAGGTGCGCCGTATGGTTTTTGGAAGCCAGATTTTGCTGGACAGTTTTTTGACACCATGTCCCATTTGAAGCCCCCTGATGCACCCCTAGAGTAGAAACTCCATAAAAGTGACCCCATCTAAGAAACTACACCCCTCAAGGTATTCAAAACTGATTTTACAAACTTTGTTAACCCTTTAAGTGTTGCACAAGATTTAATGGAAAATAGAGATACAATTTCAAAATTTCACTTTTTGGGCAGATTTTCCATTTTAATATTTTTTTCCCAGTTACAAAGCAAGGGTTAACAGCCAAAAAAACTCATTATTTATGGCCCTGATTCTGTAGTTTACAGAAACACCCCATATGTGGTCGTAAACCGCTGTACGGGCACACGGCAGGGCGCAGAAGGAAAGGAATGCCATACGGTTTTTGGAAGGCAGATTTTGCTGGACTGGTTTTTTGACACCATGTCCCATTTGAAGCCCCCCTGATGCACCCCTAGAGTAGAAACTCCATAAAAGTGACCCCATCTAAGAAACTACACCCCTCAAGGTATTCAAAACTGATTTTACAAACTTTGTTAACCCTTTAGGTGTTGCACAAGATTTAATGGAAAATAGAGATACAATTTCAAAATTTCACTTTTTGGGCAGATTTTCCATTTTAATATTTTTTTTCCAGTTACAAAGCAAGGGTTAACAGCCAAAAAAAACTCATTATTTATGGCCCTGATTCTGTAGTTTACAGAAACACCCCATATGTGGTCGTAAACCGCTGTACGGGCACACGGCAGGGCGCAGAAGGAAAGGAATGCCATACGGTTTTTGGAAGGCAGATTTTGCTGGACTGGTTTTTTGACACCATGTCCCATTTGAAGCCCCCCTGATGCACCCCTAGAGTAGAAACTCCATAAAAGTGACCCCATCTAAGAAACTACACCCCTCAAGGTATTCAAAACTGATTTTACAAACTTTGTTAACCCTTTAGGTGTTGCACAAGATTTAATGGAAAATAGAGATACAATTTCAAAATTTCACTTTTTTGGCAGATTTTCCATTTTAATATTTTTTTTCCAGTTACAAAGCAAGGGTTAACAGCCAAAAAAAACTCATTATTTATGGCCCTGATTCTGTAGTTTACAGAAACACCCCATATGTGGTCGTAAACCGCTGTACGGGCACACGGCAGGGCGCAGAAGGAAAGGAATGCCATACGGTTTTTGGAAGGCAGATTTTGCTGGACTGGTTTTTTGACACCATGTCCCATTTGAAGCCCCCCTGATGCACCCCTAGAGTAGAAACTCCATAAAAGTGACCCCATTTTAGAAACTACGGGATAGGGTGGCAGTTTTGTTGGTACTAGTTTAGGGTACATATGATTTTTGGTTGCTCTATATTACACTTTTTTGTGCGGCAAGGTAACAAGAAATAGATTTTTTGGCACCTTTTTATTTTTTGTTATTTACAAAATTCATCTGACAGGTTAGATCATGTGGTATTTTTATAGAGCAGGTTGTCACGGACGTGGCGATACCTAATATGTATACAATTTTTTTTATTTATGTAAGTTTTACACAATGATTTCATTTTTAAAACAAAAAAAATGTTTTAGTGTCTCCATAGTCTAAGAGCCATAGTTTTTTCAGTTTTTGGGCAATTATCTTAAGTAGGGTCTCATTTTTTGCGGGATGAGATGACGGTTTGATTGACACTATTTTGGGGTGCATATGACTTTTTGATCGCTTGCTATTACACTTTTTGTGATGTAAGATGGCAAAAAATGGCTTTTTTTACACCGTTTTTATTTTTATTTTTTTACGGTGGTCATCTGAGGGGTTAGGTCATGTGATATTTTTATAGAGCTGGTCGATACGGACGCGTCGATACCTAATATGTATACTTTTTTTTTTTTTTTTAAGTTTTACACAATGATTTCATTTTTGAAACAAAAAAAATCATGTTTTAGTGTTTCCATAGTCTAAGAGCCATAGTTTTTTCAGTTTTTGGGCGATTATCTTGGGTAGGGTATGATTTTTGCGGGATGAGATGACGGTTTGATTGGTACTATTTTGGCGTAAATGCGACTTTTTTGATCACTTTTATTACCTTTTTTGGGAAGTAAGGTGGGCAAAATTTCAATTTTCTCATAGTTTTTTTTTTTTTTTTTTTATGGCGTTCACCGTGCGGGGAAAGTAACATGACCGTTTTATAGATCAGGTCGTTACGGACGCGGCGATACCTAATATGTGTAGTGTATTTTATTTTTTTATTTTTATTCAGTGATAAATGTTTTTTTTTTATCTTAACTTTTTTCACTTTTTTTTTACATTTTTTTTGACCCAGACCCACTTGGTTCTTGAAGATCCAGTGGGTCTGATGTCTGTATAATACAGTACTGTACAATATATATTGTACTGTACTGTATTTTACTTACCACTTTGTCTGAACAGATCTCTGCTTTCAGCACAGATCTGTTCAGCACCATGGACAGCAGGATGCCTGAGAAGGCGTCCTGTTGCCATGGGAACCTTCCCCGTCTGCTCAGTAGTGTTCAGAACTTCGCAGACGGGGAAGGGTAAGGACGGGGCTTGGGGGGCTGCCTGGGAGCTCTCTCCCTCTCCCATCGGGGGGCTGCAAAGGCACAGCAGCCCCCGATGGGAGAGGGAGGGAGCTCCCTGACCTGTTAACCTTTTCCATACAGCGGTCCGTACGGACCGCTGTATGGAAAGGGTTAAACGGCTGACATCGCATCACCGATGTCAGCCGTTTATACCAGGGTGCCAGCAATGTGCTGGCACCCTGGTATACCCACTAGAAGCCAACGATTATTCAAGGGGAGGCGGGCGGGGGATCGTGATCCCGCCTCCCGCACCGCCCGCCTCCCGCACCTCCCGCACCGCCTGCGACACCCCCCCTGCACCACCCGCCCACATAATATCATTCAGGGGTGCAGGGGGGGTTAATAAAAACTTAATTTCTGGCATTTTAACGTTTGATCCCCGCGGTCAGAGACCGCGGGGATCAGAATCGGCTAAAAGCGCAGCAAACCGCAGGTCTGAATTGACCTGCGGTTTGCTGCGATCGCCGATACGGGGGGGTCACATGACCCCCCTCGGCGTTGTGACAGGATGCCGGCTGAATGATTTCAGCCGAAATCCCGTTCGGATTAACCCCCGGGGCGCCGCAATCTTATTTTAAACTCATGACGTACCGGTACGTCATGGGTCCTTAAGGACTCGGGAACCATGCCGTACCGATACGTCCTAAGTCCTTAAGGGGTTAATATAACTGCCTATTCTTGTCCGTAAAACAGACAAGAATAGGACAGGGTATATTATTTTTTGTGGACCACGAAACGGAGCAACAGATGCGGACAGCACACAGAGTTCTGTCCGCATCTTTTGCGGCCCCATTGAAGTGAATGGGTCCTCATCCAAGCCGCAAATACTGCGGCTCGGATGTGGTCCAAAACAACAGTTGTGTGCATGAGGCCTTAGTATAAGGATGTGACAGAACACAGGAGAGGGGAGAACTGATAATCTATCATCACTAGAACACCCTGCTTGTCACTGTTTATAGTGTAAGGAGAGAACACAGGAGAGGTGAGAGCTTATTTTCTGTCATCACTAGAACCCTGAACACCTGAAGGCTTTGCTTCTTCTGAAGCCAAAATAGTAAAATGTGGTGAGTAGATCTTTTAATACAGAGATGCGGATTATCCACCCTGCAATCCAGCAGCGATGGCCGTGCTCGAACACTATACGAAAAAGCGCTGGCCTCTCTGGTGGCTGGGACCACGGGAGTGCGACTAGGCTTTTAGCCTTTGGCTTTTTCCTATAGTGTGCAAGCAGGGCCACCACTGATGAATTACAGGATGGGCATAACCCCTAGAAATGAGCAGTGTATTATGTGATGGGAAAAATGAATCAAGGCAGCAAAGGAAGCATTACGGACAGTACATTACGGACAATACATTAGTAAGGCCTCTTTCACACCTGCGTTGTCCGGATCTGGTGTGTACTCCACTTGCCGGAATTACACGCCGGATCCGGAAAAACGCAAGTGAACTGAAAGCATTTGAACACAGCTCTGTAGAAAGGAAAATAAAAAAAGTTATGGGTTCTAGGCGATGCAAAAAACATTTTCTTTTTTATTTTAAAACAGGTTTTATGGTTGAAAAGTAGTAAAACCTTAAAAAACTAAACAAATAAACAGTATTTGGTTTAGCTGTAATCATACTGACCTAGGGAGTAGTTTTCATGTTATTTATGCCTCATAGTGACTAGGTAAACAATCAATGGTGGAAGTGCTGTGTTTTATTTTTTTTTTCATTTCTTCCCAGAAAGAGTTACTAAAAGTTAATCAATGAATATATGTAACCCAAAATGGTGCAAGTAAAAAATACAACTTGTCCCACAGCAAACAAGCCGTCTTAAGGCTACATCAATGGAAAAATACTAAAGTTATAGCTCTTCGAATACGACGAAGAAAAAAATTAAGCCCTAAAATGCATAGAGGGAAGGGGTTAAATAGTTAAATATCATATATGTGGGTTGTCAAGGAAAATCTGGAAAGTATACTTGATGAAAATACAACTGTGTGCTCATTTTGGGTTTTATAATATGCTTTTTTTTTTTTTTTTTTTGTGTGTAATAATATAGTTATACTAAGGAACTAGATAACTGACTGTTTTATCACATTTCTTTTTTCCTCCTACAGAATATAGCATTAATGAGGATGCTTGAGAGCCTAGATTCTCCCGAGGCGGTATCCAGTATGGACATGTGGGCGGAGATCTGTCCCTGTACTCCAGACGTCCAGGAAGTGAACCTATCGGGCACCTTTTCAGACTCCTTCCTGGGTCCTCTTCCCAGTGACATTCCTCCGAATGCTGACTCCTCTTACTCCCCAAAACCCTGGGCTCCATTACAAGATTCTGAAATGTACTTGGCAACTTTAGGTCAGTAAACCCAATTCCTTTTTGCAGTTGTATAATTTAGAGATGAGCGAATCAGTTTGTAATGAACCGGGTTACAGTAATTGTTACAAACTTTCGCAAAATTCATCCGTAAGACGAACTCGAAGCTTTTCAGGTTTGCGTCGGACGAATTCAGTAAAACGACACGCAGCAACACTTTAGCGCACATGTTAGCTGGAAAAAGCAGGAGGGGGAGGAAGGATGCACGCATGACCCAGAGAGGAAGTGGAGAGGATGGGCTGTGGCACAAAACCATCTTGGGGATCGTATACAGTCACAATCAAGCTACTGTTCTAGTGTCAGGGACAGTTTAGGGAAAGGCTAGGGAAAGGCAGGGAAAGCTTTCAGCCAGGGAGTTGGGTATGCTAGGCAGTGCCTTCTAGCTGCAGTTACTGCCTTATAATACAAAAAAACAAAAAGCAACAGCAGCACAGTGAAAATAAGTAAATCGGGTGCAAGTCCTTAGGGAAGGTAGGCAACCTTTCCTCTTTATACAATATAGCCAATAAATAGGCAGCACTCCAAGTATGGTGAAAAAAGGTAATGACTAGGGATGAGCGAACCCGAACTGTATAGTTCGGGTTCGTACCGAATTTTGGGGTGTCCGTAAAAGTTCGGGTTCGGTGTTCGTCGCTTTCTTGGCGCTTTTTGAAAGGCTGCAAAGCAGCCAATCAACAAGCGTCATACTACTTGCCCCAAGAGGCCGTCACAGCCATGCCTACTATTGACATGGCTGTGATTGGCCAGAGCACCATGTGACCCAGCCTCTATTTAAGCTGGAGTCACATAGCGCCGCCCGTCACTCTGCTCTGATTAGCATAGGGAGAGGTTGCGGCAGCGACAGTAGGGCGAGATTAGGCTGATTAACTCCTCCAAAAGACTCCATCCATTGATCGATCTTCAGCTGTGGATGATTGAACTGCTGCTATTGAATTGCTCACTGTTTTTCGGCTGCCCAGAGCGTTTTTCAGTCACTTTTTTCTGGGGTGATCGGCGGCCATTTTGTGTCTTGTGTTGCGCCAGCACAAGCTGCCACCAAGTGCATTTAACCCTCAATGGTGTGGTTGTTTTTTGGCTAAAGCCTACATCAGGGTCAAGCTGTCACACCAAGTGCATTTAACCAGCAATAGTCTGTTTATTTTTTGGCCATATACTACATCAGGGGCAAGCTGCGCCTGTCACCAAGTGCATTTAACCCTCAATGGTGTGGTTGTTTTTCTTTGGCTAAATCCTACATCAGGGTGAAGCTGTCACACCAAGTGCATTTAACCAGCAATAGTCTGTTTATTTTTTGGCCATATACTACATCAGGGGCAAGCTGCGCCTGTCACCAAGTGCATTTAACCCTCAGTAGTGTGGTTGGTCAAGCTGTCACACCAAGTGCATTTAACCATCAATAGTGTGGTTATTTTTTGGCCATATCCCAGTCTAATTCTGTCAGTAAACGTATACCTGTCACCCAGCGCCTAAATACTAGGCCTCAAATTTATATCCTGCTAAATCTGTCATTACTGCTGTGGCTGGGCAAGTTATTTAGTGTCCGTCAAAGCACAGTTTTTGTTCTGGGTTGAAATACAATTCCCAATTTAGCAATTTCCTAATTTAGTGGTTTCTGCTGTATCAGAGCTATTTGAAATCTATCCCTAAAAGGGTATATCAGATTCAAGGTGCAGATAGGGTCATTCTGAATAACTTCACACACACGCTACTGTGCATTTCCAAGTCTAATTCTGTCAGTAAACGTATACCTGTCACCCAGCGCCTAAATACTAGGCCTCAAATTTATATCCCGCTAAATCTGTCGTTACTGCTGTGCCTGTATTAGTGTAATACGGTACCTAAATAGATAGCCAGATAGTGTTAGGTGTCTGTAAAAAAGGCCTGAATTTGAATTCAATACATTGGGCCAAATAATATTTTTCTTATTGTGGTGAACGGTAACAATGAGGAAAACATCTAGTAAGGGACGCGGACGTGGACATGGTCGTGGTGAAGTTAGTGGACCCTCTGGTGCTGGGAGAGGATGTGGCCGTTCTGCCACAGCCACACGTCCTAGTATACCAACTACCTCAGGTCCCAGTAGCCGCCATAATTTACAGCGATATTTGGTGGGGCCCAATGCCGTTCTAAGGATGGTAAGGGGACCATCTGGGACCGAGCACCCCAAAGGCAGCTTCAAGGAGTTCCCTGGCATGGCACTTCATCAAACAATGTGCTGACGTCAAGACCCGAGTGGTTTGCACGCTGTGCAATCAGAGCCTGAAGCGAGGCATTAACGTTCTGAACCTGAGCACAACCTGCATGACCAGGCACCTGCATGCAAAGCATGAACTGCAGTGGAGTAAACACCTTAAAACCAAGGAAGTCACTCAGGCTCCCCCTGCTACCTCTTCTGCTGCTGCCGCCTCGGCCTCTTCTGCTGCTGCCGCCTCGGCCTCTTCTGCTGCTGCCGCCTCGGCCTCTTCCTCCGCCTCTGGAGGAACCTTGGCACCTACCGCCCAGCAAACCACCACCTCCGTCACCAAGCATCTCAACCATGTCACACGGCAGCGTTCAGCTCTCCATCTCACAAACATTTGAGAGAAAGCTTAAATTCCCACCTAGCCACCCTCGATCCCTGGCCCTGAATGCCAGCATTGCTAAACTACTGGCCTATGAAATGCTGTCATTTAGGCTGGTGGACACAGACAGCTTCAAACAGCTCATGTCGCTTGCTGTCCCACAGTATGTTGTTCCCAGCCGGCACTACTTCTCCAAGAGAGCCGTGCCTTCCCTGCACAACCAAGTATCCGATAAAATCAAGTGTGCACTGCGCAACGCCATCTGTGGCAAGGTCCACCTAACCACAGATACGTGGACCAGTAAGCACGGCCAGGGACGCTATATCTCCCTAACTGCCCACTGGGTAAATGTAGTGGCAGCTGGGCCCCAGGTGGAGAGCTGTTTGGCGCACGTCCTTCCGCCACCAAGGATCGCAGGGCAACATTCTTTGCCTCCTGTTGCCACTTCCTCCTTCTCGGCTTCCTCCTCCTCTTCTTCCACCTGCTCATCCAGTCAGCCACACACCTTCACCACCAACTTCAGCACAGCCCGGGGTAAACGTCAGCAGGCTGTTCTGAAACTCATATGTTTGGGGGACAGGCCCCACACCGCACAGGAGTTGTGGCGGGGTATAGAACAACAGACCGACGAGTGGTTGCTGCCGGTGAGCCTCAAGCCCGGCCTGGTGGTGTGCGATAATGGGCGAAATCTCGTTGCAGCTTTGGGACTAGCCGGTTTGACGCACATCCCTTGCCTGGCGCATGTGCTGAATTTGGTGGTGCAGAAGTTCATTCACAACTACCCCGACATGTCAGAGCTGCTGCATAAAGTGCGGGCCGTCTGTTTGCGCTTCCGGCGTTCACATCCTGCCGCTGCTCGCCTGTCTGCGCTACAGCGTAACTTCAGCCTTCCCGCTCACCGCCTCTTATGCGACGTGCCCACCAGGTGGAACTCCACCTTGCACATGCTGGACAGACTGTGCGAGCAGCAGCAGGCCATAGTGGAGTTTCAGCTGCAGCACGCACGGGTCAGTCGCACTGCAGAACAGCACCACTTCACCACCAATGACTGGGCCTCCATGCGAGACCTGTGTGCCCTGTTGCGCTGTTTCGAGTACTCCACCAACATGGCCAGTGGCGATGACGCCGTTATCAGCGTTACAATACCACTTCTATGTCTCCTTGAGAAAACACTTAGGGCGATGATGAAAGAGGAGGTGGCCCAGGAGGAGGAGGAAGAGGGGTAATTTTTAGCACTTTCAGGCCAGTCTCTTCGAAGTGACTCAGAGGGAGTTTTTTTGCAACAGCAGAGGCCAGGTACAAATGTGGCCAGCCAGGGCCCACTACTGGAGGACGAGGAGGAGGTGGAGGAGGATGAGGATGAAGCATGGTCACAGCGGGGTGGCACCCAACGCAGCTCGGGCCCATCACTGGTGCGTGGCTGGGGGGAAAGGCAGGACAATGACGATACGCCTCCCACAGAGGACAGCTTGTCCTTACCCCTGGGCAGCCTGGCACACATGAGCGACTACATGCTGCAGTGCCTGCGCAACGACAGCAGAGTTGCCCACATTTTAACGTGTGCGGACTACTGGGTTGCCACCCTGCTGGATCCACGGTACAAAGACAATGTGCCCACCTTACTTCCTGCACTGGAGCGTGATAGGAAGATGCGCGAGTACAAGCGCACGTTGGTAGACGCGCTACTGAGAGCATTCCCAAATGTCACAGGGGAACAAGTGGAAGCCCAAGGCCAAGGCAGAGGAGGAGCAAGAGGTCGCCAAGGCAGCTGTGTCACGGCCAGCTACTCTGAGGGCAGGGTTAGCATGGCAGAGATGTGGAAAAGTTTTGTCAACACACCACAGCTAACTGCACCACCACCTGATACGCAACGTGTTAGCAGGAGGCAACATTTCACTAACATGGTGGAACAGTACGTGTGCACACCCCTCCACGTACTGACTGATGGTTCGGCCCCATTCAACTTCTGGGTCTCTAAATTGTCCACGTGGCCAGAGCTAGCCTTTTATGCCTTGGAGGTGCTGGCCTGCCCGGCAGCCAGCGTTTTGTCTGAACGTGTATTCAGCACGGCAGGGGGCGTCATTACAGACAAACGCAGCCGCCTGTCTACAGCCAATGTGGACAAGCTGACGTTCATCAAAATGAACCAGGCATGGATCCCACAGGACCTGTCCATCCCTTGTGCAGATTAGACATTAACTACCTCCCCTTAACCATATATTATTGTACTCCAGGGCACTTCCTCATTCAATCCTATTTTTATTTTCATTTTACCATTATATTGCGAGGCTACCCAAAGTTGAATGAACCTCTCCTCTGTCTGGGTGCCGGGGCCTAAATATCTGACAATGGACTGTTACAGTGGTGGCTGACGTGAAGCCTCATTCTCTGCTATGACATGCAGACTGATTCTCTGCTGACATGAAGCCAGATTCTCTGTTACGGGACCTCTCTCCTCTGCCTGTGTGCTGGGCCTAAATATATGCCAATGGACTGTTGCAGTGGTGGGTGACGTGAAGCCTGATTCTCTGCTATGACATGCAGACTGATTCTCTGCTGACATGAAGCCAGATTGTCTGTTACGGGACCTCTCTCCTCTGCCTGGGTGCTGGGCCTAAATATCTGACAATGGACTGTTGCATTGGTGGCTGACGTGAAGCCTGATTCTCTGCTATGACATGCAGACTAATTCTCTGCTGACATGAAGACTGATTCTCTGTTACGGGACCTCTCTCCTCTGCCTGGGTGCTGGGCCTAAATATATGCCAATGGGCTGTTCCAGTGGTGGGTGACGCGAAGCCTGATTCTCTGCTATGGGACCTCTCTCCAATTGATATTGGTTAATTTTTATTTATTTTATTTTAATTCATTTCCCTATCCACATTTGTTTGCATGGGATTTACCTACATGTTACTGCCTTTTGCAGCCCTCTAGCCCTTTCCTGGGCTGGTTTACAGCCTTTTTAGTGCCAAAAAGTTCGGGTCCCCATTGACTTCAATGGGGTTCGGGACGAAGTTCGGATCGGGTTCGGATCCCGAACCAGAACATTTCCGGGAAGTTCGGCCGAACTTCTCGAACATCCAGGTGTCCGCTCAACTCTAGTAATGACCCGTTTATTCCCAGGCAACGTTTCAGCCCACTCAATGGGGCCCTTGTCAACCTTTTTTTCACCATACTTGGAGTGCTGCCTATTTTTGGGGTATATTATATGGTATAAATACAGCTACAGAACGTGTTTTTTTTTTATTTTTTTGTTTTGTTTTTTGCCTCATTTGAACAGAAATAGTTTTTTCCCCCCAAACCTGATTTCAAGTGTTGGTTTAGAGCAGGGATGCTCAACCTGTGGCCATCCAGCTGTTGTACAACTACAACTCTCACCATGCCCTACTGCAGGCTGATAGCTGTAGACTGTCTGAGAATGCTGGGAGTTGTAGTTTTGCAACAGCTGGAGAGCCGCAGGTTGAGCATGCCTGGTGTAGAGGAATAAGCTCAATACAACTGTACAACACGTTTCACAATCCAGAGGGTTGTGTTTTAAATCTCAGTGAAAACACCTGAAATAGTAGTTTGAAACCTGCGACAGGGCATCTACAGAGAGTTCAAGTGTTTTCTGCGTAAATAGTAATAACAGTGTACAACGCGCGTTTTACAATCCAGAAGGTAACGTTTTAAATCTGTGAGTGAAAACACTTGAACTGTCTGGAGGTTTCCTAGTATTTCAAGTGTTGGTGAAGTAATTGGGGGGAGGGGTAATAATCTCATTGTACTTCATTAATTCCAAAGTAAAATGTCAGCAGCAGAGTCTTCAGGGTGTTTGTAGAAAGGGAAGGACAATTTATTCCGCCTTTCCGTCTTTAACCACCTCAGGACCGCCGTACGCAGGATTGCGTCCTGCCGGCGGTCCTGCTCTTCTGGGTGGACGCATATACGCGTCCTCCCGCGAGAGCCGAGATTTCCTGTGAACGCGCGCGCACAGGCGCGCGCGCTCACAGGAACGGAAGGTAAGCGAGTGGATCTCCAGCATGCCAGCGGCGATCGTTCGCTGGCAGGCTGGAGATCCGAATTTTTTAACCCCTAACAGGTATATTAGACGCTGTTTTCATAACAGCGTCTAATATACCTCCTACCTGGTCCTCTGGTGGTCCCTTTTGTTAGGATCGACCACCAGAGGACTCAGGTAGGTCAGTACAGTAGCACCAAACACCACACTACACTACACCCCCCCCCCCGTCACTTATTAACCCCTTATAAACCCCTGATCACCCATGATCACCCCATATAAACTCCCTGATCACCCCCCTGTCATTGATCACCCCCCTGTCAGGCTCCGTTCAGACGTCCGTATGATTTTTACGGATCCACGGATACATGGATCGGATCCGCAAAAAGCATACGGACGTCTGAATGGAGCCTTACAGGGGGGTGATCAATAACAGGCGGGTGATCACCCATATACACTCCCTGATCACCCCCTGTCATTGATCACCCCCCTGTCATTGATCACTCCCCTGTAAGGCTCCATTCAGACGTCCGCATGATTTTTACGGATCCATGGATACATGGATCGGATCCGCAAAACACATGCGGACGTCTGAATGGAGCCTTACAGGGGGTGATCAATGACAGGCGGGTGATCACCCATATACACTCCCTGATCACCCCCCTGTCATTGATAACCCCCCTGTAAGGCTCCATTCAGACGTCCGCATGCGTTTTGTGGATCCGATCCATGTATCCATGGATCCGTAAAAAATCATGCGGATGTCTGAATGGAGCCTTACAGGGGGGGTGATCAGTGACAGGGGGGTGATCACCCTGATTACCCTGATCACCCCCTGTCATTGATAACCCCCCTGTAAGGCTCCATTCAGACGTCCGCATGCGTTCTGTGGATCCGATACATGTATCCATAGATCCGTAAAAAATCATGCGGATGTCTGAATGGAGCCTTACAGGGGGGGTGATCAGTGACAGGGGGGTGATTACCCTGATCACCCCCTGTCTTTGATAACCCCCCTGTAAGGCTCCATTCAGACGTCCGCATGCGTTTTGTGGATCCGATCCATGTATCCATGGATCCGTAAAAAATCATGCGGATGTCTGAATGGAGCCTTACAGGGGGGGTGATCAATGACAGGGGGGTGATCAGGGAGTCTATATAGGTGATCACCCCCCTGTCATTGATCACCCCCCTGTCATTGATCACCCCCCCCTCCCTGGTAAGGCTCCATTCAGACATTTTTTTTGGCACAAGTTAGCGGAAATTTTTTGTTTGTTTTTGTTTTTGTTTTTTCTTACTAAGTCTCATATTCTACTAACTTGTGTCAAAAAATAAAATCTCCCATGAACTCACCATACCCCTCACGGAATCCAAATGTGTAAACATTTTTAGACATTTATATTCCAGACTTCTTCTCACGCTTTAGGGCCCCTAAAAAGCCAGGGCAGTATAAATACCCCACATGTGACCCCATTTCGGAAAGAAGACACCCCAAGGTATTCCGTGAGAGGCATATTGAGTCCATGAAAGATTGAAATTTTTGTCCTAAGTTAGCGGAAAGTGAGACTTTGTGAGAAAAAAACAAAAAAAAAAATCAATATCCGCTAACTTATGCAAAAAAAAAAAAATTCTAGGAACTCGCCATGCCCCTCATTGAATACCTTGGGGTGTCTTCTTTCCAAAGTGGGGTCACATGTGGGGTATTTATACTGCCCTGGCTTTTTAGGGGCCCGAAAGTGTGAGAAGAAGTCTGGGATCCAAATGTCTAAAAATGCCCTCCTAAAAGGAATTTGGGCCCCTTTGCGCATCTAGGCTGCAAAAAAGTGTCACACATCTGGTATCGCCGTACTCAGGAGAAGTTGGGCAATGTGTTTTGGGGTGTCATTTTACATATACCCACGCTGGGTGAGAAAAATATGTTGGTCAAATGCCAACTTTGTATAAAAAAATGGGAAAAGTTGTCTTTTGCCAAGATATTTCTCTCACCCAGCATGGGTATATGTAAAATGACACCCCAAAACACATTCCCCAACTTCTCCTGAGTACGGCGATACCAGATGTGTGACACTTTTTTGATGCCAAGGTGGGCAAAGGGGCACATATTCCAAAGTGCACCTTTCGGATTTCACCGGTCATTTTTTACAGATTTTGATTGCAAAGTACTTCTCACACATTTGGGCCCCTAAATTGCCAGGGCAGTATAACTTCCCCACAAGTGACCCCATTTTGGAAAGAAGACACCCCAAGGTATTCCGTGAGGGGCATGGCGAGTTCCTAGAATTTTTTATTTTTTGTCGCAAGTTAGTGGAATATGAGACTTTGTAAGGAAAAAAGAGAAAAAAAAATAATCATCATTTTCCGCTAACTTGTGACAAAAAATAAAAAATTCTAGGAACTCGCCATGCCCCTCACGGAATACCTTGCGGTGTCTTCTTTCCAAAATGGGGTCACTTGTGGCGTAGTTATACTGCCCTGGCAATTTAGGGGCCCAAATGTGTGAGAAGTACCTTGCAATCAAAATGTGTAAAAAATGGCCTGCAAAATCTGAAAGGTGCACTTTGGAATATGTGCCCCTTTGCCCACCTTGGCAGCAAAAAAGTGTCACACATCTGGTATCGCCGTACTCAGGAGAAGTTGGGGAATGTGTTTTGGGGTGTCATTTTACATATAACCATGCTGGATGAGAGAAATATCTTGGCAAAAGACAACTTTTCCCATTTTTTTATACAAAGTTGGCATTTGACCAAGATATTTTTCTCACCCAGCATGGGTATATGTAAAATGACACCCCAAAACACATTCCCCAACTTCTCCTGAGTACGGCGATACCAGATGTGTGACACTTTTTTGCAGCCAAGGTGGGCAAAGGGGCACATATTCCAAAGTGCACCTTTTGGATTTCACCGGTCATTTTTTACACATTTTGATTGCAAAGTACTTCTCACACATTTGGGCCCCTAAATTGCCAGGGCAGTATAACTACCCCACAAGTGACCCCATTTTGGAAAGAAGACACCCCAAGGTATTCCGTGAGGGGCATGGCGAGTTCCTAGAATTTTTTATTTTTTGTCGCAAGTTAGTGGAATATGAGACTTTGTAAGAAAAAAAAAATAAAATAAAATCATCATCATTTTCTGCTAACTTGTGACAAAAAATAAAAAGTTCTATGAACTCACTATGCCCATCAGCGAATACCTCAGGGTGTCTACTTTCCGAAATGGGGTCATTTGTGGGGTTTTTCTACTGTTTGGGCATTGTAGAACCTCAGGAAACATGACAGGTGCTCAGAAAGTCAGAGCTGCTTCCAAAAAGCGGAAATTCACATTTTTGTACCATAGTTTGTAAATGCTATAACTTTTACCCAAACCCTTTTTTTTTTTGCCCAAACATTTTTTTTTTATCAAAGACATGTAGAACAATAAATTTGGCGAAAAATTTATATATGGATGTCGTTTTTTTTGCAAAATTTTACAGCTGAAAGTGAAAAATGTCATTTTTTTGCAAAAAAATCGTTACATTTTGATTAATAACAAAAAAAGTAAAAATGTCAGCAGCAATAAAATACCACCAAATGAAAGCTCTATTAGTGAGAAGAAAAGGAGGTAAAATTCATTTGGGTGGTAAGTTGCATGACCGAGCGATAAACGGTGAAAGGAGTGTAGTGCCGAAGTGTAAAAAGTGCTCTGGTCATGAAGGGGGTTTCACCTAGCGGGGCTGAAGTGGTTAAGTGCCAGAAAACACACTTGCAAACCATTCCATACTTTGTGTGACTGTGTACATTAGGCCAAATGTCAGGAATATAAAAGGGTTCCAAACAAAAGACCCATGGCCAGACAATGTCCTCCCAGAGCCAGAATGTGGGTAGTAGCAGCATCAGCTGTCCCCCCAGAAGTAGTAGTAGTAGGCCACAGTTGTCCCTGCCTTCGGAAAGGCGCAACATTATTATTGAGGAGAAAGAGGTTGAGACTGTGGATTGGATGGCTCACTCCTCCTCTAGCGCACTGTGCAAGCGGAGCCACCCTCCATTTACCATTATGGGAGTTCTGAAAATAGCTGCTCCCTGATTCGGCTATTTTCACTAGTTCCATAGTGGTGAACGGAGAGGTGACCATGCATATGCAGTGTGCTGTCCTTCACTTCTGTGGGACTTTAGAAAACAGCCAAGCACGCTCGCTCAGCTCTTTTTAAAACCCATAAAGGTGAATGGAGAGCATCCGCACATGCATGCTCTCCCTTTGACTTCAGGGTCCCTGTTCTGGAGATGGCACCAAGTCCCAGAGTTGGGGAGCGGTATGCCACTAAAGTCTGAGATGACTATAACCCTTTGGCATACACTTGGAACTGTACCTACCTGTAACATCCCATTTAAGTTAATACAAGTTACACAATAACTAACAATAGCGATGCCTGTTATGGCTGTCAGAATGCGGGAAGTCAAAAAACAATAATGGCACCCAAATTTCCTGTATTCAAAGGGTTAAAGTAAATCTTTAATTAAGATTCTGTTCAAGATGTGAAACATACAGTATAACATGCTTCAGCTTTTTATATTCTGTCATGTACACTCACCTAAAGAATTATTAGGAACACCTGTTCTATTTCTCATTAATGCGATTATCTAATCAACCAATCAGATGGCAGTTGCTTCAATGCATGTAGGGTTGTGGTCCTGGTCAAGACAATCTCCTGAACCCCAAACTGAATGTCAGAATGGGAAAGAAATGTGGGCTACAACAGCAGAAGACCCCACCGGGTACCACTCATCTCCACTACAAATAGGAAAAAGAGGCTACAATTTGCACGAGCTCACCAAAATTGGACTGTTGAAGACTGGAAAAATTTTGCCTGGTCTGATGAGTCTCGATTTCTGTTGGACATTCAAATGGTAGAGTCCGAATTTGGCGTAAACAGAATGAGAACATGTATCCATCATGCCTTGTTACCACTGTGCAGGCTGGTGGTGGTGGTGTAATGGTGTGGGGGATGTTTTCTGGGCACACTTTAGGCCCCTTATTGCCAGTTGGCCATCGTTTAAATGCCACGGGCTACCTGAGCATTGTTTCTGACCATGTCCATCCCTTCATGACCACCATGTACCCATCCTCTGATGGCTACTTCCAGCAGGATAATGCACCATGTCACAAAGCTCGAATCATTTCAAATTGGTTTCTTGAACATGACAATGAGTTCACTGTACTAAAATGGCCCCCACAGTCACCAGATCTCAACCCAATAGAGCATCTTTGGGATGTGGTGGAACGGGAGCTTCGTGCCCTGGATGTGCATCCCTCAAATCTCCATCAACTGCAAGATGCTATCCTATCAATATGGGCCAACATTTCTAAAGAATGCTATCAGCACCTTGTTGAATCAATGCCACGTAGAATTAAGGCAGTTCTGAAGGCAAAAGGGGGTCCAACACCGTATTAGTATGGTGTTCCTAATAATTCTTTAGGTGAGTGTATATTATGTTTATCTGACATTGGTCAGATATTGGTACTAGATGTTGCCAATTACCAATATAAAAAAGATACGGATGACGGGATAGGTTTTATGTGTCAATTGAATCAGTATTTGTAACCACTTCAGACTAGTGATTGATCAAATCTTGTGGTTTATTTATATATATTTTTTTTATATCCTTTCAGAACGCAGGTTGCAGAAAATTAAAGGTCAGACTTCTGAAGTGACATCCAAGGACATGTTACTATCGCTAGGGAAAGCAAAAAAGGAATGCTGGGACAGATTTTTACAGGAATCCTCAGAAACCGAAGCCTATATTGAAGCAAGTGACGTGGACAATAGGTATTGAAAACGAACCTATTATTTATTATGATACATTAAAGACAGTTACTGGAATGTAAGGAATCATTCTGTTCCCTCTCGGTAAGATCATTCTCAGGGGAGGATGATAATATGCACAAAAGTCCATGTTACTCCTCCACATGAGGTCATGTTATACCGGGAAATGAGGATCTATGACACTCCTTCTCCTCGAGCAGCCTGTCAGCACATTCCCCATTTGCCTCTGTGCTGTGGTTTGAGCCTGCTGAGACTTGTAGTGCACTAGTGAACTTGTGTTGTACCTGGCAACTGCCACAGTGAGATCAGTATCATATTCATCGTCACCTGCAGCAGTTCCAGGATCTCAGATACCATCTCCTAATTCCCTGTCCCTCTCCCTCATCCACCCCTCTTCTTATGTACTTTTGGCAGAACCCAAGCCATCCATGTCATGTTTTGCCTTTGTATCTTTACAGCCCTGCACCAGTGTTTCTGTGCATCCTGTGGCCGCTGAGCATTGATTAGTGACTGATTACTTCATTGATCAGCATCTGTGCTCAGTTTTTGTTTTTTCCATCTGTGCTCGTTTGTTTGCCTTTTTTTTTTTTTTTTTTTTTGCACCAACTTTCCCGTCTGCGTCCTGTAGCTGCTGAGCACCGATCAGTACCATATACAGTATTACTGGTCGTAATAGTAATTAGGGGCTAATTGTGTTTATATAAAAAAAAAAAATCTGCAGCACTCTCAAAAGTAAAAACGAGGAGTTTATTCACCTATGTGGACAACATATTTAAGCATAAAGTGCATGTGCATACAATCGGTAATCAAACAACATGATTTCATAAAATAATTTTTAATATGCACTTGACACTACTTGAAAATTAATTATTTTATAAAATCATGTTGTTTGAATAATGATTGTAGGCACGTGCACTTTATGCTTAACTATGTTATACACATGCTTACATGGTGCTTGAGAAAGGCTCTAGTGTTTGAGCCGAAACGTCGTGTCCACATGGGTGAATAAACTCCTCATTTTTACTTTTGAGATTTTTTATATTTTTTTTTTTTTTTATTATTTGGACTATAGTCCTAGTCCTTTAGGCTTGCACCTCTACCTTCACTTGAATTACTATTTTCCAGTGCTGCCATTCTTAATTTTTTTTTTTTATAAATATATATTTTTATAAAAATATATATATATATATATATATATATATATATATATATATATATAAAGAAATAAGCACACCGCAGCACATCCGTCTGGTGAAAAAATAGTGGGATCCTTTATTCACCCAGGTAGCGACGTTTCGGTCCGCTTACTGGGACCATTTTCAAGCGGCTTGAAAATGGTCCCAGTAAGCGGACCGAAACGTCGCTACCTGGGTGAATAAAGGATCCCACTATTTTTTTCACCAGACGGATGTGCTGCGGTGTGCTTATTTCTTTGTCTATTGACACTTTTGGACCTGGTGTCGACACCGCTGGCACCCAGCATTTTCTACTAGGTGTGCTGCCCTGAATTTTCATCACTATATATATATATATATATATATATATATATATAATTTCATATACCTTATTTTTCTCCCTATAAGATGCACCTAGGTTTTTGAGGCGGAAAATAAGAAAAAAAAAATTTGAACCAAAAGGTGTGCTTTTGGTGAGTTTTGAACTAATGGTGGTCTGTGGATGACACTATTATGGGGGATCTGTGGATGACACACTGTTATGGGAAATCTGTGGATGACCCTATTATGGGGGGGGATCTGTGGATGATGCACTGTTATGGGAAATCTGTGGATGACCCTATTATGGGGGGGGATCTGTGGATGATGCACTGTTATGGGAAATCTGTGGATGACCCTATTATGGGGGGGGATCTGTGGATGACGCACTGTTATGGGAAATCTGTGGATGGCACTATTATGGGGGGGGATCTGTGGATGGCACTATTATGGGGGGATCTGTGGATGACACTGCTATGGGGGGATCTATGGATGACACTATTATGGGGGGATCTGTGGATGACACTGCTATAGGGGGGATCTGTGGATGACACTGCTATGGGGGGGGATCTGTGGATGACACATATATAGCATCCTATGCTATATATGTGTCTTCCACAGATCTCCCCCATAACACTGTCCTTGTGTAAAAAGTGACCCCCCCCCAATACAGGGGGTGAAGGTCGGCAACTTGTGTTGGAATCGCGGTGGTGCCCGGTGCAGTCACTGTTCTCTATTACACCGGACTCCTTACAGCAGTACAGGTGAAACTCTAAAAAAAATTAGAATATCGTGCAAAGTTTATTTATTTCAGTAATACAACTTAAAAGGTGAAACTAATATACGAGATAGACTCATTACATGCAAAGCGAGATATTTTAAGCCTTTATTTGTTATAATTTGGATGATTATGGCTTACAGCTTATAAAACCCCAAAGTCACAATCTCAGGTCCCCTTTGCTCAGGGGGTACGGATTAATTAGCTGACTAGAGGGTGACACTTTGAGCCTAGAATATTGAACCTTTTCACAAAATTCTAATTTTAAGCTGCATTAATGCAATTCCTTTTAATTTGCTTTACTGAAATAAATTGACTTTTTCACGATATTCTAATTTTGTATTTATAAAGTGAAGTCATGGGTAAAGCTTTGTTAAGGTATAGCAATCCTCTGCAGCAGTAGCGCACGTAGTACTCACTATGAAACTCCTGTAGCAGGCAGGGCGGCCGGCAGCGTAACATCACTCACTTCGCGCCTGCTCCGCCTGCTTCATTCATAAAGTGGGAGGAGCATGCGCATGAGGAAGTGAGTGACCGGCCAGCCTCCTGCTACGGGAGTTTCGTAGTGAGTACTACGTGCGCTACTGCTGCAGAGGATTGCTATACCTTAGCAAAGCGATTTACCCATGACTTCACTTAATAAATACTGCTGTGAGCGGGGCCTGGTGTATTAGAGAACAGTGACTGCCACGGGCCCCCGCTGCGATTCCAATACAAGTTGCCGGCATCCAGACCCTCCTCCCTCCCCGCTGATACAGTGCAGGCCGCGCTGTGCAGCAACGTAAAAATGGCAGCATTCGCCCCATAAGACGCACTGCCATTTCCCCCTACTTTGGGGGGGGGGGGGGGGAAGTGTGTCTTATAGGGTGAAAAATACTGTGTATAACATATATATATATGAGAGAGAGATGAAAAACGGACAGCACTCCAAGTAAAAGATAGTGGTGTTTATTCACCCTTGTGGATGGGGTAAGCTGCTACATCCCTGGACCTAGCCCCCTCCTTGTGTTTTTTCCGGTGCCGCCATCATTTTTCCTTATATATATATATATATATATATATATATATATATATATATATATATACCGTATTTTTTGGTGTGTGTGTGTATGTATGTATGTATGTGTGTATATATATATATATATATATATATATATATATATATATATATATATATGGAAAATCCAACAGTAACTGAAGTGCCTGCAGTATAGACGTAACCAACCATCAAAACATACAAAAGGAAAACAACCGCAGCACTTCCATAGATGAAAAAAATGGTGGAGTCCTTTATTCACCCACGCAGCATTTCAGTCCGCTTTCTGGGACCATTCTCGAGCAATGCATACATAAACTTGGTGCATATTTATAGGGTGTCAGTACATTTACATAATTGCTAATCACTTAATAGTAATTTAGAAAACTGTACCATAATATACATTAAAAAGACCAACAGTGTACATGATTATACATTATATGCCAAATAAAGTGCTCAGAGCTCTAGTGTAAAATGTATTTCTTTTAAATTCATATATAAAGGACCAGCGTTATACATAATTAATGTGCATTATCATCAGGTGTGGGGGGTGGTAACTTATGGGGAACACAGACCGCTCACCTGGAAACGATACAGAATGTATCAGTGCGCATGTCCGCGCGTCATAATCACGTGATACATCACATGATCGGGCAGAATATCGCAGGACAGGTATAAGGTTCCCATGCGCATGCCTGCGCGTCACTGTCACGTGATACATCACATGACCAGTGTAAACAAAGTAGCGTATCCTGGTAACCGGGTGGTAGTAAATCAAGTAATAGAATATCATCCAATGCGGCATGCAGAAGGAACGGGAAGTGTGCAATTAAGCGCACCTAATCCGAACCCATATCGAGAGGCACATGTGCTGAATAATTTGCTATTACCCGACACATACAGGTCAACCGATCTAATCTGCCTCCCCCTAGGATGACAAGTAAAAGAGTATACACGTTATGTATATGTATAAACACTGTGGGGTACAGGATACGTCACCAAATGTAATTCCACAAGGGAACGCCCCCTGTGTTTTACAATAACAAAATTATCGGGATCCATCATTCCTGACATGCCTTAAAAAAAATGATCATACACCAAAAGGACTGGGAATAAAAGGAAAAAAAGTGCACAAAAATCAATACTGTCGACTGTGTTTCTTTCTATTTGGCGAGACGGTCATATGTTCACCTTCCGGAACAACCCTAAAAAATAAATAAAAGTGTTGTATTATAACCCTAAAAAAAATAATGTACAGATGCCATATGAGACAGAAAAAAGACTAAGGTTAAACAAATAACCAAGGTCTGAATCCACATTGACACCATTTGGTCTCAACGTGTTGAATTTGAATATCCACTCTGCTTCCCGTTTTTTTAATAATTTGACACAATGACCCCCCGTTCTTGGAGGGGGAACCTGGTCAATAATCATACATTTCAGGTCACATTCAGTATGTTTTTTATCTATGAAATGTTTAGGCACCGATAAGTCTTTACGTTGTTTTCTAATCGAATAACGATGCTGATTAAATCGTGTTTCAAAATCACAGGTTGTCTCCCCGACATATAGCAAATTGCATGGGCGCCAGAGCACAGATATGACCTAAGAAGAGTCGCACGTCGGGTAGTGTCTGATGGCATCTGCCACCTGCGTACTCGGGGGTGTACAATGTGTACCCGTAATCGTGTATTTGCAGCTCACACAATGTAAGCATGGATAACATCCTCATTTCTTTTAAGTAAAAAATGTCTGCTGAGAGGTCTTACTGGATCCTATATAGTTTTCTACTAACCTGTCTTTAAGATTACGGGACCTCCTTTAGGACATCAACGGTTTAGATTTAAATTGTGCAATATCCGCATGACCACTAGTTAAAATAGACCAGTGTTTGAAAATGATCTTGCTGATATGTGCACTCATGTCATTGTACGTCAATACAAAAGGTATACGCTGTCCATGGTAGTCCCTGGTGGTCTTTTGTAATGTTTTAGATCTATCAATCGATTGGAGACGTTTACGTTGTTCACATAGTACTCTTCGGGGATAGCCTCTGGCCTTAAATGAGTGTTTATTGTTTTATCTAATTCACTGCCATTACTGATGATCCTCCTAGCCCTAGTGAACTGACTAAAGGGTGAGGATTGGGATCATCTTGCGGGGGTGTGCACTGTCAGATCTTAAAGCAGTGTTTTTATCAGTCGGTTTAACATATAGACTGAAGAGATACATCTACATCCAAAAAATGTATTTTTTCACGTGAAAATTCCAAGGTAATATTGTATATCTGGAAATAAGTCATTAAGAAAAAGATGGAAAGATTCCAATTCTGCTATCGTTTCTGTCCAGATAACAAAAATATCGTCTATGTATGGCCACCACCTCAGCACATGGCTGAAGTGGTGCGACACATAGACGTAATGTTCTTCCACATGGGCGACGACCATGTTGGTGTAAGTAGGCGCCACATTCGTCCCCATGGCCGTCCTCTGATTTGCATGTAGTGTTGAGTATCAAATGTAATAAGGATAGAATGAAATTTCTGCATTCTTGTGTAAACTCAGAGGTGTTCAGAGCCTCCCTGACTGCCGACATACCTAGATAGTGTTGAATAGAAGTATATAGGCTGACAATATCGAAGGTTACCACAATGGACCCCTCTGGTTGCTTAATATGGACACCCTGCTAGAGACAATGGGCCTACCCGGTGGGCATTGTGCGTTTTTGTGGATTTTGTGCAATAAATAAAACAATAGAGTGATTGGATGTTCCACAAGCAAAAATTCACATAGTTTATCGTCAATCAAACCTGATTGGCGATAATGTTCCTCAAGATCACCTATTTTCCTTTGAATCTGAAATTTAGGATCTCCTTGTAATTTTATGTATATATTATCATCCGATAGTTGCCTGTTGGCTTCCATCAGATACATAGATGTATCCATGACCACTACCCCACCACCCTTATCAGCAGGCTTGATGGTGAGGGAGTGGTCATGGATCAATTGGTTTAAAGCTCTAATTTGATGTCCCAGTATGTCTTAAACATTGTATGTCCCTCATGACAGCAGTGAAAAATTACTCCTCAATTGTAAACCCTAATCGGATAGACATAATTCATGTTCCCTAGTAGAAGACATCACATTACATTTGTTGTGAAAAAATATCTTTAACTTCAAAGATCTAAAGAAATACAATAAATCAGATTCTAACTGAAACCCGTCAATATGGCTAGATGGACAAAACCTTTTTCCAATACTTGTGTCTCTGTTCTGGAGTAAGAATATGAGGCGAGATATTTACCACAGTTTGTGAGATTACATCCTGGATTTTTTTCTTGTGGCTTTTTTCTGTTGTTGTGTCCTATAGGATCTAAAAAACAGCTGAGTTATCCAAATTAGACTCCTTTTTTCGTTTTTGTTTTTTATTGTAACTAGAGCGTCCATTTTCAGTCCAAGTGTATATACATGGCCAGTTGTATAGTCCATAGCATCCCTTTGCCATTTATTCCTCTTAGTATCCTGTGTAGGGATCGACCGATATTGATTTTTTTTTAGAGCTGATACCGATAATCTGTGAACTTTCAGGCCGATAGCCGAAAATTTATACCGATATTCTGTGAATTTTCATTTTTGAAAAAATAAAATAAAAACATTCCTACATCTGCTGAAAATGAATGTTTATTGTTAACGTGTATTTTTTTTGTTTGTAAATCTTTCTTTTTCATTTATACTTAATATTTTGGTGTCTTTTTTAAAATTTTTTTTTTTTTTACTAACTATTAGCCCCCTTAGGGGCTAAAACCCTTGTCCTATTCACCCCAAAAGAGCTCTAATAGGGTGAATAGGACTTCACACTGTCCCTGCTGCTCTGTGCTTTGTGCACACAGCAGCAAGGGAGCTAACTATGGCAGCCAGGGCTTCAATATCGTCCTGGCTGCCATGGTAACCGATCGGAGCCCCAGGATTACACTGCTGGGGCTCTGATTAGAACTGCCACTGCACCACCAATGAGATTATTTGGGTTGGGGGGAGGGGGCTCCTGTGGCCATTGCCACCAATGATTAATACTGGGGGGCTTGGGTGGGGGGCGCACTGTGCCACCAATGAAGATAACTCTCTCATTAATTCATGTACAGGAGGCGGGAGCTGGCTGCAGAATCACATACCCGGCTCCCGAACTCTATGAGCGGTAGCTGCGATCCGCGGCAGTTAACCCCTCAGGTGCGGCACCTGAGGGGTTAACCTCCGCAGATCGCAGCTACTTTTCATAGAGGTCGGGAGCCGGCTATGTGATTCTGCAGCTCCCGCCTCCTGTACATGAATTAATGAGAGAGTTATCTTCATTGGTGGCGCAGTGCGCACCCTCCTCTTCTCTCCTCTCATTGGTGGCAGCAGCAGCACAGGGGGAGGGAGACACTGCTGTCTTCTCCCCTGTGCTGCTGAGGGAACACGGAGAGCGTGATCCTTGTTCCCGATTCCTCATCGGAATATCGGCAAGATAGATGCCGATACCAATAACGTTAAAAATCCTGAATATCGGCCGATAATATCGGCAAAACCAATAATTGGTCGATCCCTAGTCCTGTGTCTCTTTCCGTAGTTTATCCAGATATGGTTGAAGTTTGTCCATGTAGTCTTTAAACTCCTGTTCTTAATAATTCCTCCGATTCCAATTTGTTAGACAGAGTGGTAGATAAGTCCTTGATATGTTCAATACCATTGAGTCATGTGAATACTTGTTTGAAATCTGTTCATATTTCGCATGAAAGTCAGGGTCATGTGAATACATTGATGGCTGTGGTTGTATACACATACCTCTAGGGATACGATTAGTTTTCGCATATTCTACCAGTGTAGTGGAGTGTAATTCCATAGTAATGCATCGTTTAGTCTCATGTTCATACCTTTTCTTCCTATCCAACAATGAAGCGATTGATAAAAACTCCATATTACCTTTACATGTCTCTATGATTCTGTCTCTATCAGCGTAGACCTCGGGGGAGGACTGTTCCCCTGGGGGATTCATATTCCAGTATGCAACAAGCAAAAAAAAGTTGTGCCGGCTCTTGTGGTTCAATGTATAAAGTGAGAAAATCCAAGGCAGCACCAACAGTAACTGAAGTCTGGAGCGCCCGCAGTATAGACGTAACCAACCGTCGGCAGTCAGGGAGGCTCTGAACACCTCTGAGTTTACACCAGAATGCAGAAATTTCATTCTATCCTTATTACATTTGATACTCAACAATAATAATTTTTTATTTGGAGATGACCACTACATGCAAATCAGAGGGACGGCCATGGGGACGAATCTGGCGCCTACTTACACCAACATGGTCGTCGCCCATGTGGAGGAACATTACGTCTATGTGTGGCACCACTTCAGCCATGTGCTGAGGTGGTGGCCATACATAGACGATATTTTTGTTATCTGGACAGAAACGATAGCAGAATTGGAATCTTTCCATCTTTTTCTTAATGACTTATTTCCAGATATACAATATACCTTGGAATTTTCACGTGAAAAAATACATTTTTTGGATGTAGATGTATCTCTTCAGTCTATATGTTAAACCGACTGATAAAAACACTGCTTTAAGATCTGACCATGCACACCCCCGCAAGGTGATCCCAATCCTCACCCTTTAGTCAGTTCACTAGGGCTAGGAGGATCATCAGTAATGGCAGTGAATTAGATAAAACAATAAACACCACGGTACACCATTTAAGGCCAGAGGCTATCCCCGAAGAGTACTATGTGAACAACGTAAACGTCTCCAATCGATTGATAGATCTAAAACATTACAAAAGACCACCAGGGACTACCATGGACAGCGTATACCTTTTGTATTGACGTACAATGACATGAGTGCACATATCAGCAAGATCATTTTCAAACACTGGTCTATTTTAACTAGTGGTCATGCGGATATTGCACAATTTAAATCTAAACCGTTGATGTCCTAAAGGAGGTCCCGTAATCTTAAAGACAGGTTAGTAGAAAACTATATAGGATCCAGTAAGACCTCTCAGCAGACATTTTTTACTTAAAAGAAATGAGGATGTTATCCATGCTTACATTGTGTGAGCTGCAAATACACGATTACGGGTACACATTGTACACCCCCGAGTACGCAGGTGGCAGATGCCATCAGACACTACCCGACGTGCGACTCTTCTTAGGTCATATCTGTGCTCTGGCGCCCATGCAATTTGCTATATGTCGGGGAGACAACCTGTGATTTTGAAACACGATTTAATCAGCATCGTTATTCGATTAGAAAACAACGTAAAGACTTATCGGTGCCTAAACATTTCATAGATAAAAAACATACTGAATGTGACCTGAAATGTATGATTATTGACCAGGTTCCCCCTCCAAGAACGGGGGGTCATTGTGTCAAATTATTAAAAAAACGGGAAGCAGAGTGGATATTCAAATTCAACACGTTGAGACCAAATGGTGTCAATGTGGATTCAGACCTTGGTTATTTGTTTAACCTTAGTCTTTTTTCTGTCTCATATGGCATCTGTACATTATTTTTTTTAGGGTTATAATACAACACTTTTATTTATTTTTTAGGGTTGTTCCGGAAGGTGAACATATGACCGTCTCGCCAAATAGAAAGAAACACAGTCGACAGTATTGATTTTTGTGCACTTTTTTTTCCTTTTATTCCCAGTCCTTTTGGTGTATGATCATTTTTTTTAAGGCATGTCAGGAATGATGGATCCCGATAATTTTGTTATTGTAAAACACAGGGGGCGTTCCCTTGTGGAATTACATTTGGTGACGTATCCTGTACCCCACAGTGTTTATACATATACATAACGTGTATACTCTTTTACTTGTCATCCTAGGGGGAGGCAGATTAGATCGGTTGACCTGTATGTGTCGGGTAATAGCAAATTATTCAGCACATGTGCCTCTCGATATGGGTTCGGATTAGGTGCGCTTAATTGCACACTTCCCGTCCCTTCTGCATGCCCCATTGGATGATATTCTATTACTTGACTTACTACCACCCGGTTACCAGGATACGCTACTTTGTTTACACTGGTCATGTGATTTATCACGTGACAGTGACGCGGAGGCATGCGCATGGGAACCTTATACCTGTCCTGCGATATTCTGCCCGATCATGTGATGTATCACGTGATTTTGACGCGCGGACATGCGCACTGATACATTCTGTACGCCATACAATTATACCGGCTGAGTGTCCTTTCCAGGTGAGCGGTCTGTGTTCCCCATAAGTTACCATCCCCCCACACCTGATGATAATGCACATTAATTATTAATTATGTATAACGCTGGTCCTTTATATATGAATTTAAAAGAAATACATTTTACACTAGAGCTCTGAGCACTTTATTTGGCATATAATGTATAATCATGTGCACTGTTGGTCTTTTTAATGTATATTATGGTAGAGTTTTCTAAATTACTATTAAGTCATTAGCAATTATGTAAATGTTCTGACACCCTATAAATATGCACCAAGTTTATGTATGCATTGCTCGAGAATGGTCCCAGAAAGCGGACTGAAATGCTGCGTGGGTGAATAAAGGACTCCACCATTTTTTTCCACCTATGAAAGTGCTGCGGTTGTTTTCCTTTTATATAGTTATTTTTTTTCTTGCTGTAGGAAACACTACTTTTTTTCTTTTTTTGTTACTAAATATTCATTTGTTTTCGTTGTTACAGAATTTTATTTCAAATTTTTAATACAACTCCTTCACATTTAAAAGCACTACATACACACCCCTGCGAATAAATCCAATTAATACACACTTCACACATGTTGCATCTTACACATTTACACACACCTATAAAAATGTCCCAGTCATCAAGATACTAGTTGATACTAATCGTGACATCACTGGGCCGGCGGTAAACAGTGAGAAGGCCGCGGCGCTGCTGGAGCGCCGCTGCCTTCTCAAACAGCTGATCGGCGGGGGTCCCGTGTGTCAGACCCCCGCCGGTCAGAAGCTGATGATCTATCCAGAGGATAGATCATCAGTTAAATTAAAGTGCAGAACCCCTTTAAGCATGGAAGAGTGATAGAAAAAAATAGGCTATTTTGTGATGACACAATCCCTTTAAGGCCCCTTGTAGACAAGCGCGTGCGGATTAGGTCCGGATGCATTGCTAATGCGTTCAGTGAAAAATGCGCGATTTCGCAAACAAAGTCATTCAGTTTTGTCTGTGATAGCATTCAGTTTTTTCCGCACGGGTGCAATGCGATTTAATGTGTTTTGCACGCGTGTGATAAAAAACTGAAGGTATACAAAAAACATCTCTTAGCAACCATCCATGAAAAACACATTGCATCCGCACTTGCCTGCGGCTGTGATGCGATTTTCATGCAGCTCCATTCACTTCTATGGGGCCAGCGTTGCGTGAAAACATGCTGCAATTTTCACGCAACGCACAAGTGATGCGTGAAAACCAACGCACATGTACACAGACCCATTGAAATGAATGGGTCTGGATTCCGTGCGTTCGCATCACACATTGCACCCGCACGGAATACTCGCTCGTGTAATATCGGCCTAACTGTGGGTATGTAAACGTATATTTCCCTACTGTGTTTAGATGTTCCTAGTAGATCTGTGTCAGTGTGATGTGCATGGGTGTATAGAAGTAATATGTCTGCTAATCTAATTTGTGTGTAGGTCCACTTTGAGTAGGTTTCGAACGGACTCCAGTTTATGTGAGGATATGGCTGTTTCTAGTAAACATATGGTTATATAAATGGGACATCTACATGTCCTACAAGTAATGGTTGACAAGATAATACCGATGCATCAAAAATAATTTCCAGAAATATATTCAACTCCAGAATCTTTTTACACAATGGATGTTAAGCCGGACAAAGTGCCTATAATCCTGACAAAAGGGTAACACGTTCCAAGTCATCTGTTTCATACTGACCTAATCTATTACCTCAGCATTACATCCCCTGACATATATTAAATCAAAGCTCATTACCCTTGCTTAGTCTCAGTGTTTTGGCTTTTATTTTTAACTGCCTACGCCTATTGATTTCCTTCCTTTTTCAATTCTCACATTTTCAGCAAGCTAGAACATTTGAAGAGGTGGCTGCAGCCAGAGAAAGTGGCGATAAATGCAGAGGAGGTGCAGTGTCTAATACCTGGCGAATCTCCGTTGATAAATGGCGAAAATGAGCAGGACTCTTCTTCTGTTGAACAGTGAGATCCTCTGTGCTGCTGGTACCCAGCTACGTGTCTTACGTTCCATATAGCTGAGTAGTTGGTAAAGGGACTGTATATACTTACACATAAAACTTTCAGCTCAGACAACGTAATCAACAAAAAATGTAACGCTATATAATTCAATGTAATAAAGTCTTGGCTATATTTGTATTTTTACATTTGATTTGTTTTACATTATATTTTAAAGGCTATGTACACCTTTGGGGGCACTTTTTTTATTTTTGCATTGCACTCATTTTTAGCTAAAAATCTTTTTTTTTAATTGGTCTTATTAAACATTTGGAGCCCCTTTCTCTGTACAGCCTTGAGATTCTCTAGGACCAGGCTCTGTGTTTATATTGTTTTCCATCAGGCAGCTCAGCTAAGGGCTCCTTATCTTTCATCTCCTAACATCCTAAACACTCATGGATCGGTTCTTCTCTTGCTGATGAAACTATGGCTTAAATAAGTGTTTATAAGCTGTTACTAGTTCATAGATAAGGGGTCACAAGGCAAGCAGATAATGGCTCAAAGTGAATGTGAAAGTGAGATACTCACAGGCAAATAGTTAACCCTACATGGCAAAAACTACACAATATTTTAATGAAGGCCAATTGAAAAAACTATGTTTTTAGCTCAAAATGAGTAAAATGCAGTAATAAAAAAATTGCCCCCAAAGTTGTTAATAAGCCTTTAATACTGTGTTTTTAAGAAGTACATTTTTTTGCATAGGCTGCACAGCAACAAAGTTATCCTTGATGCACTGCAAAAAAGACTCTAAACTGCAGTGCAATTTCATTCATTGTTATATTGGGCATAGAATCGCCCCATAATCGCCATGAATCACGGGTGACTAAATACTGAATACTTGCACCAAAAACAGTGCAAACAAATCTATAACTGCCTTCAATGTACATAATCCTACTAGTGTTATATTTGTTTGTTCAAAATTAAAGGGGCAATCCCAAGAATTTAAAACTTTATTTTACTCAGTTATCTGGAGGACTTTCTTTCCTTTCTGTGTGTGGGTAGTAGCTCATTACATGAGATAATCGGGCACTTGCATCTCCCAGGAAGCTTTGCCATTAGCACCTTTTAACCCCTTCCAGCCCTGCATGGAAAAGAGTCCCATGCATATAGCTTTAGAGATGCGTATGGTCTTTAATGCTGCCAACATTTTTAGTTGTCTAGAGCAGTGTTCCTCAACTCCAGTCCTTAGGGCCCACCTATCGGTCATGTTTTCAGGATTTCCTTAGTATTGAACAGGTGATATAATTATTGACTATGCATCAGGACTTACCACAGGTATTCATTCTGTGGGATAGTCTCAGATCATGACCAGCAGGTGGGCCCTGAGGACTGGAGTTGAGGAACATTGGTCTAGAGCAGGGCTGGCCAACCTGCGGCTCTCCAGCTGTTGTAAAACTACAACTCCTACCATACCCTGCTGTAGGCTGATATCTGTAGGCAGATTGGGCATGCTGGGAGTTGTAGTTTTACAACAGCTGGAGAGCCACAGGTTGGCCAGCCCTGGTCTAGAGGAACATATAGTTACGTATTTCTATAAATTCAGAAGTAGGGATGAATGAAAAGTGTCTGGGCCGGTTCACTTGCTTCTCTGAGATCACTGAGCGGAGGGGAGCAAGGAGATATCTAAGCATGTTAGTCCACCACTGAATGAAGGAGAAGGTGGACCAGAAGGATAAACAGAAAGGGGCGCTACCAGACTGGAAAATGTAATGTACAGAAAAAACCGAATACTGAATACTTTTATAGCCAATCACAGGAAAGACTCCAATGCCAAACTTGTCCATTAGGCTGTGCTTATCTGCACGCGTTGTGGATTATGCACGGTTAATACAGTATCAGCAAAGCGTATAAGATTAGACAAATCCCATGTACACTTTGCATTTTCATTCCGTGCGAAAATTGACCTGCCGTGAAGATTTTGAAATCTGCCACGTGTTCTTTGTGCGATTCTTTTGTACCGATTTCACCCTTTTCAATACAAGGGTGAGATCTGCTGCAAAACCACATCAAACCTGCCTAAAACCGCAAGTAACTCAAGTGTTTTTTTGGTGTGGATTTGATGTGGAAACGCACAGAAATGTATGTGGAATTTATGCAAGGGTGCCTGGGTTCTGAAACGCCAACCAGTTGCTAAGTGAATGGGTAGAAGTTATCCAACACATGCTAAAAGTCAGAACAAATAGGAAGTAAAAGAATACCTAGTGACTATAAAGAAGTATATCCTGAAAACAATCCACCCATTTTTTTCAATTAAAAACTGCATTGAATATTCATATATACGTTGTCCTTTTTTATGAAAGTATCCCTTTATGTGATTTTAGCATCTCTTTGTATGATACAGTAGATATGGGATTTTGACTTTTTTACACAAATAGTATTTAATTTGTACGTGTTTTTTTTAATCGGGTAAAAAAAAAAAGCCTAAATTTGTATTTGTTCTTCCAATGCAATTTAATTGGCTCAGCCGAACTTCATCCCTGAACTGCAGACATAATGGGGGCAACCATATTTCAATACAAATCTGTTTGCTGTTGTGTGTTGTGTACAGCGGTAGATAATATAATAAACACATAAATCAATAAAGTTGTGTTCTCACTTTATTTGTAACAATAAATCTCCTTATAATGCTTGACCATTGAAGCAAAGCTTTAGATCAGGGACGGCTCTCCAGCTGTTGTAAAACCAACTCCCACCATGTCCTGCTGATAGCTGTAGGCAGTCTAGGCATGCTGGGAGTTGTAGTTTTGCAACAGCTGGAGAGCCTCACGTTGGCCATCCCTGCTCTAGATGGTTGACATTTTCTGGAAAATAGCTCCATAAACAATCAAAACTGATGCTTCTTCAGAAACTAGTAGTTAATTGTCTATTGTTGTGGACCAACCAGTAAAATGTCAGATGAAACTGTAGCTATCATTTAAAGGGAATTTCCTAAAATGGACATTTGTTTCACAAATGCAGCATTTTTAATATACGGTACTTGTACCCCAACATTTATTGCACAATTTATCCTGAATTTAAATGATCCCCTACTTAGGTCATAATGCATCCCAACATTTAATACATTGCTTTTTGTGTGCTTAGAAATATACCCACACGTGGACCTAACTGTCATGTCCTCTTGTTGGGTACATTTTCTGTGCTGTCCACACAGGAGATCTATCCATAAGATGGCAGCTGATGGAGGGTCATGTGACCAGGCATTTTGCACTCAAATACACCACATTTTCACTTGCTACACTTAGGCCTCTTTCACACGGGCGTCATTTTTTTTGCCCGGATAAGAGCCGGGTGCATTGCGGGAAAATGCGCGATTTTCCCGTGCGAGTGCAAAACATTGTCATGCGTTACACTCGCGTGAGAAAAATCGTGCATGTTTGGTACCCAAACCCGAACTTCTTCATAGAAGTTCGGGCTTGGGATTGATGTTCTGAAGATTGTATTATTTTCCCTTATAACATGGTTATAAGGGAAAATAATAGCATTCTGAATACAGAATGCATAGTAAACCAGCGCTAGAGGGGTTAAAAAAAAAGAAAAAAATAATTTAACTCACCTTAGTCCACTTGATCGCGAAGCCCGGCATCTCCTTGTGTCTCCTCTGCGCTGAGCGGCTGAACAGGACCTGGGGTGAGCTGCTCCATTAAATACAGGTTAAGGACCTTCGATGACGTCACTCCGGTCATCACATGGTACGTCACATGATCTTTTACCATGGTGATTCACCATGGTAAAAGACCATGTGATGACCGGAGTGACGTCATCGAAGGTCCTTAACCGATATTTAATGGAGCAGCTCACCCCAGGTCCTGTTCAGCCGCTCAGCGCAGAGGAGACACAAGGAGATGCCGGGCTTCGCGATCAAGTGGACTAAGGTGAGTTAAATTATTATTATTTTTTTTTTTAACCCCTCTAGCGCTGGTTTACTATGCATTCTGTATTCAGAATGCTATTATTTTCCCTTATAACCATGTTATAAGGGAAAATAATAATGATCGGGTCTCCATCCCGATCGTCTCCTAGCAACCGTGCGTGCAAATCGCACGGCATCCGTACTTGCTTGCGGATGCCATCCGATTTTCACACACCCCATTCATTTCTATGGGGCCTGCGTCACGTCAAAATCGGACAATATAGAGCATGCTGCGATTTCAACTGAACGCACAAGTGATGCGTTAAAAACAACGCTCATGTGCACAGCCCCATAGAAATGAATGGGTCAGGATTTAGTGCGGGTGCCATTCGTTCGCCGCACGGATCGCACCCGCACGGAAAACTCGCCCGTGTGAAAGGGGCCTTAGAGTTTATTGCAGGTACAGTGTATTTGAATAGAGGAGACTAAGTGAATTGCCTGTTCACGTGAACCTCCATCAGCATTTTATGGACAGGACCTCCATGTGTACAGCACAAAACACTTTGCCAACAAGGGGACATACCTTATGAAATATAGAAAATGGTGCAGAATATCAACATAGACTATATTAGTATCAATCAAGTGATTTCTGTAACTCTCAATGAGACTTCTGCACCTGTCCACAGGTATTTTGGCCCACTCCTCGTGAGCAAATTGCTCCATCTGTCTCAGGTTTGAAGGGTGTCTTCTCCAGACTGCACGCTTCATCTCCTTCCACAGATGTTCAATAGGATTTAGATCAGGGCTCATAAAAGGCCACTACAGAATAGTGCAATGCCCTGCTCTTAGCCATTCTTGGATGCTTTTAACTGTGTGTTTTGGGTCACTATCCTGTTGGAGGAGCCTTGACCTGCGACAGAGACCAAGCTTTCCATCACTGGGCAGCACATATTACTCCTGAATGTCTTGGTAGTCTTGAGATTTTATTGTACCGTGTACAGATACCCTGTGCCAGATGTAGCAAAGCAGCCCCAAAGTATAACCAAGCCTTCTGCATGTTTCACAGTAGGTGCAATGTTTATTTTTTTTTGTATGCTTCATTTTTGTGTCTGTAAACATAGGGCAGATGTGACTTGCCAAACGTTCTCCCAAAAGCTTTGTGGCTTGTCAATACATTTTGGCAAATTCCAGTCTCCCTTTTTTATCATTTGCTTTCAACAGCAGTTTTCTCCTTGGCCGTCTTCCATGAAGTCTACTTTGGCTAAGACAGCGACGGATGGAGCGATCTGACACTGATGTATATTGACCTTTTGCAGTTCATCTCCTAATCTTTGGAAGTTGTTCTGGACTCTTTGGTTACCATTGGTATTATCCATCTCTTCGATTTGACATCAATTTTCCTCTTACGGCCATGTCAAGGGAGGTTGTCTATAGTCCTGCAGACCTTAAACGTCTAAATAGTATGTGCAACTATAGTAATGGGAACATCAAGCTGTTTGGAGATCGTCTTATAGCCTTTACCTTTAACCACTTCAGCTCCCCTAGCTTAAACGCCCTTAATGACCAGGCCACTTTTTACACTTCGACACTACACTACTTTCACAGTTTATTGCTTGGTCATACAACTTACCACCCAAATGAATTTTACCTCCTTTTCTTCTCACTAATAGAGCTTTCATTTGGTGGTATTTCATTGCTGCTGACATTTTAACTTTTTTTGTTATTAATCAAAATTTTTGCAAATAAGTCATTTTTCACTTTCAGTTGTAAAATGTTTCTAAAAAAAACGACATCTATATATAAATTTTTCTCTAAATTTATTGTTCCACATGTCTTTGATTAAAAAAAAATGTTTGGGTAAAAAAAAAATGGTTTGGGTAAAAGTTATAGCGTTTACAAACTATGGTACAAAAATGTGAATTTCCGCTTTTTGAAGCAGCTCTGACTTTCTGAGCACCTGTCATGTTTCCTGAGGTTCTACAATGCCCAGACAGTAGAAAAACCCCACAAATGACCCCATTTCGGAAAGTAGACACCCTAAGGTATTCGCTGATGGGCATAGTGAGTTGATAGAACTTTTTATTTTTTGTCACAAGTTAGCGGAAAATGATGATTTATTTTCCTTACAAAGTCTCATATTCCACTAACTTGTGACAAAAAATAAAAACTTCCATGAACTCACTATGCCCATCATGAAATACCTTGGGGTGTCTTCCTTCCAAAATGGGGTCACTTGTGGGGTAGTTATACTGCCCTGGCATTTTAGGGGCCCAAATGCGTGCAAAGTAGTTTGAAATCAAAATCTGTAAAAAATCGCTGGTGAAATACAAAAGGTGCTCTTTGGAATGTGTGCCCCTTTGCCCACCTAGGCTGCAAAAAAGTGTCACACATGTGGTATCGCCGTACTCAGGAGAAGTTTGGGAATGTACATATACCCATGCTGGGTGAGATAAATATCTTGGTCAGATGCCAATTTTGTATAAAAAAATGGGATACCACATGTGTGACACTTTTTTGCAGCCTAGGTGGGCAAAGGGGCCCACATTCCAAAAAGCACCTTTCGGATTTCACCGGCCATTTTTGACAGATTTTGATTTCAAACTACTTCGCACGCATTTGGGCCCCTAAAATGCCAGGGCAGTATAACTACCCCACAAGTGACCCCATTTTGGAAAGAAGACACCCCAAGGTATTTCGTGATGGGCATAGTGAGTTCATGGAAGTTTTTTTATTTTTTTCACAAGTTAGTGGAATATGAGAACATGAGACTTTGTAAGAAAAAATAAAAAAATAAAAATCATAATTTTCCGCTAACTTGTGACAAAAAATATAAAATTCTAGGAACTCGCCATGCCCCTCACGGAATACCTTGGGGTGTCTTCTTTCCAAAATGGGGTCACTTGTGGGGTAGTTATACTGCCCTGGCATTTTAGGGGCCCAAATGCGTGCGAAGTAGTTTGAAATCAAAATCTGTAAAAAATGGCCGGTGAAATCCGAAAGGTGCTCTTTGGAATGTGGGCGCCTTTGCCCACCTAGGCTGCAAAAAAGTGTCACACATGTGGTATCCCCGTACTCAGGAGAAGTTGGGCAATGTGTTTTGGGATGTCAATTTACATATACCCATGCTGGGTGAGAGAAATATCTCAGCAAAAGACAACTTTTCCAATTTTTTTATACAAAGTTGGCATTTGACCAAGATATTCATCTCACCCAGCATGGGTATATGTAAAATGACACCCCAAAACACATTGCCCAACTTCTCCTGAGTACAGCGATACCACATGTGTGACACTTATTTGCAGCCTAGATGCGCAAAGGGGCCCAAATTCCTTTTAGGAGAGCATTTTTAGACATTTGGATCCCAGACTACTTCTCACGCTTTAGGGACCCTAAAATGCCAGGGCAGTATAAATACCCCACATGTGACCCCATTTTGGAAAGAAGACACCCCAAGGTATTCAATGAGGGGCATGGCGAGTTCATAGAATTTTTTTTTTTTTGGGCACAAGGTAGCAAAAATTAATTTTTTCGAATTTTTTTTTTCTCATAAAGTCTCCCTTTCCGCTAACTTGGGACAAAAATTTCAATCTTTCATGGACTCAATATGCCCCTCACGGAATACCTTGGGGTGTCTTCTTTCCGAAATGGGGTCACATGTGGGGTATTTATACTGCCCTGGCATTTTAGGGGCCCTAAAGCGTGAGAAGAAGTGTGGAATATAAATGTCTAAAATATTTTACGCATTTGGATTCCGTGAGGGGTATGGTGAGTTCATGTGAGATAAAAAAAATTGTCACAAGTTAGTGGAAAATGAGATTTTGTAAGAAAAAAAAAAAAAAAAAAATCTATTTCCGCTAACTTGTGCCAAAAAGTTCTTCTATGAACTCGCCATGCCCCTCAAAAGTGATCTTTTTATAGCGCCGCAGCAATTTTATGGTGTTTTTGCAGTGATCAGAAAAATAAATATTTCTGTCACTGCGGTGGGGCGGACTGAACGCAAGTGTGCGCACAAGATCGGCAAAACACATACGGACATCTGAATGGAGCCTTACAGGGGGGTGATCAATGACAGGGGGGTGATCACCCCATATAGACTCCCTGATCACCCCCCTGTCATTGATCACCCCCTGTAAGGCTTTATTCAGACGTCCGTATGTGTTTTGCGGATCCGATCCGTGGATCTGTAAAACGCATACGGAACTCTGAATGGAGCCTTACAGGGGGGTGATTAGGGAGTCTATATGGAGTGATCACCCCCCTCTAAGGCTCCATTCAGACGGCCGTATGTGTTTTGAGGATCCGCGGATCCATGGATCGGATCCGCAAAACACATACGGATGTCTGAATGGAGCCTTACAGGGGGGGTGATCAATGACAGCGGGTGATCAAGGAGTCTATATGGGGTGTTCACCCCCCCCTGTAAGGCTCCATTCAGACGTCCGTATTTTTTTTTATGCGGATCTATGTATCCGCAAAACACGGACACCACGGATCCGCAAAACACATACGGACGTCTGAATGGATCCTTCCAGGGGGGTAATCAATGACAGGGGGGTGATCAGGGAGTGTATATGGGGTGATCAGGGGTTAATAAGTGACAGGGGGGGGTGTAGTGTGGTGTTTGGTGCTACTTTACAGAGCTGCCTGTGTCCTCTGGTGGTCGATCCAAGTAAAAGGGACCACCAGAGGACCAGGTAGCAGGTATATTAGATGCTGTTATCAAAACAGCGTCTAATATACCTTTAAGGGATCGCCGCTGGCAGGCTGTAGATCCATTCGCTTACCTGCAGTTCCTGTGAACGCGCGCGCCTGTGTGCGCGCGTTCACAGGAAATCTCGCGTCTCGCGAGATGACGCCTCCAGGAGGAATTACAGGGCCGCCGCAAAGATGCATCCCTGCGTGCGGCGGTCCTGTAGAGGTTAAAGATGGCGCCCACTCTGGATTGGGTGCCATAGCAACCGGGTGCCTGCTATTTTACTCAGCAGACACCAGGGCATATATTAAACCTTCAGATTACCACAGCATCAGGGAGTGCTAAAACCCAGAAGTGCACTCTTACAGGTGTGTACCAGCTGCACAAGGGAGACCTTGCCTGTGGCAGGGCTCCATAGGAACACAGTGCTAATGCATTGGGGTCTATGAGAGAAGCAGTCTGATGATTGCTTATTCAAGTTCCCTATGTGTAAAGTGTAAAAATTAATAAAAATTCCTCAAACTATAAATAAACAATAAAAAATAAACACCATGGACATTGCTGCATATGAAAATGCCATACTATTAAAATATAAAAATATAAAACCATATGGCAAACGATGAAACAGGGAAAAAAAATGTCAAAATGCCATTTTTTGTTCACTCCACCTTCCACAAAAAGTGATCAAAAAGTCTTACACGGTCAAAAATGGTATCAATGAAAAGTACAGATTGCCCCGCAAAAATAAGCACTCGCACAGCTCTGCGTACATAAAGTTATAGGGGTCAAAATATGGTGATGAAAAGAAAAAAGTAATTCAAGGTTTTTCCTTTTTTTTCCCAGTATCAAAATGCAAGAAAAACTACACAAATGTGGTATCACCGTAATCGTACTGACCCAGAGAATGAAGAGCACAAGTCAGTTTTACCACATAGTGAATGCCGTAAAACAAAACCCATAAAACTATGGCAGAATAGCAAATGTTTTCCAATTCCACCACATTTGGAATTTTTTTCCAGCTTCCCAACACATCCTATGTAATATTAAATGGTGCTATTAGAATGTACAACTTGCCCTGCAAAAAACAATGGCTTCTCTTAGCTGGTCAAATTTTGCTTTTTGGAAGTTCTGCATTTATGTACCTCCCAGAAGGAACGCTCTTTTGAATGACAATTGGAAGGTTATTACTTTATGGTCACTATTTCCCAGGTGTCCCCCAACCTGCACATCTGTTGTTGTATTGGTTAATACTTAGTCTAGTGTGGCCGTCCCTTTAGTCAGGTCCTGAACCAGTTGGGAAAGGTAATTGTCTTTGGTTATTGCCAAGAACCTGTTTCCTTTATGAGATGTACAGGTTTCAGTTTCCCAGTCTATATCTGGGTAGTTGAAGTCCCCCATAACAACGACCTCATGTCACGGACGAGAGTGGGGGAAACCCTCATCCGTGCGATGTTAAACGTATATGGAAGCTGCTTGGCCAGGACAACAGAATTAGGGAGCAGGTCACCTCCTACAGCGTCCCTAACTCTGACCCTGACTCCTAACTGTATGAGCCGACCCAGATGGTAGGAGGGCTCATATTTAGGAACCTCGGGTCCCTACTAGCCCTCAGCAGATCCCTGAGCTAGGAGCTGGGTAAGACAACCTGTTCCTCCTAGACACGGAGGAACAGGAGTCTAAACTGGACAAACTGCAAGGAAGGGGAAACATAAACAGCCTATGGATATGGCAGGTGAATGAAACCACTTCCACACTTACCTGCCACAGAGACACTGACTGGATCCCGTGCTCACATGCTGAATGTCCATACCAAACATAAAAGGACACAGCACACACACATGAACCCAGATCCACAGCTGCAGTAAGATAAGACATCACAAGAACATGAAATAAAGATAACGCATAACTTTTATGACCACAAGGGTGGCCCTCACTGGCAGACAGGGGCGTAACTATAGGGGAAGCGGCTGCTTTGGGGCCCTGACCCAGAAGGGGGCCCATCCAGGAGGAGGAGGACTAAAAGATTTTGTCAGAGCCCCCTCAACAGTATTACACAATTAAATGATATACAGTGACAGTATGGACAGTGTAGAAAATGGATGGAAAAGGCTGCCGGGCCTGGTAGGAGAGAGCGATCTGTACTAACCACAGTAATGGGGGCGACATGAAAGGAAGGGGTTGCGAAAAAATTACTAGGGGAGGGGGGGGCCCCATTCAAAAATTTGCTGTGGGGCCCAGTCATTTCTAGCTACGCCACTGCTGGCAGATGGTATAAGAGACCAGGATGATGACTCCAGCTTAACACAAGGCTGGAGTACCCCTCAGCTTCAGGTCTAAAGAGAGGCTAAATAGCCCAAGTAGCCACACCCACACAGACACACAGTGGAAAGGGAATTAACTCTTCCGACGCCAGACAGGGTAGTGAAGCCACTTAAAGGGGAAGTGCACACACACACATAAACCCTGTGTACACCAGACAGGGAAAGTGCACACCAAACAAAGACAGGTTGCCAGGTGCAACCTCATGCACCTGACAGCAAGCTGCCTAGCAACAGCTCAGGCTGCTATACTGCTAATACAACATGTTGCCAGCAGCAACCACGCGTGAGGCAACATACTTCAGCCCTCACCTGTGATTGACCACAAGACAAGACCGCAGGCAACTGCCTGCGGTTCCAGGAGTCACGGCCATGACCATGGTCATGACACCTCATTATGATTTGTCGCCTCATCTATTTGGTTTAGTAGTAGATTTTCTGTGGACTCTGGTATATTAGGTGGTTTATAATAAACTCCTATTAGTAATTTGTTATTGTTTTTGCCTCCATGTATTTCTACCCACAGTGACTCCAATCTTTCCGGAGTGTGGGCTTTAGACATTCCATTTCACCAGTTTTATATTTTATTAATGTACATAAAATTGAGAGGTTTTGGGATATTTTGTACCCTGCACCTTTCCTAGAACTGTTCTAGTACCTCCTTCCGTTCCACTCTCCGTTCCATTACCTGTAATGACCAGCGTAACGCAAAGGGAGGGAAGAGGGAAAGCCCTGCCCAAGGGAGAGGGAAAGGTGGTGATCCCTGACTCACCTTGAGGCTGGCAACTGACCGCCCTGACGTCCCTAGACGGGTTCCTCACCCGTACGCCGATCACGTGCCTAAACCCTGGCTTTCCCTAAGATGAGCCCTAGGTAGTGAACGGGCCGGTGGGATCACTAGTCCGCACCACTGACACTAAGAGGAAAACACCAAGGAGAGGACAGACAATACAGACAAACACATAAACCCAGGTGGGCGACCACAGCAGACCACAAAGGACCAACAGGGGTCCGGAGGGAAGCGTTCTGGAACAACAATCAGAGAACACAGCTCCAGTGGGTCAGTATACACTACGTGCAGAATTATTAGGCAAATGAGTATTTTGACCACATCATCCTCTTTATGCATGTTGTCTTACTCCAAGCTGTATAGGCTCGAAAGCCTACATATTAGGTGATGTGCATCTCTGTAATGAGAAGGGGTGTGGTCTAATGACATCAACACCCTATATCAGGTGTGCATAATTATTAGGCAACTTCCTTTCCTTTGGCAAAATGGGTCAAAAGAAGGACTTGACAGGCTCAGAAAAGTCAAAAATAGTGAGATATCTTGCAGAGGGATGCAGCACTCTTAAAATTGCAAAGCTTCTGAAGCGTGATCATCGAACAATCAAGCGTTTCATTCAAAATAGTCAACAGGGTCGCAAGAAGCGTGTGGAAAAACCAAGGCGCAAAATAACTGCCCATGAACTGAGAGAAGTCAAGCGTGCAGCTGCCAAGATGCCACTTGCCACCAGTTTGGCCATATTTCAGAGCTGCAACATCACTGGAGTGCCCAAAAGCACAAGGTGTGCAATACTCAGAGACATGGCCAAGGTAAGAAAGGCTGAAAGACGACCACCACTGAACAAGACACACAAGCTAAAACGTCAAGGCTGGGCCAAGAAATATCTCAAGACTGATTTTTCTAAGGTTTTATGGACTGATGAAATGAGAGTGAGTCTTGATGGGCCAGATGGCTGGATTGGTAAAGGGCAGAGAGCTCCAGTCCGACTCAGACGCCAGCAAGGTGGAGGTGGAGTACTGGTTTGGGCTGGTATCATCAAAGATGAGCTTGTGGGGCCTTTTTGGGTTGAGGATGGAGTCAAGCTCAACTCTCAGTCCTACTGACAGTTTCTGGAAGACACCTTCTTCAAGCAGTGGTACAGGAAGAAGTCTGCATCCTTCAAGAAAAACATGATTTTCATGCAGGACAATGCTCCATCACACGCGTCCAAGTACTCCACAACGTGGCTGGCAAGAAAGGGTATAAAAGAAGAAAATCTAATGACATGGCCTCCTTGTTCACCTGATCTGAACCCCATTGAGAACCTGTGGTCCATCATCAAATGTGAGATTTACAAGGAGGGAAAACAGTACACCTCTCTGAACAGTGTCTGGGAGGCTGTGGTTGCTGCTGCACGCAATGTTGATGGTGAACAGATCAAAACACTGACAGAATCCATGGATGGCAGGCTTTTGAGTGTCCTTGCAAAGAAAGGTGGCTATATTGGTCACTGATTTGTTTTTGTTTTGTTTTTGAATGTCAGAAATGTATATTTGTGAATGTTGAGATGTTATATTAGTTTCACTGGTAAAAATAAATAATTGAAATGGGTATATATTTGTTTTTTGTTAAGTTGCCTAATAATTATGCACAGCAATAGTCACCTGCACACACAGATATCCCCCTAAAATAGCTAAAACTAAAAACAATCTAAAAACTACTTCCAAAAATATTCAGCTTTGATATTAATGAGTTTTTTGGGTTCATTGAGAACATGGTTGTTGTTCAATAATAAAATTAATCCTCAAAAATACAACTTGCCTAATAATTCTGCACTCCCTGTAGATGTCCAGGCAGGAAGCTATATATCTGGCAACCAGAGAAGTGTGAGAGGGGAATATAAGGAGGTTGGGAGTGCTGGACAAGGAACGGCTGAGGAGAAGGAGCTACGGATCCCTGAGTGAGCCAAAAAGGGTTGCAAAGCAAACCCAGAAAGCTACCATAAAGAAACAGCCCTATCTTTAGACATAGAGCGCGCAGCCAACCGCTGCGACCTCCTGACCCCGGGTATAACGGAGTCAGGCGTGGTTCTTGACACCCTCGTGACATTACCTCGCCCTAGGTCACTGTCTACACTATCTTCTCCTTCTATAATGTACTTACCGAGTGTTAGACTGGGGTGCCTAAGGCCCACCAATTATGTTCATTCTGGGTGACCACGAACAGCTACATAAAAATATTACCTGCTTACATGAACATAGGCCATCCATATCAAGTGCCGCTATTTCTCTGTTGGCCAGTCCAAGCCTGATTCCACTGATCCAACATTGATGGTTTATTTGAAGGATAGGTTCAGGAAAACAGAATTAAACCAGAATACTTCTGTGTAAGTTGGAATCTTGTAACTTATGCTTATTCACTTTGGTAGCTTCTGAAAAAGCTTAGTATAATTGTACCACAAAAAAACATTAACACATGACAAATATAAATACTACTTATAGCTATTACTAGTGGTGTACTTTATCCCTTGTTATTTGACAACTCCTACTCGTGTCACGGGTCAGAACAACCAATTATGAGCACAATAATTCTGGAGACCAAAAGGTATGCATGCTGTTCATTGCATTCATGGGTGCTTTGTTATACAGTGATTCTAAGGGCCAACCTGTCTCTAGGACAAAGAGAATGTCTTAAACACGCCTTTTTCCAGAGTTTGGGGTGAGTCCCTTTGAGAAATATGGGATTGGATAGGTGGAAGTGGTGCTGGCCTGTCATTAATTTTTAACACCAATCTTTTTACAGAATAATAAGTGATTGTGCTCAGTATAGCTGCCATTACAGCTTTTAAAGGGGTTGTCTCCCTCAGCTTCCCAAAACCCAGGGGCAGACTGGGAACTTAAAGTGGCCCTGGAAATAATACTAAAAAAGTGGTCCCATTTTGTAGTTGGGTCCAAATTGATGGAAGGCAGGGGCATTGTGGCACATTATACCAACCCAACAGAGCCAAATACCACAGTCCATCACAAAATACTGCCAGCAACACAAAACACAGCCCCAAAAACTTCCACTGGCTGACCGTAAGAAGAGCCCATGCAGCCCCCTGGGCATCGGCCCACTGAGAAATTTCCCTGTAAGGTCTATGGCCAGTCCGCCCTTGCCAAAACCTGTCAACATCCAAACTTTCCAGAAAACCTGAGTGACTGTTACACCGGAAAGAGAGGGAACCCTATTCTGCAGTAGCTCTGGTTCCAGAACTACAGTGAGTAGGAGCATAGATCCTTCCACTACACACAGTTGTCAGAGCTGTGTAGTTCCGGCACCAGGCATACTGTGGAATAACTGATCAGCTTGAGTGCTTAGCTGAGCAATGCGTACCTTTTTGGCATTGATCAGCTTTCTTCATCTCTTTTAGGCTGCTGAAAATAGAGGGTTGAGGGGCACAGTACTTCTGTCACTCAAGATCTGGGGAGTACTCAGCATCCAAACCCCAAAGATCAAAACTTCTTTCTTTAGTTTGGCCACTGCCTTTGTGCAATTGTGATTTTTCCCTGAAAAATCGGTTGCAAAACTTCTACAATTAATAAGTATACTAAGCGTATTTTCCACCATCACCGGCAGTGCATATTTTGGACACAGATGTTGTGTAACTGTTAAAAAAAAAATCTTTCATTTATCAGTATACAATAATCATATTTTCTAGCATCACCTATCGTGTATACTTTGGCTGCAGATTTTGTACAATTGCACCTTTTTCCCCCAAAAAGTGTTCAAAAACTGGCAGTGCATACTTTAGTCACAGCTGTTGTGCAATTGTGCCTTTTTTTTTCCAAAAACCCTGTTGCAAATTTTCTACAATTTACAAATGTACAATAGGCGTATTTTCCAGCATCACCGGCAATGTCTATTTTGGCTACAGACGTTGTACAGTTGCACCTTTTTCTCCCCAAAAGCCTGTTGCAAATTTTCTATAGTTAATAAGTGTACAATAAGCATATTTTCCAGTATCACTGGCAGCCTATAGTGGCAATGGGCAGGGAAATGGGAAATGACAGACCCATGCCACGTCATCTGCAAGTGACAATTTGAGTGGCTTTAGTCGTGCAAGCAGGAGCACAGTTACCACCAGCCAGTAGTAGTAGCAGGACACAGTTCTCTCTCTCTCCTAGTAGGTGACTGATTATTATTGTGGAGAAAGAGAAAGAAATTGTGGACTAGGTGGCTGATCCATCATCTCAGTCACAGCTGGATGATGTTGATGTCTCCTCTGAGTCTGACATCATGCTTTTGAGCCAGGGGTCAGCACATTCCTCCTGCTCCTCCTCCTTTTGGTCCCAGAATAACCTTCTAGTTCTTAACTGCTCCTTCCTAGTATGCTGCCCTCTTGTTTCCTAAGATGAGACCACACCCTGGGTGCTATGGAAGATATTCAAGTTAATCTATCTGTTGATGACTTGTGTGAAAACAGTCAGCATTTGGACTGCTATGAACAGAAACTTCAGGTAGAGGCGTGGACCTGATGAATGAAATGCATAGCTGGTTGGTGGTGGTAGTGGTGGCACTTGTGACCATGGCGGTGTCAGTAGGAACACTGGTAGTGGAACAAATACAACGGAGGGAATTGTGAGGGGGAGCAAGGAGCCAATGACATATCATAGTCTGTGAAACGTGTCTGGGAAGGTGAGGACTATGACGATTTTGTGTGACTCATTTTTAGGAACAAAATAATTTCTATTAGAATTTTCAAAGAAATTTCTATTTAACGTATTGATTTTATTGTTTGTATGTATTGATGCAGCAGAAAATGGTGCAGTTTTTATTGCTGATTTTGTTGTTGAAATTGGCTGATTTGACACAAATTTCACTCTTTGGATTCCTTTGCATAAATTGACATGCTGCAGATTTAACATTTTTCTACAGCATGTGGATAAGAATTGCTGAAAAGTCAAGGATTTGCTGGTACTGTACAATCCTGGGCATACAAATCTGCAATCTGTGGATGTAGCCTAGTGAGATCTATAATGCCAGTGTGTTTCTTCTGGGTTTAACTCTGTGTGAAGAATTAACCAGGATTAAAGAATGAAATGAAATGGATGTGCTTGCTGGAGAGGGGAGGCAGCATGTGGAGGGATTAAGTCATTTATTTGCCCAGTGGCGTGATGCATTGTATTATTTTCTATATTGTTTGAATTTTATATACTATTATTAATAGTTACTTTTTTCTTTAATCGTGAAACCCCACCCATCAGTTTCTGTGCCAAAGTCTGTAGAATCTGACATGTGTGAACATAGCCTAAGGGTAGAAATAAGAATAAGGACACATTGGGGTACAAGCAACCAATCACAGTGACAGCACAGCAGAATGCAAAATCAGAGCTGTGCCATGAGTGGTTGCTACAGGAAACAAAGCTTCACTGTTAGACGGTTTTGATATATATGGCTCTATAGTTTCTATGCAAAATCGCAAAATGCCCAAGCCAATACATTGTGCACAGTGCCACAGTCTCTGCAAATGTTGTCACAGGGAGAATAAATGAATTGGGTTTTGAGTTAGGACGACAATGGTTGATGGGTTGCTCCAAAAACAGAATTTGGGGAGTACTAGCTCTCCTTGGGGAGAGAGCGCCTTAATCAGCGTGAGGAGCCTTATAGGCCATATATGCTTCTCTGAATGCAAATGAGCTCCTAACAAGCTCTGCCGCCACCAGATGTAAGGCAGCTATCCTATAAGTCAATGTTCAACCCTTAACTAGGCCTTGAGACATGACTCGGATATTAAATAAGCCAGCATCTCATCTGCAGACAGCTGTTTTGGAGTGATTGCCCCTCATCAGTGCAGAGCAGAGAGTACTGGCTTAAAGGGTTTCTACCACCTGATTTTGACCTAATTAGCTCTCAGACACTAGCGATCTGCTAGTGTCTGATCTACCTAACAATGCTATTTTCAGAGCTTTGTGTGGATCCGTTTCACAAAAAAACATACTTTTATTGATATGCTAATGAGCCTCTAGGTGCTATGGGGGCGTCTTTTTAGCACCTAGAGGCTCGGTCTACTCACACTGTATGCCGCCCCGCTCATCCGTCAAGCCCGCCCATCTCCTCTAGAGTGCCATCCTCCATCTCAGCCAGCGGACGAATTCTCGCGCCTGCGCCGTGCGTGTCTGTATTCGGCGCAGGCGCAGTGAATGTCTGACTGCTCCCTGCACAGACATCTCCACTGCGCCTGCACCGATTACGTCAGAGTGCTCCGAGGAACAGCGCAGGCGCAGTGGAGATGCCGGCGCAGGGAGTGTTTAGACAGTCACTGCGCCTGCGCTGAATACACTCGCACACGGCGCAGGCGCGAGAATTCGGCCAATAAATGAGATGGAGGATGGCATTCTAGAGATGGGCGGGCTTGACGGACGAGCGGGGCGGCATACAGTGTAAGTAGACCGAGCCTCTAGGTGCTGAAAAGACGCCCCCATAGCACCTAGAGGCTCATTAGCATATCAATAAAAGTTTGTTTTTTTGTGAAACGGATCCACACAAAGCTCTGAAAATAGCATTGTTAGGTAGATCAGACACTAGCAGATCGCTAGTGTCTGAGAGCTAATTAGGTCAAAATGAGGTGGTAGAAACCCTTTGACTGCGTGACAGGCCTAAGTCAGGATTTGGGGAATACCATCTCTCCTTGGGAGAGCTGTCTGCAGAGAAGGTGCTGGCTTATTTAATATCTGTCATGTCTCAAGGCCCGTTTAAAGGGTTGAACATTGACTTACAGAATACCTGCCTTACATCTGGTGGCATCAGAGGCAGAGCTCGTTAACAGCTCATTTGCATCTCTTTCTTTTAAAAAACTGATGGACACAATTCCGTTCCAATCAGTCTTTTAGTTAGTAGTTAAAGGGGAATTCCAGTTAAAGTTATCCCCTGTCCACAAGATAGGTGATAACTATTAGAATGGTGGAAGTCCTCCCACTGGGACCCCACCAATTACAAGAATGGCACCCCATACCTCTCAGAGTACCCTAAAATAAACAGAGCAACAGGTTGGGCATGTGAAGTGCTACTTCTTTCATCTCTATTCGCATTCCTGGAATAGCTGAGCATGCTCAACCTGCCGCTCTGTTCACTTCGGGAAGTTCTAGGGGATAACAACCAGAATACCCCTTAAAGGTCACTATCATTTTTCTTCTTTTTTTTTCTAGATATTCCACTTCTGCATTTGCAGTACCCCAGAGGGACTACTGCAAAGGGTTAATTGTTGCAATGTCATGTTATTGAGTTAACACCTTGCCTCACTGTGTCAGGTTTCCAGGGTGATGCACATGGGTCTGCCTTTGATTAGCGTAGTCTAGTTTTGGCAGAGCTACTGCTACAGTGAAGACCTTCATCTACAAGCTTCTCAGAGCTAGGCCCAAGCTCAGAGAATCTCCATCTCAGAGACTTCAATAGCTAAGGAAGCAACTTCACTACCAGTTTACTCCAGAGAGAAGGAAGTTAAAGGGTCTTTAGCCAACAATGCCGTGCATCAGAGTCAGACAGCAAGGTATTGTGCACGTTTATGTCAGGGAGACCTTACTGCTATGGAAGGTAACATTGCTAAAGTGTCCCTCATACTTTGAGACAGTTTGGCGACTAAGCTGTGCAGCCCACAGTCTGGCAATTGCAGAAGCATTTTACAAGAACCTCATTGCTTGTGTGTGGTTCTGCTGAGAGACTTTACAGAGAAAGCGGGAGAAAGAAGGAGTACTATAACCTCCATCATTCTGCACTTTAGTAAAGAGAGACTTGTTTATCGACACTAGCTGGCCTGGTTACTGACTCCACCATTAATTGGCCATTTAACCTACTGTCCTGCCTTACACCAAAACACCTAACATCTCAGGAACCACAGCTACCATTGGGCAGGAGCTCCAACTCCAAGAAATACAAGGCCAGGTGGCCTGTCTCATTCATCATTTTCCACGCCAGTTTATGTAGTGTAAGATGGCCTTAAACTACATCAGCAAGGGAGCTGGCATAGACTAAAACATGTTGCATGGCCGGCAAGTCCTAAAAATTTCTAAGTACCAAAACATGCGCAGTTGGATTGTAGTAGCCGAGTGTAACGTAACATTACTGAATTGGTAATGTACCGCCCACAGATGCAGGGATTACCGGAGGAGCAGGGATCAATCCTCCCCATAGTCTGGAGGAGATCGGTGCATGTAAATACACTGGTCTCCTCGGCTCGAGATCAGGAGACTGTCGGGAAAGAACGATTGTCGTCCCGTGTAAAAGGACCTTAAGTGTAAATCAATATATTGTGTTAAATATGCCACACATTTGGTCTGGGTCTACAGTGCTAATTAGGGGGAGTTGAGTCCTATGACCAGCCTAAACGCTATAATTACTTCTCCCTTACTCCTCCACGGGTCGCTGCACATTGGCTAATTGATCAGTTCATTTATTTTTATTTATTTTGCTCACTTATATAGCATTTGACATATTCCGCAGCACTTTACAGAAGTTATCATCACTTGCCATCTGTAATGGACCTCGCCATCAAAATTTTCTATCAATATGTCTTAGGAGTGTGGGAAGAAAGCGGAGGAAACCCAAGCAAAAACGGGGAGAACATACCAACTCCATGCAGATGTTCTCTTTGGATTCAACTCTAGGACCCCTAGCGCTGCCAGGCACCGGTGCTATCCACTAAGCCACCGCTCATAATATATATACCGATATTGGCTCTGCAAACAGTATATGATATAACAGTGTCTTTCTGTTGCCAGTTGCTAATTAGTATTTCACCAGTAAACATATCGGGTGTAAAATCTAGATATCATGCTCTTTTGCTGTGTATTTCCTAATGTTCCATTCAGGTAAGCACATTTCTCGCGGTCTTCCCAAATTATTTTGGCACTGGCCTCTGTACACAACGTAATGGCGGACAGATGGATATCGAAGGGTCCAGACCATGGATGTCAAACTCATGGCCCTCCAGATGTTGCAAAACTACAACTCCCATCATTCCCTGATAGCTGTAGTATGCCCAGGCATGATGGGAGTTGTAGTTTTGCAACAGCTGGAGGGCAACGAGTTTAACATCCCTGGTCCAGACCATATATCGGTGGAAAAGGTCCAATACTCGAGGGTTGGAGGTAAGAGAAGTGTTTAGGAGTTAAAGCATGAGCATATTCATACAAATGGGATTTTTTTTTATGTTTTGGTTTTTTAAACAAGATACACTTAATGTTCTAAAACATAGTTATTTTTATCTATTCTGTTGTTAAGACCCAGGGAACTTTCCATTGGTAAAGGACTTATTTCTGTAAAAGCAGCTGGAATTTAGAATAATCTTACACAGACTGAAGAGCATGAGTAAAAGTGATTACACTGGTGTGTACATTTTCTTAGTTAATCCTGTTATGCTGTGCTCACTCTGAGTCATAAATCGTGCAGTAAAAGGAACTTTTATAAAAAATATAAATGTAAAAATGTTATTAACAAAATTTTTATGTAAAAATGTTTTTCACAGTCACAAATACCTTCTACAGTGACAGCTTCTGCTTATGCAATACCCCAGAAGGGGTATCTGCAATTGTTTGATATATTTTGTATTTAGAATTATTATATTATGTTTATGTATTGGCGGTATGCTTCAGGAATGATAAGGTATGGTTGGAATTAGGAATGAAACTTAGCATTCCATTCTTCACCTCTTGGTAGGAGTAGGCTGGTCCTACTTCCTGCCAGGAGGGCGAGTTCTAGAGAGTTCCAGAGTTAGCTTAGCAAGCATGGAATGAGGGAGCATGTCCATCTGCTCCTGCTTCAAGTTCCTTTGGGACTAAACATCAGCTTGACTGTGAGGACCACCACTTCAGGGAGAATGCAGGGTCTCGGGCCACAAGAGTTCTGAAGGCTACAGTGTTTACAGTCAACAGAGGTATAATAACTACAGCTATACAGACTCCGCTGCAGGTGAGGGGAAACATGTTAAGACACCCATCACTACAGTTCAGGACAGACACACTCAAAAGCCTACATTTCACAAGCGGATACCTATAGCCACAAGTGCCAGCTTATTGCGGTTAGCAAAGGAAAGTCGGGAGAGAGAGAAGGACTACTATTTTTATTACCATCCAGTGTATTAGGTATTTTCTTTACAGGTGTTGACTTTTGTATACTTTGAGCCTACACCTTTTATCAATTTAGGCTCAGGTTTAAGTCAATGTAATACCAGACACAGTGGCACAAGAGTGGAAAAAAGTAGTCATGTTTTTCTAACCCTGGAAACCTCTTAAGATATAGTCTGTGATAACCATTATACTAACTTTTCACAAATGTGACATATACCAGTATCTGTAAAAACTGGTACATTCACCTGATATTGCTATTATGCTATGAACATGAAAAGAATAAAAATTGCCCACCTACCACTTATTATAGCAGTCATACTAATAAAAGCCTTATGTTACATATAGCTGGACAGAGATTTAAAGTTAATAATGGGAATTCTGTGCTTTTTGGGTCAGGTACAAGAGATATGGATTACCTGATAGTGGTTGTAAATTACCGCCTTGTTGAAAGCTATTAGAACCTGATCATTTTCTTCCACATCTAAAACTTACATTGTTGACACTGTTGAAAAATATTTTGGAGAACATTATAGTGCTCTCGCTCTATTTCATACAGAATATATTTATGATGCTTTGTCAAGTTTGGACTTCTTAGTAAAATAGGATATACATTACGGGGCAAAGAACACATGCATGGCACTAATGGCACAATATCAGTAATGTAACAGGTCACCAAACAGACCATGAATTGAAATGGAAGAATCAGATGTGACGTCTGAGTGCAACCGGGATAAAGCATTAAACCTTCTAATAACGCAGCTTGAGTCTAACAATGTATTTTTTTCAGGCTAGTCCTGCAATTCTGTTGCTTGTGATTTTCCATAGCAAAGTTCCTCTTTATTTTCCTTAGTTAAGTTTGATTCACCTAGTGTACATGAAGTTGCAGAATTAGAAGCCAACCTATAGTCTTAAGGCCTCTTTACATGGGCCAACCAGACAGGCAATTATTGGAAATGATCCATTAGTTCCCGCTTATTCCCTGCTCAGAGGAAGTGAGAGCTGCTCCTACATGCTGCAATTATCTCCACTGTGTGTGGATAAAGGATCGCTTCTGTGAACACTTGTCCCCATAGAGGATCATTGTTTCTGGGCAGAACAAGCTGCTGTAGAGAAATGAGGATTTAGGTGATTGTACCAGAGATGATTCAGCTAATGAACAAGGATTTGCTTGTTAATTGGGTGATTGGTGGCACCTTTACATAAAGCAATTATTGGGAACAAGCATTCCTGGCAATAGTCCCCATAATTGCCCTGATCATTGGTCAGTTAAACACCTATTTTCTTTAAGATACTTCAAGATAGCATCTTTTAGAAAACCTTTACCCACAGTTCACCCTCAACAGATCTTAAATTTACCAGCCTATAGTTTCCGAGCTTTGTTTTTGACCCCATTTTGAATATTGGCACCACAATTCTGTGGAGCAGACCCTGTCATTATAGAGTCCTTAAATATGAGAAATAAGGGACTGTCTATTACATTACTTAATTATCTTAGGATTCGGGGGTGTATGCCATGTGGACCCAGTGATTTCTCTATTTTTAACTTTTTAAGATGGCGCTGTCCACTAAAATTCTTTTCTATGTCAGTGTTACTCAGTGTTTAACCATTTAGTATGTACGGGTGACTTGCATTATTCCTTGCATAACCATACATTTGTCAGTGTTAAACCTCATCTGCCACTTCTCTGTCCAAGCCACCAGTCTATCCAGATCCCTCTGTAGCAGTATACTGTCCTCTTCCGTGTTAATTACTTTACACAGTTTAGTGTCATCTGCAAAAATTGATATTTTACTGTGCAAGCCTTCTACAAGATCATTAATAAATATATTGAAGAGAATAGGGCCCAATACTGACCCCTGAGGTACCCCACTAGTGACAGTGACCCAATCTGAGTGTGTACCGTTAATAACCACCCTCTGTTTTCTATCACTGAGCCAGTTACTTACCCACTTACAGACGTTTTCTCCCAGCCCAAGCATTCTCATGTTACTTATGTGGCACAATATCAAATGCTTTTTCAAGATATACAACATCCATTGACTCACCCCGGTCAAGTCTAGAACTTACCTCCTCATAGAAACTGATTAAATTAGTTTGACATGACCGATCCCTCATGAAGCCATGCTGATATGGCGTTATTTGCTTATTTTCATTGAGGTACTCCAAGATAGCATCTCTCAGAAAACCTTCAAACTGTTTATCCACGACAGATGTTAAACCTAACGGCCTATAGTTTCCGGGCTCTGTTTTTGGACCCTTTTTGAATATTGGCACCACATCTGCTATGCACCAATCCTGTGGAACATTTCCTGTCAGTATAGAGTCCTTAAATATCAAAAATAAGGGTCTGTCTGTTACATTGATTAATTCTCTTACGGGGGTGTATGCCATCTGGTCCTGGCTATTAGTCTATTTTAATCTTTTTAGGACGTGGCTGTACTTCTTTCTGGGTCAGACAGGCTGTTTTTAATGTGGAATTTACTACTGTATTACACTCTGCATTTGATCTGACAGTCTATTTTCCTTAGTAAATACAGTGGAGAATTTTAGTTTTTCATAGATTTGCCTCATCACACTCTACAACTTTTCCCTCATCACTCTGTAAAGGCCAATACTTTCAGGTGTAAACCTTTACCATTTATATAATTGAGGAACATTTTTAGGGTTAGTTTTACTCCCTTTGGCAATGATTGGCTGCTTTTATTTGTCTTTTACATATTCTATTTTTTCCTTAGTGCATGATAATGTATGTTAGCTAACTGTTGCATTGAAAAGTCTGTGAATTCCCTAGTGCAGAATCATGTATTGCATCATAAACTATGTGACCTCACCTAGTGATTGATAACGTATGTTCGCTACCTATTATTGTCACGGATGAAGTAGCAGATAGCTGGAACATATAAATAAACGATCTACTGGCTTGATTCCAAACTAAGGAGCATATAGGCCTTTAAAACCCCTAGAGCTCTCCCTGACTGCTATGCACATGCAAGGGTCTCATTGGTAGACGATTGCATGCCCACGTACCGAAGACTGTGTGACACCTGAAAACCCTATAATAGTGAGGGGACACGACCACCGACTCCGTGCACTTAATACGGACGGAGTCAGGGTGACCTAGAATCAAGCCAGCAAGGAAACACAATAAAGGAAAATACTTATCTGAGCAAGCAGCAGCAGCAGCCTCCAGCAGTGAACACTTCATCCAGGAAGTAGTATAAACTGCAAAGTGAGGCAGTATGGGAGGGAATATAAAGGAAGACGATTAGTCTAAATAAGTGACACCTGGCAGAAGGAAAGGAGATGACAAAGTGAAACCAAAACAAAGAATGTCATACAAGAGGTAGAGAAGAACGTCTGTCAGAGCTTCTCACAGAACTGTTATGTTATAAAGCATGTAATTTCCCTAGTGTATGATAATGTATGTTAGCTAACTATTGCATCCAGAAGTACATGAATTACCTTGTGCATGATGATGTATGTTACCGCCCTATTGCATCATTTTGTAAAGTTAGAGCTCCTATTTTACCATAAATTAATCCATTAGTTGCGAATAGTAATTTTTTTCAATTTATTTATATTTTTATTGGCAGTAAGCATAATGAAAATGCACTAGAATTCCTGCAGGGACCAGTTCCGGAGTGAAATAAATGTAAAAAGGGTGAGAGCCTTAGTGGCCACCAGTACTCCTTTCTTTTTTTTCTTTTTTTACAGTCACTAAGGGGTCCCATGCTGGTCCACCAGCTTTTTATGGCGGCCCACTATAAGTTCTGCACATGTCTCCCGTGCAGCTGAGAGCAGGAGCTTGGCTCTCCTATGAGAGCTGTGCTCCTGCTCTAACGGTCTAGTGAATGCCCGAGGCCTGCCTCCAGCGTTTCCCAGCAGGCTGTGCCCCTCTGGGGGTGCGAGATGTCAGACCCTCATTGATCAGATATTAATGACCTATCCTGAGGATAATTTATCAATATCAGGAGCCTAGTAAACTCCTTTAACCCTTAGGATGCCGAAGATTTTTTCATTTTTGCGGTTTCATTTTTCTTCCCTATCTTCATTGAGCCATAACTTTATTTTTATGTTTACACAGCTGTATGAGGGGTTATTTTCTTCAGAACAAGTTGTACTTTGTAATGCCGCCATTTAATATGGCATACAATGTAGTGGGAAGCTGGAAAAAAATTCCAAATGGGGTGAATAGTGTGAAAATAAATGTAAACTTTGAGAAATGTTTTACAGCACCATATTCTGACGGCCATAACTTTTTTTATAGTTATATCTACTGAGCTGTGTGGGGGCTCAATTTTGTGGGACAATCTGTAGGTTTTATTGATACCATTTTGGAGTGTGTGTGACTTTTTGATCACATTTTATTACATTTTTTGGGTAAGAGAAGCAACGAAAAACTGGCAAATTGGCCATGTTGACCTTTTTTTCTGCCATTTGCCGTATTTTAAAAATATTTTTATATTTCCGGTCGCGGTGATACCCAGAATGTTTTTTTTGTTATTTATGTATTTATTTTTTATTATACGGAAAAGGGGGGGGGGGGGGTGATTTAAACTTTTATATTTTTATATATTTTTTTAATATATAAAATTTATTATTTTTTTATATATATTTTTTAAGTTTTTTGGTTATGATTCTGAAAGCTTGTATTTGAGCATACAAAATCCCATTTATTTTTTTTATTCTGAACAATCATGGATTTTTTTTATTTCATATGTTGGCCTACCACCTCGTGGTCAAAATAAGAATTGCAGCTTTAATGCCCTGAGTCTTTTCAGCGAGACTCAGCGTATTAAAATCATTTTACCAGCATCCTCACTGGCCGCAGAGAATGCCGGTAAGAAGCGCTTCTGGGTTTTTCACCCTTTAATTAATGCGATCAGCATTATTGCCGATAGCGGTAATTAGTGACTAGTCTCTGCTGTTTGAAACAGCGGAGCCCCGCCGGCCATGGACATCGCTCCAGCGCAGTACATGTACAGTGCTGGTAGCGAAATGGTTAAGGGTATATAGTCAGACAGTGCGGTTGAGGTGCCTCATCAAAACCACATCATAAATAAAAATGCATATGGTTTTGCCATTTTTTTTATATAGTTGTGGTTTTGACAGGTGAAACCTGTTTAATAAATATGCTTATCCTGCAAATATTGCAACTGCTTCCAAAACCGCATCCACACGCATTATTTCTTTTTTTCCCGATCTGTACCTCAACTGCAACATCTAAATTTACCTAACCCTAATTTATCTTATCTTATGGCATGCATAAAATTGCCTTTTTGGACTCATGTTTGACTGGTTTATAGGATTAAAAATAAAATATTCCACCTGTCGTAATCCACAGTTATTAGTTCATTGCTCCATGCCTCCTCGTGCTATCCCCACATGTAATTAAAGATATCCCTCTGGAGAGCAACTTTTAATCAAAAGAAACTGCTTCACTGAAAAGAGCCTTCAAAAGGGTTTTCTGTGATTTTAATATTGTCGAACTATCTTCAGGAAAGGCCATCTATATCAGATTGACAAAGGTCCGACTCCCGGCACCCTCACCAATCAGCTGTTTGAGGAGGCTTCGACACTGCAGTGAGCACCACGGGCTTCTCACAGTTTACCAAGCACAGCACCGTTCATTGGATGGCAGCAGTGCTTGGAATCGCAAATCAACTTCACTTGAATGGGACTGAAATGCGCATAGGCCATGTGACTGATGAAGGTGACTTCACTGTCCTAGAAAGAGGTCTAAGAGCTGATAGAGTGCCGCAGCCGATTTATACGGGCTGATCAGATGGAGGGGTGCTGGGAGTTGGACCATGGCTGGTGTCATATTGATGACCTATCCTGAGGTTAGGCCATCAATCTGAAAATCCTGGAAAACCCCTTTAAAGGGAGTCACCAACAACCTCCCTATGTTTGCATGGACACATAGCTGGGGTTAACCTGATTTAAACAATGTTTTTCTTTTGTTGATCTGAGGCTCTATCTGGTTTTAACTGGCAAAAAAATGATGTAGCATATTCCCTTTACACCTCAGCAAGAAACTAGTGAACTGGAACCTAGTGCTCAGGCTCCTTCAAACAGATGAAGATGCCTCAAGTATCTTAGGGTAACTAGCCATTGGCTGAGGAAGATTAGGACCTTTAAGAATTGGTGGGGGCCCGCGCACCCTACAGACAGAAAGAGGCAATGACGGCATGGAAACGGGCACCAAGCCTGCGTGGAGGAGTATTGCTACTCCAGTGGCCGGGAGCAGTAAGACGCCGGTGGGATTGAATCACCAGACCCCTGGAGATATGGAATGGGTGAGCAAGGTGGTGGTCGTGCACACCAGCAGGAGACGAGAGTCACCATAACACTATGATCAGCTACATTGCTATGCAACTAGTCTCAGACTGGGGTTCCTTGGGTCCACCAGAAGAAATTACCTTGGGGCCCAACCCTATATAATCAACAGTCTAATAGCGTGTGAATCAAAGAAACAGACCCTAGTGGTCAGTGATTGGCTCTGAAGGCAGCTCAAAATGTTTTTGGGAGGCCTTTAAGGCCTTCTATAGTACGAAAGCCTGGGCTCTACAGATCCTCTGTACTCTGGTAGGCCAGTCCAATTCTGTTAATGCAACCAAGCATAGTACCAGATGGAATTAGCACACCTTATTCCAACACAGTGGCGTCGCCAGGGGGGGGGCCAGAGGGGGCCACGGCCCCCCCTACATCAAGCTGTGCCCCCCCATGTGCCCCCCCAACTAAAATGCCCCAATTCATTTTGGCACTACTAGTTGTCTGTGAGTTGTGTGACATGTGCTGCTGCTGGCCTGCTGCGTCATGCCTGCTGTGCACTGACTGTACCGGGTATCGGACATGCATCTTCATTCACTCACTTGCGGTCTCAGTCTCTCTTCTTCTGTGGTGACTCCACCCACCGCCGCCGCGCCGCGTCCTTAGCCCCGCCCCCAGGCCCTGACGAGTTGAGTCAGACCTCAGACTCAGTGGCGCAGCAGGCAGGGCCGGAGGACCGGTCGTCAGAGTGTACTTCAAAACTACGATTCTATCCGACCGGACCTCTCCACACGTCCCCAGGACCTGACCAGTGCTGTGCTGCTGTGGAGAAATCAGCACGCCGCTCGCAGTAGTATGGTAACAGTGCGGGTGGCGTGCCTGCTCCTCCTCCTAGGCGGCGCAGGGCCAGGCGCGTGACGTCACTGTGAGCGCGCACTGCCTGTAGTTCAAGTATTTGTAGCCTAAGCCCTAAAGCCAAGCCAGGCAGTGAAGCATCACCGTGGCCCTACCCTAACCCTACCGAGTACCGAAGATAGCAGCCTGAAGCCTGACCTATTGTGGAGTAGGTTAATAAGGTACTAAGTCTGTCTAATTAGAGAGATCTGACTCTGAGAGGAGAGCGGCTGCTGATTCGCTGAATCCTACTGATTTAGGGAGTCTTTCACCTAATCTGAGCGTTTTAGACCGCTCAGATCAGGTTATAGACTCTTTAACCCTCATTACGATCATACCTTTCTCTTGTGTCCCTCGCCCAGATAATGAAAATAACACTTTTTAAACTTATGCAAATTACCTTCTGAAGGTGCCCAGGGGCGGCGTTACTGGGCGATGTGCCCAGAAAAACACATATTGCGCATGCGCCGGCCGGCGCATGCGCAATATGAAAAGCTGTTCATCTGCCCATAATGGGCAGAGCAGTGCGCAGGTGCGGGCCAGTTCCCAGCCCGCCGTCCTCTGGTGCCGCTCGTGACGTCCGCCGGCTGGAGGTGTGTTTTTCTGGGCACATCGCCCAGTAACGCCGCCCCTGGGCACCTTCAGAAGGTAATTTGCATAAGTTTAAAAAGTGTTATTTTCATTATCTGGGCGAGGGACACATAAGAGACAGGTATGATCGTAATGAGGGTTAAAGAGTCTATAACCTGATCTGAGCGGTCTAAAACGCTCAGATTAGGTGAAAGACTCCCTTTAAAGTTACCATCTGCAGCCTGGATGATTACAGTGTTTACTGTTTAGATCTGTGGTCTGTGGATGTAATTACACTGTTATGGGGGGGGGGGGGGGGAATCTGTGGATGACACTGTTATGGGGGAAAATGATCTGTAGATGACACTGCTATGGGGGGGGGGAGGATCTGTAGATGACACTGTTATGGGGGGGGAAGGATCTGTAGATGACACTGTTATGGGGGGAAGGATCTGTAGATGACACTGTTATGGGGGGGAAGGATCTGTAGATGACACTGTTATGGGGGGGATCTGTAGATGACACTGTTATGGGGGGGAGGATCTGTAGATGACACTGTTATGGGGGGGGGGAAGGATCTGTAGATGACACTGTTATGGGGGGGGGGAAGGATCTGTAGATGACATTGTTATGGGGGGGGAAGGATCTGTAGATGACACTGTTATGGGGGGGGATCTGTAGATGACACTGTTATGGGGGGGGGGGATCTGTGCCACTCTGTAGATGACACTGTTATGGGGGGGGGGGGGATCTGTGCCACTCTGTAGATGACACTGTTATGGGGGGGGGGGGGGGAGGATCTGTAGATGACACTGTTATGGGGGGGAAAGGATCTGTAGATGACACTGTTATGGGGGAGAGGATCTGTAGATGACACTGTTATGGGGGGAGGATCTGTAGATGACACTGTTATGGGGGGAAGGATCTGTAGATGACACTGTTATGGGGGAGGGATCTGTAGATGCCACTGTTATGGGGGGGGGGGGGATCTGTGCCGCTCTGTAGATGACACTGTTATGGGGGGGGGGAAGGATCTGTAGATGCCACTGTTATGGGGGTTAGGCTCCAATCAGACGTCCATAACGTGTTTTGCGGATCCGCAAAACACGGACAGCGGCAATGTGTGTTCTGCATTTTGCGGACCGCACATTGCCGGCACTAATAGAATATGCCTATATGTTCTACTTTTTTCGGGAACGAAATTGCGGACCCGGAAGTGCGGGTCCGCATTTCCGTATCCGGGCAGCACATCATGCTGCCCCATAGAAATGAATGGGTCTGCAATTCCGTTACGCAAAATGCGGAACAAAATTGCGGACGTGTGAATGGGGCCTTATAGGGAGGTGGATCCCAGGATGACACTGTTATGGGGTGGATCTGTGGATGACACATATAGCATAAGATGCTATAAACGGTATGTGTCATCCACAGATCCCCCCTCCATAACAGTGTCATCCACAGATCCCCCTCCATAACAGTGTCATCCACAGATCCCCCCTCCATAACAGTGTCATCCACAGATCCCCCTCCATAAGAGTCATCCACAGATCCCCCTCCATAGCAGTGTCATCCACAGATCCCCCCTCCATAACAGTGTCATCCACAGATCCCCCTCCATAAGTGTCATCCACAGATCCCCCTCCATAAGTGTCATCCACAGATCCCCCTCCATAAGTGTCATCCACAGATCCCCCTCCATAAGTGTCATCCACAGATCCCCCTCCATAAGTGTCATCCACAGATCCCCCTCCATAAGTGTCATCCACAGATCCCCCTCCATAAGTGTCATCCACAGATCCCCCTCCATAAGTGTCATCCACAGATCCCCCTCCATAAGTGTCACCCACAGATCCCCCTCCATAAGTCTCATCCACAGATCCCCCTCCATAAGTGTCATCCACAGATCCCCCTCCATAAGTGTCATCCACAGATCCCCCCCATAGCAGTGTCATCCACAGATCCCCCTCCATAAGTGTCATCCACAGATCCCCCCCATAGCAGTGTCATCCACAGATCCCCCCAATAGCAGTGTCATCCACAGATCAAAGAGAAGGGGACTTGCCTCTGACACAGCCAGTAGATGCTGGAATTTGAGTAATTCCAGCATGCCCAGGCAGCTAGGACATGTTGAAATCTGAATGAATGGGGTTTTTCTTCCCTATTGCGGTTTTAGGTATTGGGTAAAGTATCGCAGCATTTCTAAGCGTACTTGTGTAAATGTATCGTTGTTATAGCTGCCCCCCTTACTTTTGTCCTGGCCCCCAGTGTGCCCCCCCAAAATTTGAAAGCTAGAGACGCCACTGTTCCAACAGTACCATTTTATAGTGATCCGCGGCTCCCTTGCAGATAAAATCAGCCTTTATGAACTAGTGAACTAGAACCTAGTGCTCAGGCACCTTCAAACAGGGGAAGATGCCTAAAGTACTTCAGGGTAACTAGCCATTGGCTGGGGAAGATTAGGGTGTGTACACTGGGCCTTTAAGGATTGGTGGGGGCATGTACATCCCACAGGCAATACCGGCGGGAAACAGACACCAAGCCTGCGTGGAGGAGTATTGCCTTTTTGAAATATGCAAATGATGCCTTTAGCGCAATGAGGGCACTGCCGTTTTTCTCCTTGCACATAAGCTCTACTCCATTCACTACCCAGCCCTTCCCTCATTGACAGGGTCAGGGAGCAGGAGTGTAACCTTGTCTGGCCCTGTCAATCAACGGTCCAAGGGAGCGGTTGGGCAGTGAATGGAGCAGAGCATCAGTGCAATGAGTACAACCTCTCTCTTTGCATTTAAAAAAAGGTGACTTTTTTTTTTTTTTTTGCAACAGAGCCACAAATTGCTATAAAAATGGCCCAGTTGGTATCCGGTGATCTAAGCCTTTCTGGAATTATGCTTGGATGCAAAGTGGCCACTGATGATAGACTCCTACAGAGGCTGGGTTAAGTGCAATCAACTATAATTTTCTAAATGTCTGACCGCTAAACTGTTGAACTAAGTGATTTATAATCTCATAGCAACTAATTTCCGATGAATATGCATCCCACCAAGGTGAACATTTCATATGGACTAATTATTTGGACCTATAGTATAAGATGTCTAATTATTTTACATACAAGTGCCAAGCTAACAGTTACCCCGCGGACTGGTAAAGTGCCTTACTGCCTTAAGATATTTCGAGATATGGTAGAGACTCAGGGGGAACATTACTTTAGTAGAAATGGCATGCAGCAATCACATTAGATTCACCCGCCATTCTTACATTCCATGGGAAATATCAGAATTTCAGCTCCGTCCATTCCATAGATTGTCATGGGAACAGAACGAGATGCGTGTCAAATCCTCTGGAAGCGTCCCTGTTTTCTTTATTGAGACTCGCTCACCAGAAAGGATTCGGAAACCTCTGAAGTGCTTTCTTCTGCCACAACACAGTCAAGAATTGTCAGTAATCAGCCTGTGCTTTCTATCTCGTGACCTGCGGGGCTCCTGGGAGACTCTGGGGGTTATGTCATAAGACATACAGCATATTAAAATCCATTATTTTTGTGTCTTCGTGTTGCAATACAAACATCATTGGTGCCCAATTTCGTTGAATGCCTCTTTGTGACCTAATAAGCAATTAAGGTATGAGTGATGTTGCTGAAAGGCCTTTAATCTTCCATTTCCATAAAAAAAAACATGGGATGGGATTGATCCATTTGTAGCCACACATGACCCGTCTATTCTGCAACTGCAAACTACTTGTAATGAGCCCCAAAGCCTATGTTCTAGATCTGAGCATACGAAGAGCAATCTGTAGGAATTTGTAAGTCTTCTGTGACGCAAAGTGGTACAAACGTGTTACATCTGTCACTTCTCTCCTGGTGTAGAACATGTTTGCGCCACTTTATGTTACACAGAACGCTAAAAGTCCGTAGATTGCCTCAAACCTATATATTCCCAGATTAAGCATGAGCCAGTGAACAGTCATGCAATCCTGGTGGTCCCATGATGTCCCATGGTGCAAATTGCCTTGACAAGACTTCTCCACTGACATCCAGCGAATGAGGCGGCATTGGCCTCGGCTGTATCTGTTCACTGCGCATGGACTGGATGCTGTAAGAGCTGCCTTGCAATGACTGTATCCCGCCATGGGCCATCAATCAAGGCAAAGTGCACGTGATTTCATGTCTTGTTGTGAGCAATGCTCGTTAAAGATAATCTGCTTGTGTAAAGGTGCCGCCCATTACCCGATGAACGATCAAAACACTCATTCATCAGGGGCGTGGCCGGAAGCTGATATGAGAGGACGCATGTAGGAGAGCTCCGAGCCTATATCCCTAACTTCTACATTATCCTGATACTTACCGCCGCAAAAATGACCTCCAGAATCGGCAGGAGATCGGGGAAGTCCCGCAGTGTAAGCATGTCCCGTAACAAGGCGCAGTCCGCTGCAGAAAGGCTCCGGGAGTTTGCCCGCGTGGATGTCCAAGATGGCGCGGGCTCACGTGCTTCACCGTCAGCAGAGATAGCGGAGGATCCTGCGCCTGTGGGAGCGGAGCAAACGGCCGCCGAACCATCCTTAAAACAAGTTACTGAACAGCTACTAAACGCGATATCTACCTGTCGCACATCGATGGTGGGTAAGCTGGAAGAAGTGAAGGTGGACATAGGCCTACTTCGCCACGATATGCAAGCTATTCGAGAACGGGTGAAGGAGACTGAGACTAGGATCTCTGATGTGGAGGACCGCTTACAGCCGTTGCCCACGAAAGTACAGGAGCTGGAGCAAAAGGTCAGCTTCTGGCAACAAAAGTGTGACGACTACGAAAACCGTACGCGCCGTAATAACTTGCGGATAATTGGAATGCCTGAAAAAGCTGAGGGCAATAATCCGTGCGAGTTCGTCACCACATGGCTACGCAGCTCCTTTCCAGAGGCGTCCTTCTCAGCAGCGTTTATAATAGAACGCGCACACCGAGTACCCGCTAAGCCCTTTCCACCGGGGAACCCACCGAGACCGCTACTAGCAAGACTTCTGAACTCGATGGATAGGGATCATGTGCTGCAAATGGCGCGTACCAGACGGGAGCTCAAATATGAGAACAGCACCATCATGATTTTTTCTGACTTCTCGTCTGAACTGCAGAAGAGGAGAGCGACATTTGGCACAGTGAAAAGGAGGCTGAGAGAGAAGAATTTGCCTTATTCCATGGTATACCCGGCCCGTTTGAGAGTGGTGGATGGCGAAGTGAGCCGTTTTTTAAATAACCCTGAAGAAGCCACTGCCTGGCTGGATGGTAGGGGGAGGAATGCTGGGGCCCCAAGATGAAGATGTGGACATTCAGTTTTGCTGACGGCATAGCAAGGAGAGTCCAGGACTTGAGTACCTTGTCTGTGGTAAAATCATATCTGAATGTTTAGTTATCATGTGGGATATTGAGTTATATATGGACCCTTCCCTACGGTTTAAGCTATGTTACTATACATGTTCATGTTACATCTGTGCGGGGTCAGTACAGAGGGGATAGGGAGGGAGTAGACAGAATAATACTGTTGATTTAGGGGTTATATTGACAGCGCGGAACAGGCTGCAGGGGAAACACCGGGGAGGGGTTGGAATCCCATGATACTTTAACGTTCTAGGTCCTGAATCGGCTCTCTGTTAGAAGTTAGGGTGTGAGCTCATGTTTTGGTTATATTTACATTTTTATTCCTCGTATCAGTTATAAGATCTTTAGTGCGATTGGTAATTTACCAAATGCACACCCCGTTTATGTGTAGTGCCACCTAGCAAAAGTGGTATACACACTGAGAGTGCAAGGTATGCTTCGCAGTTACATCAGGCGAGCACTCACAGGTTATGGCAGGAACAGCCAGACGGTTCAAGTTATGTATGTTATATGCTGTATCAATCATGAGGTATCTAAGAGAGGAAGACGAGAGATACACGAGGTCCTTGTAAGCAAACCACTATGTCAGAACTACGTATAATGTCTTGGAATGTAAGGGGACTGGGAACAACAAGGAAGCGTGCCATGGTATTCTCGGCTGTCAGGAGATTCAATCCCCAAAACACTCATTCATCAGGTAACAGGATAATTCATGCAGACACCTAAATCATCATTTGCCGGCAGCAGATCGTGCCGTCTAATTACGGTCTTCTGCCGGCAAACAATGATTCTGTATGGAGACAAGCGATGGCATTAGTGATCGCTCCTCCCCATACTGTGGAGGAGATCTCTACATGTAATAGCAGTGGTCTCTTCCACTGACGAGTAGGAGAATGTCAAGAAAGAACATTTTCTTCCTGAGAATTATTTGCCATGTAAAGGGGCCTTTAATCCAGTCAAGATAATGTTGTCTACATCTGTAATATTGTAATGGATGATATTAACAGGGGCATGTTTAGTAACATATTACCTAGCAGTATAACAACATGGCAGTGGTTTACTCTCCCAAAATCTGGTGCCAGCTTCCCTGAACGGGAGTCTGTCAAGTAGTATATGTCCAATAAACCATTACTGTTGTGTGTAGTGCCCTTCCAGACAATTTCCTTCTCAATAAATGAAAAACTATAACCCATTGCCAGGTAACCTCCCACAGGGAAGGGTGCTTTAAATGCCCTTAATGAGGCTAGCCGTAGGCTGGACGGATTAGGCCATGCGTGCTGGCTATTTACAGGAAGTGTGTTATACAGGCAGACAGAGGAACTGCAAGGTAAAGAGCAGTGTTGAGTGGATGGAGCAGCTCAACACTGACGAGCATGGACTGCTGGAGCACAGGTGCAGGGATTTGGGGCCGCCGGGAACAGGGAAACAGCAGTGGACACAGACCACTGGCTTAACAGCAATCTGACTTTACTGACTACAGTCAGGTCCAGAAATATTGGGACATCGACACAATTCTAACATTTTTGGCTCTATACACCACCACAATGGATTTGAAATGAAACAAACAAGAAGTGCTCTAACTGCAGACTGTCAGCTTTAATTTGAGGGTATTTACATCCAAATCAGGTGAACGGTGCAGGAGCTACAACAGTTTGCATATGTGCCTCCCACTTGTTAAGGAACCAAAAGTAATGGGACAATTGGCTTCTCAGGCTGTTCCATGGCCAGGTGTGTGTTATTCCCTCATTATCCAATTACAATGAGCAGATAAAAGGTCCAGAGTTGATTTCAAGTCTGCTATTTGCATTTGGAATCTGTTGCTGTCAACTCTCAAGATGAGATCCAAAGAGCTGTCACTATCAGTGAAGCAAGCCATCATTAGGCTGAAAAAACATAACAAACCCATCAGAGAGATAGCAAAAACATTAGGCGTGGCCAAAACAACTGTTTGGAACATCCTTAAAAAGAAGGAACGCACCGGTGAGCTCAGCAACACCAAAAGACCCGGAAGACCACGGAAAACAACTGTGGTGGATGACCGAAGAATTCTTTCCCTGTTGAAGAAAACACCCTTCACAACAGTTGGCCAGATCAAGAACACTCTCCAGGAGGTAGGTGTATGTGTGTCAAAGTCAACAATCAAGAGAAGACTTCACCAGAGTGAATACAGAGGGTTCACCACAAGATGTAAACCATTGGTGAGCCTCAAAAACAGGAAGGCCAGATTGGAGTTTGCCAAACGACATCTAAAAAAGCCTTCACAGTTCTGGAGCAACATCCTATGGACAGATGAGACCAAGATCAACTTGTACCAGAATGATGGGAAGAGAAGAGTATGGAGAAGGAAAGGAACTGCTCATGATCCTAAGCAGACCACCTCATCAGTGAAGCATGGTGGTGGTGGTGTCATGGCGTGGACATGTATGGCTGCCAATGGAACTGGTTCTCTTGTATTTATTGATGATGTGACTGCTGACAAAAGCAGCAGGATGAATTCTGAAGTGTTTCTGGCAATATTATCTGCTCATATTCAGCCAAATGCTTCAGCACTCATTGGACGACGCTTCACAGTGCAGATGGACAATAACCCAAAGCATACTGCAAAAGCAACCAAAGAGTTTTTTAATGGAAAGAAGTGGAATGTTATGCAATGGCCAAGTCAATCACCTGACCTGAATCCGATGGAGCATGCATTTCACTTACTGAAGAGAAAATGCCACAAGAACAAGCAGGAACTGAAGACAGTTGCAGTAGAGGCCTGGCAGAGCATCACCAGGGATGAAACCCAGCATCTGGTGATGTCTATGCGTTCCAGACTTCAGGCTGTAATTGACTGCAAAGGATTTGCAACCAAGTATTAAAAAGTGAAAGTTTGATTTATGATTATTACTATGTCCCATTACTTCTGGTCCCTCAACAAGTGGGAGGCACATATGCAAACTGTTGTAATTCCTACACCGTTCACCTGATTTGGATGTAAATACCCTCAAATTAAAGCTTACAGTCTGCAGTTGTTTCATTTCAAATCCATTGTGGTGGCGTATAGAGCCAAAAATGTTAGAATTGTGTCGATGTCCAAATATTTATGGACCTGACTGTATATAGTGCTCCATGCCTTCTTCCCCTTGACTGGCATTCCTAGGTGATACACCCTCTGCCAGACTCCTCTGCAAGCAGATTATCTTCTCAAGGAGGAAAGGATTGAGCAGCTGAAATCCAGCTACCCGATCCTTATCTCCCCCGACTACTATCAAGAAAGTCAACAGGCCCTCATATACATACAGTATATGTAATGACTAGTGATGAGCGGCAGGGGAAATATTCGAATACGCAATATTTCGCGAATATTTTGGCAAATATTCGTCATATATTTTCTCGAATTCGCAATTGTTTTCTTGATTGCGAAAATCGCAAATGTAATATGCGCATATTGCGCTTGCAATACAGATGTGGGTCACTATTGCTACATTCTTTAAGCTGCTAGAAGTTTCCTGAGACTGGAGAAAATGTATGGCACGACAGAACATTACAATAGCTTTATATGCAGATAGAGTGCTCCAATATTTTCCCAAATCTGCAATTAATGATGCGCATATTTTTGTGCAATACGTGTGTGAGGGTTAAGACTCCATGTTGTGTCTCCATGTTTTCATTTCATACTGCCATTTTACATGAATAAACTGTGAGCTTCTGTAACCTACTGTAACTTCAAAATCACTCCTAGCCTCCCACCGCTTGTTAGAAAGGAACCTTAACAAGCACTAGGAGTACTAGCATGTGGCTAGAACCCACAGTTAAGATTAAGGAGACGTTCTAGGCGTATAGCCAAGAAGATGCTCATTTCAGATTGTGTTTTTAATGAGTTAATGATGTAAATGTTTGACTACGTCTTCAGTTGGAAATGATCCAGAAAATTGCTTTATTAACCTCTGCTTTCTTTAATAAAGTTTATAAACTCTTGATACATGGCTCTATGCCTGCGTTGGTTTTTCTCCATGGATATCCATACCTTCTAATTTGTAGTCCACTGCTCATTCGGCATTTGGGTCTTTGCCCCAACAACGTGCTACTTCACATTTTAGCAGGTCTGACTACATATTACTGATTGGTGCACTAAGTATTGTTGTGAACTTGTGACATCACAGCACTATGTCTGTAGCATGTATGTATGGACAGCAGAACCTATCAGCTACACTATATCAATGTATAACCTACACTGACTATCTCCAACTAACTATCTAATGTAATTAAACAGTAAAGCACAGAGCACAGCAATGACACTGCTGTCTCTCTCAGAACTCCATAAAACTACAGAAAATGGCTGCTGGGGAGGTTCTTATATAGTAAGGGGTAGGCAACTTTCCTATTGGTTGCTAGGGATGTTGCTAAGCTCAGACAAAGACATTGCAGCCTTCTCATTGGCCCACAAGCAAGAAGGGAGGTTACTAGAATATTCGTGAATACTAATATATAGCACTATATTCTAAATCTTCGCGAAGTCGCGATATTTGTGATTAAAATTCGCGATTCAAATATTTGCGCCCAACACTAGTAATGACCAGATTTTGTCTAGGCTTAAGAATAATTGTATTTCTCCTCGTTCATTCACATGTGAACTTATGTGTGTTTAGATGATTGCCTTACTGCAAACCCAAGTTCCATATTAGTATACGGAAAAGGACTGGACAGAACAGATTTCACCATCTTGAAGTGCACTGGAGCTTACGGAATCCTCAGGAGTGGTCATCAACATCAGATCAGTGGGGATCGGACTCTTGACACCCTTACCAATCAGTGTGTGTTCACCTGCACCCCGTCTAAATTTTAATGGAAGTGCGAGGGAAAGGACTTGCAGGTAAATACTGAAGTGAGTGCCATGGCCCCTCCAAACAGCTTGATTGGCAGGGGTCACATGACCCCAACCGATCTGATATTGATGACCTGTCCTGAAAATAGGTCATCAATATTATGCAATCGGAATATCCCTTTAAGCGAGCAGTTACTTTATTACATGGGTAATGACTGTCTTAGATAATTTTGTTCCATTAAAATAAAATAATGCACCAATAATTTAAAACCAGTGTGATAATGAGGTGAGGCAAATACTTTTTGATGGCACTCTGCAGACTTTTATCCCTACCCAGGACTTTTCTGAAACAATATACAGGAAAGACAGAGGCATATGCATAAAGAACAGACATTCTGTATTTAGCCATACATTATGTCTTCATACAAAAAAATGCAGAATAATCGGTTCATACATATGGATCTACAGGATGTATAAAATCCTGAAGTTTTCACACTGGCCACTAAGCCTAATAATAGGCGACACTTCTTGGTCTGTACAGATCACTTTACTGCAGTTATCTGCTTATCATTACAAGCAGGATTACAATGACAGATAAGATATATATAAATATATACACTCACCTAAAGAATTATTAGGAACACCTGTTCTATTTCTCATTAATGCGATTATCTAGTCAACCAATCACATGGCAGTTGCTTCAATGCATGTAGGGTTGTGGTCCTGGTCAAGACAATCTCCTGAACTACAAACTGAATGTCAGAATGGGAAAGAAAGGTGGGCTACAACAGCAGAAGACCCCCCCGGGTACCACTCATCTCCACTACAAATAGGAAAAAGAGGCTACAATTTGCACGAGCTCACCAAAATTGGACTGTTGAAGACTGGAAAAATGTTGCCTGGTCTGATGAGTCTCGATTTCTGTTGAGACATTCAAATGGTAGAGTCCGAATTTGGCGTAAACAGAATGAGAACATGTATCCATCATGCCTTGTTACCACTGTGCAGGCTGGTGGTGGTGGTGTAATGGTGTGGGGGATGTTTTCTGGGCACACTTTAGGCCCCTTAGTGCCAATTGGCCACCGTTTAAATGCCACGGGCTACCTGAGCATTGTTTCTGACCATGTCCATCCCTTCATGACCACCATGTACCCATCCTCTGATGGCTACTTCCAGCAGGATAATGCACCATGTCACAAAGCTCGAATCATTTCAAATTGGTTTCTTGAACATGACAATGAGTTCACTGTACTAAAATGGCCCCCACAGTCACCAGATCTCAACCCAATAGAGCATCTTTGGGATGTGGTGGAACGGGAGCTTCGTGCCCTGGATGTGCATCCCTCAAATCTCCATCAACTGCAAGATGCTATCCTATCAATATGGGCCAACATTTCTAAAGAATGCTATCAGCACCTTGTGGAATCAATGCCACGTAGAATTAAGGCAGTTCTGAAGGCAAAAGGGGGTCCAACACCGTATTAGTATGGTGTTCCTAATAATTCTTTAGGTGAGTGTATATAACAAAGGATTCGCCATTATACTTATCTACTCCCTCCTGACCTTTGCACAGGTCACAGAGCATGCCTACAAAACTCTCCCATAGTCAATAAGGTCTCCTCCTGTCCATTGTGTCTATGGTCCATGGTGGCTGCTGTAAAGCATATCTATAAATACTGTTATCAACAGCTCAGACAAGATGGCAGCCCCATAATCATGCACAGTAAATATTGTAGAATAAAAGAATCTGTAATAAGAAAACAAAAACAGATTAGAAAAAAGTATATGTGTCACTATCTGGTTTAACTGGCAGAAGAAAATTCTGTGACATGTTCCCTTTAATAATAGAGGAAAAGGGGACAGAATCATAAACCATAGCAGACATATCTGTATGGTAAACCTCCTGTGACCCTAACAGAATGGAGGTATAGTTCTTAGATTGAATTCTACTGATTGTTTCAGTGAGGATAAGTTTTTTAATATTTTGTTTAGTAAAGTTTTTTTTCCCAGCAACTCCATTGTATGTGCTCAGCTTGCCCAGACCTTGGAATTGTTATCTGGAATATGTACTCAGCTTGCCCAGACCTTGGACTGTATTCAGACTAGGTCTTTTGCCAGAATCATTGGTGCTTCTCACTGGTGTCTCTAAGCCCTGTGAGTCAGCAGCCAACCACATCAGGACTACTCCAGGAGGTAGTGGCCTGGTTGGTTCCCTGTAGTAAAGTCCAGATCCTTATACATGAGTAAAAGAGTGAAAACCAGGAAAGCACCGGGACCACACACTTAGCTTTAGCCAAAGTCAGACTAGTTAGTTGACACAGTGGGTTCACAGCCACTGCCAGTTACAGGTACAGTTGAAACTGCTCATTTACACCCACAGAGCTGTCTGCCACTCGACCTATGCTTTACACTCTAAAAATGATTTATGAATAATGTCCACCATAATCCGAACCTTCAAGACCTCTCTTGAGCTGCACCACTTCTCTGGAATGCCCTACCCCAAGCAATTAGGTTAATTCGCATCATCCACAGTTTGAAGTGCTTCCTAAAAACACATCTTTTTAGGGTGGCCTTGACAGTATACCTATAAAGTACCAAATAGTGCCCAGTACGTACCATACTTTGCCCAAGGGCGCTACCCTTTTAGAACCTTTTCTCACATGATAATACCCACTCTACACAATACCCCCCTATTATAACATTCTTCCACCCATTACCTAAATATTCAATCTCCTGGACTGTGCTGATTTTATGAGTATCTCAACTCTGACTCTCGGTAAGATGGGAAGGGAACACCCGGCAGACAAAACTATGACTGTCCAGCTGGCACTGGGACACTTTAGAGGGATCGTATAGAAATAAAAAACTAAAGTAAAATTGTACTCATGCCCTAGAAGGGGTTACACTGAATTTTACATGTTATAAATCTTTTAGATGAAAGAGAGATGTTTTAGCCTCTGGACACCTCTCTCACTAGGCATGCATCTGACACTATCTGTTTAGGGGTAATTATGTAATCAATCATTTGGGGACAAGAAGAGGAGAATTATATTTTGTGACTACATGCACACGAATGTTGTTTGTTTCCGTGTCCTTTCCATTTTTTTTGCGGATAGGATGCGGACCCATTCATTTCAATGTGTCAGCAAAAAATGCAGACAGCACACCGTGTGTTGTCCGCATAAGTATGTCTGTTCCGTAGCCCCGCAAAAAAATAGAACATATCCTATTCTTGTCTGTTTTACAATGGATCCGCATACGGTCGTGTGCATGTACGTAGCCTTACACATTAATTGAGTTAGGTAACGTTTCAGGTAATAGAACACGTACCACATCTGAAACGGTCTTATTCAGCTGTTAATGTGTTAGGCATTGTAGATAGTCATTCTCCAGAGTCCTAGAGACTGAACTGAATATAGTTTAACATGCATATTGTTCTACATTTTCCTTATTTAGGCCTCTTGCACACGAACACCCGGCAGACCCGTAGACATTCCGCATCTCGGATGTGACCCATTCACTTGAATGGGTCTGCAAATACGGAGATGCGGAATGGTGCAGAATGGAAGCACGGAACGGAACCCTACGGAGTGCTTCCGTGGGGTTACGTCCCGTACTTCCGTTCCACAAAAAGATAGAACATGTCCTATCTTTTTACGGAACGGCCGGATCGCGGATCCATATAAGTGAATGGGTCCGCGATCCGCTGCGGCTGCCCCACGGACGGTGTTCGTGCATTGCGGCCCGCATTTTGCAGGCCGCAGCACCACCACGGGGCGCACACGTTTGTGTGCAAGAGGCCTAAGCAGATTTAGAATTGTGTTGTCATACAACATATGGTGATTGTATATACAGTAGGTTATAGTTTGGATCTGCATATGTTATATGGGATAATTCCACTATTTTTGCTGTTTTGGTTTGACTGTATATGAATTTGTGCATAGTCTTTGCTTTCTATTACAGAAAAGTCCCAGGTGACCTGAGCCATTTCTAAAAACTGGCTATTCATAGGGCTTTACAGAGAAATGTACGTAAAGCCATAGAATTTCAGAGAATAATCAGAGACATAATCAGGTAATTGTTCACTCGTAACACTGCCCTATTTTTATTGCTTTGCAAAATTTTAAAAAATAAAAAAAATTACAGTTTTGCATTATGACTAGGGATGAGCGAACTCGAACTGTATAGTTCGGGTTCGTACCGAATTTTGGGGTGTCCGTGACACGGACCCGAACCCGGACATTTTCGTAAAAGTCCGGGTTCGGGTTCGGTGTTCGTCGCTTTCTTCGCGCTTTTGTGACGCTTTCTTGGCGCTTTTTGAAAGGCTGCAAAGCAGCCAATCAACAAGCGTCATACTACTTGCCCCAAGAGGCCATCACAGCCATGCCTACTATTGGCATGGCTGTGATTGGCCAGAGCACCATGTGACCCAGCCTCTATTTAAGCTGGAGTCACATAGCGCCGCCCGTCACTCTGCTCTGATTAGCGTAGGGAGAGGTTGCGGCTGCGACAGTAGGGCGAGATTAGGCAGATTAACTCCTCCAAAGGACTTGATTAACTGATCGATCTGCAGCTGTGGATCATTGAGCTGCTGATCCTCAATTGCTCACTGTTTTTAGGCTGCCCAGACCGTTTGTCAGTCACATTTTTCTGGGGTGATCGGCGGCCATTTTGTGTCTTGTGGTGCGCCAGCACAAGCTGCGACCAAGTGCATTTAACCCTCAATGGTGTGGTTGTTTTTTGGCTAAAGCCTACATCAGGGTGAAGCTGTCACACCAAGTGCATTTAACCCTCAGTAGTGTGGTTGGTCAAGCTATCACACCAAGTGCATTTAACCAGCAATAGTCTGTTCATTTTTTGGCCATATACTAAATCAGGGGCAAGCTGCGCCCGTCACCAAGTGCATTTAACCCTCAGTAGTGTGGTTGGTCAAGCTGTGACACCAAGTGCATTTAACCAGCAATAGTCTGTTCATTTTTTGGCCATATACTACATCAGGGGCAAGCTGCGCCCATCACCAAGTGCATTTAACCAGCAATAGTGTGGTTATTTTTTGGCCATATCCCAGTCTAATTCTGTCACTAAATCCATACCGGTCACCCAGCGCCTAAATACTAGGCCTCAAATTTATATCCCGCTAAATCTCTCGTTACCGCTGTCCTGTTGTGGCTGGGAAAGTTATTTAGTGTCCGTCAAAGCACATTTTTTGTTCTGGGTTGAAATACAATTCCCAATTTAGCAATTTAAAAATTTAGTGGTTTCTGCTGTATCAGAGCTATTTGAAATCTATCCCTAAAAGGGTATATAATATTCAAGGTGCAAATAGGGTCATTCAGAATAACTTCACACACCCGCTACTGTGCATTTCCAAGTCTAATTCTGTCACTAAACCCATACCTGTCACCCAGCGCCTAAATACTAGGCCTCAAATTCATATCCAGCTAAATCTGTCCTTAGTGCTGTAGCTGGGCGAGTTATTTAGTGTCCGTTCAAGCACATTTCTTGTTCTGGGTTGAAATACAATTCCCAATTTAGCAATTTCATAATTTAGTGGTTTCTGCTATATCAGAGCTATTTGAAATCTATCCCTAAAAGGGTATATAATATTCAAGGTGCACATTGGGTCATTCAGAATAACTTCACACACACCCGCTACTGTGTATTTCCAAGTCTAATTCTGTCACTAAACCCATACCTGTCACCCAGCGCCTAAATACTAGGCCTCAAATTTATATCCAGCTAAATCTGTCCTTAGTGCTGTAGCTGGGCGAGTTATTTCGTGTCCGTTCAAGCACATTTCTTGTTCTGGGTTGAAATACAATTCCCAATTTAGCAATTTCATAATTTAGTGGTTTCTGCTATATCAGAGCTATTTGAAACCTATCCCTAAAAGGGTAGATCATATTGAAGGTGCACATAGGGACATTCAGAATAACTTCACACACACCCGCTACTGTGTATTTCCAAGTCTAATTCTGTCACTAAACCCATACCTGTCACCCAGCGCCTAAATACTAGGCCTCAAATTTATATCCAGCTAAATCTGTCCTTAGTGCTGTAGCTGGGCGAGTTATTTAGTGTCCGTTCAAGCACATTTCTTGTTCTGGGTTGAAATACAATTCCCAATTTAGCAATTTCATAATTTAGTGGTTTCTGCTATATCAGAGCTATTTGAAATCTATCCCTAAAAGGGTATATAATATTCAAGGTGCACATTGGGTCATTCAGAATAACTTCACACACACCCGCTACTGTGTATTTCCAAGTCTAATTCTGTCACTAAACCCATACCTGTCACCCAGCGCCTAAATACTAGGCCTCAAATTTATATCCAGCTAAATCTGTCCTTAGTGCTGTAGCTGGGCGAGTTATTTCGTGTCCGTTCAAGCACATTTCTTGTTCTGGGTTGAAATACAATTCCCAATTTAGCAATTTCATAATTTAGTGGTTTCTGCTATATCAGAGCTATTTGAAATCTATCCCTAAAAGGGTATATAATATTCAAGGTGCACATTGGGTCATTCAGAATAACTTCACACACACCCGCTACTGTGTATTTCCAAGTCTAATTCTGTCACTAAACCCATACCTGTCACCCAGCGCCTAAATACTAGGCCTCAAATTTATATCCTGCTAAATCTCTCGTTAACGCTGTCCTGTTGTGGCTGGGAAAGTTATTTAGTGTCCGTCAAAGCACATTTTTTGTTCTGGGTTGAAATACAATTCCCAATTTAGCAATTTCATAATTTAGTGGTTTCTGCTATATCAGAGCTATTTGAAATCTATCCCTAAAAGGGTATATAATATTCAAGGTGCACATTGGGTCATTCAGAATAACTTCACACACACCCGCTACTGTGTATTTCTAAGTCTAATTCTGTCACTAAACCCATACCTGTCACCCAGCGCCTAAATACTAGGCCTCAAATTTATATCCTGCTAAATCTCTCGTTAACGCTGTCCTGTTGTGGCTGGGAAAGTTATTTAGTGTCCGTCAAAGCACATTTTTTGTTCTGGGTTGAAATACAATTCCCAATTTAGCAATTTCATAATTTAGTGGTTTCTGCTATATCAGAGCTATTTGAAATCTATCCCTAAAAGGGTATATAATATTCAAGGTGCACATTGGGTCATTCAGAATAACTTCACACACACCCGCTACTGTGTATTTCTAAGTCTAATTCTGTCACTAAACCCATACCTGTCACCCAGCGCCTAAATACTAGGCCTCAAATTCATATCCAGCTAAATCTGTCCTTAGTGCTGTAGCTGGGCGAGTTATTTAGTGTCCGTTCAAGCACATTTCTTGTTCTGGGTTGAAATACAATTCCCAATTTAGCAATTTCATAATTTAGTGGTTTCTGCTATATCAGAGCTATTTGAAATCTATCCCTAAAAGGGTATATAATATTCAAGGTGCACATTGGGTCATTCAGAATAACTTCACACACACCCGCTACTGTGTATTTCAAAGTCTAATTCTGTCACTAAACCCATACCTGTCACCCAGCGCCTAAATACTAGGCCTCAAATTTATATCCTGCTAAATCTCTCGTTAACGCTGTCCTGTTGTGGCTGGGAAAGTTATTTAGTGTCCGTCAAAGCACATTTTTTGTTCTGGGTTGAAATACAATTCCCAATTTAGCAATTTCATAATTTAGTGGTTTCTGCTATATCAGAGCTATTTGAAATCTATCCCTAAAAGGGTATATAATATTCAAGGTGCACATTGGGTCATTCAGAATAACTTCACACACACCCGCTACTGTGTATTTCCAAGTCTAATTCTGTCACTAAACCCATACCTGTCACCCAGCGCCTAAATACTAGGCCTCAAATTTATATCCCGCTGAATTTGAATACAATACATTGGGCCAAATAATATATTTGTTGTTGTGGTGAACCATAACAATGAGAAAAACATCTAGTAAGGGACGCGGACGTGGACATGGTCGTGGTGGTGTTAGTGGACCCTCTGGTGCTGGGAGAGGTCGTGGCCGTTCTGCCACATCCACACGTCCTAGTGTACCAACTACCTCAGGTCCCAGTAGCCGCCAGAATTTACAGCGATATATGGTGGGGCCCAATGCCGTTCTAAGGATGGTAAGGCCTGAGCAGGTACAGGCATTAGTCAATTGGGTGGCCGACAGTGGATCCAGCACGTTCACATTATCTCCCACCCAGTCTTCTGCAGAAAGCGCACAGATGGCGCCTGAAAACCAACCCCATCAGTCTGTCACATCACCCCCATGCATACCAGGGAAACTGTCTCAGCCTCAAGTTATGCAGCAGTCTCTTATGCTGTTTGAAGACTCCGCTGGCAGGGTTTCCCAAGGGCATCCACCTAGCCCTTCCCCAGCGGTGGAAGACATAGAATGCACTGACGCACAACCACTTATGTTTCCTGATGATAAGGACATGGGAATACCACCTCAGCATGTCTCTGATGATGACGAAACACAGGTGCCAACTGCTGCGTCTTTCTGCAGTGTGCAGACTGAACAGGAGGTCAGGGATCAAGACTGGGTGGAAGACGATGCAGGGGACGATGAGGTCCTAGACCCCACATGGAATGAAGGTCGTGCCACTGACTTTCACAGTTCGGAGGAAGAGGCAGTGGTGAGACCGAGCCAACAGCGTAGCAAAAGAGGGAGCAGTGGGCAAAAGCAGAACACCCGCCGCCAAGAGACTCCGCCTGCTACTGACCGCCGCCATCTGGGACCGAGCACCCCAAAGGCAGCTTCAAGGAGTTCCCTGGCATGGCACTTCTTCAAACAATGTGCTGACGACAAGACCCGAGTGGTTTGCACGCTGTGCCATCAGAGCCTGAAGCGAGGCATTAACGTTCTGAACCTGAGCACAACCTGCATGACCAGGCACCTGCATGCAAAGCATGAACTGCAGTGGAGTAAACACCTTAAAACCAAGGAAGTCACTCAGGCTCCCCCTGCTACCTCTTCTGCTGCTGCCGCCTCGGCCTATTCTGCTGCTGCCGCCTCGGCCTCTTCCTCCGCCTCTGGAGGAACGTTGGCACCTGCCGCCCAGCAAACAGGGGATGTACCACCAACACCACCACCACCACCACCTCCGTCACCAAGCGTCTCAACCATGTCACACGCCAGCGTTCAGCTCTCCATCTCACAAACATTTGATAGAAAGCGTAAATTCCCACCTAGCCACCCTCGATCCCTGGCCCTGAATGCCAGCATTTCTAAACTACTGGCCTATGAAATGCTGTCATTTAGGCTGGTGGACACAGACAGCTTCAAACAGCTCATGTCGCTTGCTGTCCCACAGTATGTTGTTCCCAGCCGGCACTACTTCTCCAAGAGAGCCGTGCCTTCCCTGCACAACCAAGTATCCCATAAAATCAAGTGTGCACTGCGCAACGCCATCTGTAGCAAGGTCCACCTAACCACAGATACGTGGACCAGTAAGCACGGCCAGGGACGCTATATCTCCCTAACTGCACACTGGGTAAATGTAGTGGCAGCTGGGCCCCAGGCGGAGAGCTGTTTGGCGCACGTCCTTCCGCCGCCAAGGATCGCAGGGCAACATTCTTTGCCTCCTGTTGCCACCTCCTCCTTCTCGGCTTCCTCCTCCTCTTCTTCCACCTGCTCATCCAGTCAGCCACACACCTTCACCACCAACTTCAGCACAGCCCGGGGTAAACGTCAGCAGGCCATTCTGAAACTCATATGTTTGGGGGACAGGCCCCACACCGCACAGGAGTTGTGGCGGGGTATTGAACAACAGACCGACGAGTGGTTGCTGCCGGTGAGCCTCAAGCCCGGCCTGGTGGTGTGTGATAATGGGCGAAATCTCGTTGCAGCTCTGGGACTAGCCAATTTGACGCACATCCCTTGCTTGGCGCATGTGCTGAATTTGGTGGTGCAGAAGTTCATTCACAACTACCCCGACATGTCAGAGCTGCTGCATAAAGTGCGGGCCGTCTGTTCGCGCTTCCGGCGTTCACATCCTGCTGCTGCTCGCCTGTCTGCGCTACAGCGTAACTTCGGCCTTCCCGCTCACCGCCTCATATGCGACGTGCCCACCAGGTGGAACTCCACCTTGCACATGCTGGACAGACTGTGCGAGCAGCAGCAGGCCATAGTGGAGTTTCAGCTGCAGCACGCACGGGTCAGTCGCACTACAGAACAGCACCACTTCACCACCAATGACTGGGCCTCCATGCGAGACCTGTGTGCCCTGTTGCGCTGTTTCGAGTACTCCACCAACATGGCCAGTGGCGATGACACCGTTATCAGCGTTACAATACCACTTCTATGTCTCCTTGAGAAAACACTTAGGGCGATGATGGAAGAGGAGGTGGCCCAGGAGGAGGAGGAGGAGGAGGAGGAAGAGGGGTCATTTTTAGCACTTTCAGGCCAGTCTCTTCGAAGTGACTCAGAGGGAGGTTTTTGGCAACAGCAGAGGCCAGGTACAAATGTGGCCAGCCAGGGCCCACTACTGGAGGACGAGGAGGACGAGGATGAGGAGGAGGTGGAGGAGGATGAGGATGAAGCATGGTCACAGCGGGGTGGCACCCAACGCAGCTCGGGTCCATCACTGGTGCGTGGCTGGGGGGAAAGGCAGGACGATGACGATACGCCTCCCACAGAGGACAGCTTGTCCTTATCCCTGGGCAGCCTGGCACACATGAGCGACTACATGCTGCAGTGCCTGCGCAACGACAGCAGAGTTGCCCACATTTTAACCTGTGCGGACTACTGGGTTGCCACCCTGCTGGATCCACGCTACAAAGACAATGTGCCCACCTTACTTCCTGCACTGGAGCGTGATAGGAAGATGCGCGAGTACAAGCGCACGTTGGTAGACGCGCTACTGAGAGCATTCCCAAATGTCACAGGGGAACAAGTGGAAGCCCAAGGCCAAGGCAGAGGAGGAGCAAGAGGTCGCCAAGGCAGCTGTGTCAATGCCAGCTCCTTTGAGGGCAGGGTTAGCATGGCAGAGATGTGGAAAACTTTTGTCAACACGCCACAGCTAACTGCACCACCACCTGATACGCAACGTGTTAGCAGGAGGCAACATTTCACTAACATGGTGGAACAGTACGTGTGCACACCCCTCCACGTACTGACTGATGGTTCGGCCCCATTCAACTTCTGGGTCTCTAAATTGTCCACGTGGCCAGAGCTAGCCTTTTATGCCTTGGAGGTGCTGGCCTGCCCGGCAGCCAGCGTTTTGTCTGAACGTGTATTCAGCACGGCAGGGGGCGTCATTACAGACAAACGCAGCCGCCTGTCTACAGCCAATGTGGACAAGCTGACGTTCATAAAAATGAACCAGGCATGGATCCCACAGGACCTGTCCGTCCCTTGTCCAGATTAGACATTAACTACCTCCCCATAACCATATATTATTGGACTCCAGGGCACTTCCTCATTCAATCCTATTTTTATTTTCATTTTACCATTATATTGCGAGGCTACCCAAAGTTGAATGAACCTCTCCTCTGCCTGTGTGCTAGGCCTAAATATATGCCAATGGACTGTTGCAGTGGTGGCTGACATGAAGCCTGATTCTCTGCTATGACATGCAGACTAATTCTCTGCTGACATGAAGCCAGATTGTCTGTTACGGGACCTCTCTCCTCTGCCTGGGTGCTGGGCCTAAATTTATGACAATGGACTGTTGCAGTGGTGGCTGACGTGAAGCCTGATTCTCTGCTATGACATGCAGACTGATTCTCTGCTGACATGAAGCCAGATCGTCTGTTACGGGACCTCTCTGCTCTGCCTGTGTGCTAGGCCTAAATATATGCCAATGGACTGTTGCAGTGGTGGGTGACGTGAAGCCTCATTCTCTGCTATGACATGCAGACTGATTCTCTGCTGACATGAAGCCAGATTGTCTGTTACGGGACCTCTCTGCTCTGCCTGTGTGCTAGGCCTAAATATATGCCAATGGACTGTTGCAGTGGTGGGTGACGTGAAGCCTCATTCTCTGCTATGACATGCAGACTGATTCTCTGCTGACATGAAGCCAGATTGTCTGTTACGGGACCTCTCTGCTCTGCCTGTGTGCTAGGCCTAAATATATGCCAATGGACTGTTGCAGTGGTGGGTGACGTGAAGCCTCATTCTCTGCTATGACATGCAGACTGATTCTCTGCTGACATGAAGCCAGATTGTCTGTTACGGGACCTCTCTGCTCTGCCTGTGTGCTAGGCCTAAATATATGCCAATGGACTGTTGCAGTGGTGGGTGACGTGAAGCCTCATTCTCTGCTATGACATGCAGACTGATTCTCTGCTGACATGAAGCCAGATTGTCTGTTACGGGACCTCTCTCCTCTGCCTGGGTGCTGGGTAGTGTTGAGCGCGAATATTCGAAAAGCAAATTTTTTTCGCGAATATCGCAACTTCGCGATTTCGCGAATATTTCGAATATAGTGCTATATATTCGTAAAAACGAATATTCGTTTTTTGTTTTCCCCCCCCCCCCCACAAAATTACAGTACACATATAATTGATTGTTTCCCAAAGGTCCAACAGCTCAGATCTTACTCACATTGCCTAGAAAGTGATTGAGGCGCGAATCTTCGTAAGGCGATTTTATTAGCGCACATGCGAATATCGGCACGTCCCAGAACAGAGGCAAAGGGCTTTGCATTCATACATTAGTGAATTGAGTTGCGAATCTTCGTAAGGCGATTTTATTAGCGCACATGCGAATATCTACACTTGTCCCAGAACAGAGGCAAAGGGCTTTGCATTCATACATTAGTGATTGAATTGAGCTGCGAATCTTCGTAAGGCGATTTTATTAACGCAAATGCAAATATCTACACTTGTCCCCAGAACAGAGAGGCCAAGGCCTGTGCATTCATATAGTATAGCACCATATTCGCGAATACGTAGAACTTCGTAAAATTCGATTTACGAATATTCGTATTTTTTATTTTACTTTCCACCTTACAGATTACATTGATCTGTACTCTGTCAACTACTGTCATCACCCCCCACTGTATCTCGATTGATTCCCAAAAGTCTCACATTCCCTAGAAAGTGATTGAGGTGCGAATCTTCGTAAGGCGATTTTATTAGCGCACATGCGAATATCTACACTTGTCCCAGAACAGAGGCAAAGGGCATTGCATTCATACATTAGTGATTGAATTGAGTTGCGAATCTTCGTAAGGCGATTTCATTAGCGCACATGTGAATTTTGCATAGCATATGTATTATGCGATGCGAAAATTCGAATTATCGCATATGCGAAATAATAACGAATTTGAATAATCGCGAATATTTTACGAATATTCTTTCGAATATTCACAAAATTTCGCGAATTCGAATATGGGACATGCCGCTCAACACTAGTGCTGGGCCTAAATTTATGACAATGGACTGTTGCAGTGGTGGGTGACGTGAAGCCTGATTCTCTGCTATGACATGCAGACTAATTCTCTGCTGACATGAAGACAGATTCTCTGTTACGGGACCTCTCTCCTCTGCCTGGGTGCCGGGGCCTAAATATCTGAGAATGGACTGTTCCAGTGGTGGGTGACGGGAAGCCAGATTCTCTGCTATGGAACCTCTCTCCAATTGATTTTGGTTAATTTTTATTTATTTAATTTTTATTTTAATTCATTTCCCTATCCACATTTGTTTGCAGGGGATTTACCTACATGTTGCTGCCTTTTGCAGCCCTCTAGCTCTTTCCTGGGCTGTTTTACAGCCTTTTTAGTGCCGAAAAGTTCGGGTCCCCATTGACTTCAATGGGGTTCGGGTTCGGGACGAAGTTCGGATCGGGTTCGGATCCCGAACCCGAACATTTCCGGGATGTTCGGCCGAACTTCTCGAACCCGAACATCCAGGTGTTCGCTCAACTCTAATTATGACAAGTTTTAACAGCTAATTGAAAGCAATCATGTTAGGGCTCTTTCACATCTGCGTTCTTTTCGTCCGGCATAGAGTTCCGTCGTCGGGGCTCTATGCCGGAAGAATCCTGATCAGTTTTATCCTAATGCATTCTGAATGGAGTGAAATCCGTTCAGGATGCATCAGGATGTCTTCAGTTCCGGAACGGAACGTTTTTTGGCCGGAGAAAATACCGCAGCATGCTGCGCTTTTTGCTCCGGCCAAAAATCCTGAAGACTTGCCGCAAGGCCGGATCCGAAATTAATGCCCATTGAAAAGCATTGATTCGGATCCGGCCTTAAGCTAAACGTCGTTTCGGCGCATTGCCGGATAAGACGTTTAGCTTTTTCTGCATGGTTACCATGGCTGCCGGGACGCTAAAGTCCTGGCAGCCATGGTAAAGTGTAGTGGGGAGCAGTATACTTACTGTCCGTGCGGCTCCCGGGGCGCTCCAGAGTGACGTCAGGGCGCCCCAGGCGCATGGATGACGTGATCACATGGGGCGCTCTGACGTCACTCTGGAGCGCCCCGGGAGCCGCACGGACTGTAAGTATACCGCTCCCCTGCTCCCTACTTTAATAGCGTCCTGGCTGCCATAGTAACACTGAACGCATTTTGAAGACGGATCCGTCTTCAAATGCTTTCAGTACACTTGCGTTTTTCCGGATCCGGCGTGTAATTCCGGCAAGTTGAGTACACGACGGATCCGGACAACGCAAGTGTGAAAGAGGCCTAACTTAGCAAATTTTTAAGACATTTAAATGTCAGAAGAAACACACACACATATATTTATATATATAAAAAAGAAGAGTGTGGCAGCACCAATTCTCGATATGAACAGTGGGCGTTATGTCCAGGAAAGTCACCGCTTACCCACAAATATAGATGGAAACGGACAGCACATCCAGTAGAAAAATAAATAATTGATTGGGCCACAGTGGCGCAGCGAGGTGACGTTTCGGCTCAAAACACAGAGCCTTTCTCAAGCATCAAACACAAGTGAAATACATGGTATAAATAGGTGTACATCAATAATTACAGACAATTAAGTAAAAATGAATATACATATCAATATACAATGATTGCAAAGTGAAAATAATCCAGTAAACTCATATGACAAAAAAAAGTGATACATGATTGTGTATATAATTTACAAAACAATTCAATGTAATATAACCTAATCAAAGTACAAGTGTAAGTGACGCCAATGTGAATCAGCTGCTTCATATACATTTAATGACATTAATTTAAAAACAGGAGAAGATAAAGATGGTGACATACCATACAGAGTCAGCGTGTTCCCACATATCGGTAATGGCCAAAGTTGGCGTCTAACTCTAAGGAGTGCGCAGGCGCCAAGGTGCGTCTCAGCAAAATCGCGTCATGCTACGTCTAAGGTAGGCGTCTCACGTCATACCTCACGCAGCGGGATCGATCCAGTCTATCACTCTCCAGTGCGCATGCTCACAAGATGTCACGGAAGGTGTACAGCAAACAAGACAATGCAAAATGAACATATGACTCACTGGATCCAAAACTAAGGAACAAAAAGGGAGACCCCTGCATCAGACCTGGCTCTCTCCCTTACTGCTCAGCCAATGCAATAATCCCAATGGTGGATGATCGCATATCCTCGTACCTTGACTATATAACACCTGAACACCCTACAATAGTGAAGGGACACGACCACCGGCTCCCTACACTAGACACGGAGGGAGTCAGGGTCACCTGGGATCCAGCAAACAGAAAATCACAAATGAATGTAAAACACTTAACTTGTAGAAGACTGATATGATCAGCATGCACACACACTCCAGGAAGCTGTATAAACCGCACACTAATGCATTATGGGGAGGAATTTAAAGGGATGCAATCAGTCCAACTACATGACAGCTGAGAGAGGCTAACGAGATGAGGAACTGAAAACCAAAAACAAAGAAAACTCAAGGAGGAGGTTCTGAAAGGCTTCTGTCAGAGCTTCTCAGCTGTCTGGTTGTGACACAAGACTTCGAGTACAGACACGCCATATTGAATACTGGAAAGGTTGCCCACAGTTCTTTTATTCATGGCTTACAGGAGGCAACGCGAGGAAACCATACATCCCTGTCAAGGGGGCATAGCATCCACATACTGGGCATGCAATATGAGCCCGATCGGCACCACCGTGTCGATCGTGCATACAAGTGCCGCCCCAATCTCCTAATAACGCCACAAATAGGGTTCTCCTGGTAACCATAGGGTATATATTTATTCTATTGATGCATACAGGATCTGTCGAGACGCAACCTGAGCCATAGCACCACATAATCAAAATACAGCTTTAGGATGAAAAAAGCAGGCGTGAGACACGGTGTTTCCTAATATGGCAGGACAGCATCATCATCATATCGTTCCTCTTCTTATATTATATCCAATTATCTACACAAAGAGATGAAAAAAATAAGAGAAAGAATTGGAAATGTAGGTTAGATCTTATATAAACACTTATGTTTAACTAGTAATACCTACAACAGGATACAAAGCAGAGTGTAGAATAATACGTGGCAATCTAGGGCAAACCACCTCTTATGTACAGACCCCGAAATTATAATCCACATTAAGACCATTAGGTCTCAAAGTATTGAGTGTGTGTATCCATAATAGCTCTTTCTTTTTTAATATCAAGTTTCTATTCCCTCCGCGTCTAGGCAGAGGAATATGGTCAATTATCCAACATTTTAGTTGATTTTCTGTATGGTTCATCTCTACAAAATGTTTAGGAATGGGAAGGTCCCGACGTTTTTTTCTAATAGTGGAGCGGTGATTGTTTAATCGAGTTTTAAGATCGGTGGATGTCTCACCTACATATAACAATTTGCAGGGGCAACGCAAAACATAGATCACAAAATTCGAATTGCAATTTTAAGTCACTAATCCCGAGGTATTGGATGAGTACTGATACCCCGACGATAAAGGAGTGGATATTGGAAATCAACCTGACAAGTAGTTTCGAAAAAATCAAGTGGTCCTCCATCGGTAATTATAAAAAATACCTGGAAATATGGTCCAAATGGAACAGCTTTATCTCTTCTGAAAAGATCAACACATATTTAGACTGACGGAGTTTCCGTCATTTCAGATTTCTTGCAACAGATAGATATCATTCATGTGACATGTTTTTTTTGTTTTTTATTTGTTCTTTGTTTTAGTTCATCCTCCTTCCTCCTCCCCCTCTTTCCTTACCCATAATTAACACTCCTTTCCTCCCCTCCTTACCTCCCCCCATAGTCCTGGATTAGCAGGTAATATGAGCCATCCAATACACAAATGGAGGAATTAGAGGATTTGACAATAGGTTTCAAGTATTAGGTCCATCAGCTACTCTCTCTTTTCCTCCGATTCTAACCTTATATCTCACCTCAAGGCTATGACGTATTTTACATCGTTTAACATTACCAACCTCACATAGTGGGAAAACATCTAAAAACACCTAAAATAGGTCGCTTTCTGGACTATTAACCAGATGTTCCTCCACTATTGGGATTTCTCTTATTGATACTTATTAATGCTATTTAAATTGCGTTAAACACCACTGATGTTGTTTTTAGATCTCAAGACCAGCTTTGACTAAGCTCGATAATCAAATTTTCCACCTTAAGACACAGGGTTTGATAGACAAATTTGTCAGATTAATAAATAAATTATTAGGTGCCTTTTTGGGATATCCCTCATATAAGACTTCGCCCCTCTTTAGGGGTATCATCCTAACAGAACGAGATTTTCTATATATCTATATTTACCTGTGGACCTGCTTATCCTTTGTTTTCCTGTTTTACAATGTTGTAAAAAAAAAATATTTTCTCTTTTATTATTCAAAAAATTAATAAAATTTAAATTTACAAGAATATCTCACATTGGTCATCGGATGTATGAAAGTTTTGCCCCTGCAGATATGTTTGCAATTAACACACTTAAGACACGGAAAACATCCCGTGCTCCGCTGTGTCAATGTACTCTGTGTTAAGCCAGGGCCGGGGCCCATATCCGCTCGCACTAATTGGTCTCGTAAATTTCTGGATCTCCTGTAGGAAAATAGAGGAGGGGACCTAAATTCAGGCACTTGACTAAGGCAACCTCCTAGAATACCCCAATGTTTGCTAATAACACGATTAATTGCACGGCTGTGTTCCGTGTATTTGGTGATAAAGGGGATCCTATTGTGAGGACCCTTCTTCTCTCTTCTCAACAGTGTGTCGCCTCTGTCCAAATCTTGGACCCGATCAATTTGGGATTGTAATAACTTAGAGGGATAACCTCTATGTTTAAATTTTTCGACCATGGTATTCAGTGATTTGTCCAATGCCTCGGGGTCAGAAACAATCATTTTGGCCCTGAGGAATTGGGGAAAAGGGAGGTGCTTCACCATATTTCGTGGAGGGTGTTTTTGTCAGTTGGTTGAGTAAATAACCTAGTAAATAACGACCCTCCTGGTAAATAACAGTAGTGTCCAAAAATTGGATTTCTGTATTGGAGTATACTAGGGTAAACTGTAACTCATTGTTAATGCTATTAAGGTACCCCCTGTAACTCCAACAGCTCAGAATAGTCACCGGTCCATATGAGGAAGATGTCGTCGATGTATCTCCACCACCTCAGGATTTTGCTGCGGTGGTGGGATACATGGACGACATCCTCCTCAAAACATCTCATGAATATATTGGCGTAAGTAGGGGCCACATTTGACCCCATCGCCACACCCCAAATTTGTTTATAAAATATATCCTGGAACAGAAAATAATTCTGTCTCAGAATAATATTTATAAGATCAATCACAAAATCACAAGTGTGTACAGTCAGAGATGACAAATCTAACATACGTCTAACCGCGCCGACACCAAGTTCATGATCGATTGACGTATATAGAGATGTCACTTCGAATGATGCTAAAATGATACTGTCTGTGTCACCAAGATCAACATTTTCAAGTTTGTGGCGTTATTAGGAGACGCAATTGGGGCGGCACTTGTATGCACGATCGACACGGCGGTGCCGATCAGGCTCATATTGCATGCCCAGTATGTGGATGCTATGCCCCCTTGACAGGGATGTATGGTTTCCCCGTGTTGCCTCCTGTAAGCCATGTATCATATGAATAAAGCAACTGTGGGCAACCTTTCCAGTATTCAATATGGCGTGTTTGTACTCGAAGTCTTGTGAGTATGCGCACTGGAGAGTGATAGACTGGATCGATCCGGCTACATGAGGTATGACGTGAGACGCCTACCTTAGACGTAGCATGACGCGATTTTGCAGAGTTAGACGCCAACTTTGGCCATTGCCGATATGTGGGAACACGCTGACTCCATATGGCATGTCACCATCTTTATCTTCTCCTGTTTTTAAATTAATGTCATTAAATGTATATGAAGCAGCTGGTTCACATTGGCGTCACTTACACTTGTACTTTGATTAGGTTATATTACATTGAATTGTTTTGTAAATTATATACACAATCATGTATCACTTTTTTTTGTCATATGAGTTTACTGGATTATTTTCACTTTGCAATCATTGTATATTGATCTGTATATTCATTTTTACTTAATTGTCTGTAATTATTGATTACTCCACCCCTTAATTCATGTACACCTATTTATACCATGTATGTCACTTGTGTTTGATGCTTGAGAAAGGCTCTGTGTTTTGAGCCGAAACGTCGCCTCACTGCGCCACTGTGGCCCAATAAATTATTTATTTTTCAACTGGATGTGCTGTCCGTTTCCATCTATATATATATATCTACTGTATATATAAAATCACGGGTCCGTATGTGGACAGGGTTGGTGATGACAGATTTCACTAGATTCAGCATTTTAAAAGTCCAAATAATGCATTTTTCCCATCCATATTTTACCTTCGCTTGAAGTGAATCCACAGCACCCAAGAAGAATATAAACAACAAAGCAAAAGTCCTTGCCCATCAGGGCACTAACTAAACATATTTGTAACCTCACCTAGTGCAGTGGCCATGTATAGGGTGGCCCCAACATTACGCTGGGTCTCCCGGACACTGTTGAGGTGTCACCACATGTTGCTGCTCTCTGTAAGGGATAGTAAGGCATGGTGCACTCCAATAGGAAAAAAATCCAGAGGGTCAGTGTCTGCAGTAAACCAGGGTGCTTCTTTACTGGAGGACTTCAGGTGAAGCAAAATACAGGTGAGGTATAGGACTGGCTTTTACAGTCTCCTCCCTGGCAGAAGAAGAAAGGCCCGAGCTAGCTGTCCCTCTCTCTCTCAGAAGGCTGGTACTCTTGCCAAAGGCTGAAGACCCAGGGTCTGTGGCACAGTATCTGTCACGGAATGTGTACAGGTAACAAGGCAAAGCAACATGTATAAACGACTCGCTGGATCCAAAAACTAAGGAACCAAGGGAGACCCCTGCAGAAGACCTGGACTTTCCCTGGCTGCTCAGCCTATGCAAAGATCCGAATGGTGGAGGTTTGCATATCCACGAACCTTGACTATAAAGCCCTGAGCACCCTACAATAGTGAGGGGACACGACCACCGGCTCCCTACACAAGACACGGAGGGAGTCAGGGTCACCTGGGATCCAGCAAACAGATATTAACAGATAAAGGTACACTTAGCTTTGAAGCATACAGGAGGACAGATCAGCGTGCACACACACTCCAGGAAGTAATATAAGCCGCCCAGAAAAGCATTCTGGGGATGCATTTAAAGGGAAGCAATTAACACATGACAGCTGAGAGAGGCTGACGAGAGGAGGAGCTGAATACCACAACACAGAAATTCAAGGAGGAGGTTCTGAAAGGCCTCTGTCAGAGCTTCTCAGCTGTCTGGTTGTGACAGTACCCCTCCCTCTACGAGTGGACTCCGGACACTCAGAACCCACCTTCTCAGGATGGGACCTATGGAAAGCCCTGATGAGACGAGAGGCCTTAATGTCCGTCACTGGGACCCACATCCTCTCCTCAGGACCATACCCCTCCCACTGAACAAGGTACTGAAGAGAACCGCGGACAAGACGAGAATCCACAATCCTAGATACCTGAAATTCAAGATTCCCATCAACCATAATCGGAGGAGGAGGCAAAGGCGAGGGTACAATGGGTTGAACATAAGGTTTCAATAAGGACTTATGAAAAACATTATGGATCTTCCAAGTCTGAGGAAGATCAAGACGGTATGCAACAGGATTGATGACAGACAGGATTTTGTAAGGCCCAATAAACCTAGGACCCAACTTCCAGGAGGGAACCTTCAATTTGATATTCTTGGTAGACAACCACACCAGATCACCAACATTCAGGTCCGGACCAAGCACACGTCTCTTATCAGCCACACGCTTATATCTCTCACTCATGCTCTTTAGATTATCTTGAATCTTTTGCCAAATAGATGACAAAGACGAGGAGAATCTGTCCTCATCAGGTAAACCAGAAGACCCCTCTCCCGAGAAAGTCCCAAACTGTGGATGAAACCCATGCACCAAAAAATGGTGACTTATCAGAGGACTCCTGACGACGGTTATTTAAAGCAAACTCAGCAAGGGACAAAAAAGAACACCAATCCTCTTGATTCTCCGCCACAAAACAACGCAGATATGTCTCCAGATTCTGATTGACGCGCTCTGTCTGGCCATTCGACTGCGGGTGGAAAGCAGAAGAGAATGACAACCGAACCCCCAAGCGAGAACAGAAAGCCTTCCAGAATCTGGAAACAAACTGCGTGCCCCTATCAGAGACTATGTCTGAAGGAATACCGTGCAATTTGACAATGTGATCAACAAATGCCTGCGCCAGCGTCTTAGCATTGGGCAAACCAGGAAAAGGGATGAAATGCACCATTTTGCTAAAACGGTCCACCACCACCAGAATCACAGTCTTCCCCGAGGAACGAGGCAGGTCCGTGATAAAGTCCATGGACAGATGTGTCCAAGGACGGGAAGGAATGGGTAAGGGAAGGAGAGGACCTGATGGCCGTGAATGAGGGACTTTGGCACGAGCGCAAGTCTCGCAGGCTGCCACAAAACCCTCAACCGACTTACGAAGCGCAGGCCACCAGAATCTCCGAGCGATGAGATCCAGTGTGGCTCTTACCCCCGGGTGCCCAGCAAGGACCGTATCGTGGTGTTCTTTAAAAATCTTGTGTCTTAAAGCGAGAGGCACAAACAACCTCCCAGGAGGACAAAGATCAGGAGCCTCTGACTGGGCTGCCTGCACCTCTGCCTCCAATTCAGGAAAAAGAGCAGAGACCACCACACCTTCAGCCAAAATGGGACCCGGGTCTTCAAAATTCCCGCCTCCCGGAAAACAACGTGACAGGGCATCTGCCTTCACATTCTTAACTCCAGGGCGGAACGTGACAACAAAATTAAACCTAGAAAAGAACAACGACCATCTGGCCTGTCTCGGGTTCAGACGCTTGGCTGACTCCAAGTAGGCCAGATTTTTATGGTCAGTAAATACGGTAATAGGGTGTCTGGCTCCCTCTAGCCAATGGCGCCATTCCTCAAAAGCCAACTTGATGGCCAACAATTCCCTATCTCCCACATCGTAATTTCTCTCTGCGGAGGAGAGTTTTCTTGAGAAAAAGGCACACGGTTGCCAATTGGCAGGAGAGGAACCCTGAGACAAGACCGCCCCCACACCCACCTCAGAAGCATCAACCTCAACTATGAAGGGTAACGAAACATCAGGTTGCACCAAGATGGGAGCGGAAGCAAAACTCTCCTTGATATCAGAAAAAGCCTTACGCGCCTCTACTGACCAAGAAGAAAAATCTACCCCCTTTCTGGTCATATCAGTGAGTGGTTTAACAATAGAAGAATAATTCAAAATGAACTTCCTGTAATAATTGGCAAAGCCCAAAAAACGCATCAGCGCCTTTTGATTCTCAGGAAGCTCCCACTCAAGCACAGCGCGGACCTTCTCGGGGTCCATGCGAAAACCAGAAGCGGAGAGAAGAAACCCCAGAAATTGAATTTCTGGAACCGCAAACACACATTTTTCCAGTTTCGCATATAATTTATTCTCCCGCAGGATGAGCAAGACCTGACGTAAATGTTCCTTATGAGTTTTGAAATCGGGAGAAAAAATCAAAATGTCATCCAAATACACCAATACAAATTTTCCCATCAAATGATAAAAAATGCTGTTCACGAAATGCTGAAAAACGGCTGGGGCATTCATCAAACCAAAAGGCATAACCAAATTCTCAAAATGGCCCTCAGGGGTATTGAAGGCCGTCTTCCATTCGTCCCCTTCTCTGACCCTGACCAGGTTGTATGCCCCTCTTAAATCTAATTTGGAAAAGACTTTAGCCCCAACAACCTGGTTAAACAGGTCCGGGATCAGAGGAAGCGGATAAGGGTCACGAATTGTGATATTGTTCAGCTCCCTGAAATCCAGACAAGGTCTTAAAGAACCATCTTTTTTCTTAACAAAGAAAAAACCAGCGGCAACAGGTGATTTTGAGGGTCGTATGTGTCCCTTTCTCAGACTCTCAGAGATATAAGTACGCATAGCGATCCTCTCAGGTTGGGAAAGATTGTATAAACGAGATTTAGGCAGCTTGGCGTCTGGGATGAGATTAATAGGGCAATCGTACTCCCTGTGCGGGGGCAAATCCTGAACTCCACTCTCAGAGAAGACATCCGAAAATTCAGAGAGAAAAGATGGTACAGTCTTAGTAGCAACCTCAGAAACAGATGTCGTGAGTAGTGTTGAGCGCAAATATTCGAATTGCGAATTTTTTTCTCGAATATCGCAATTTCGAGATTTCGCGAATATTTAGAATATCGTTCTATATATTCGCGAATTCGAATATTCGTTTTTTTTTTATTATTATATTTTTTTCTTTCCCACTTCTCTAAAGTTGTTCTTACCTGTCCTTTGGATTCCTGGCTTCCAGGCTGCTCCAGTCAGTGGCGTTTTCAACTTACTGCTATATTCCATATTAGCTAAATTACAATCTAATCTATACAGTGGGGGAAATAATTATTTGACCCCTCACTGATTTTGTAAGTTTGTCCAATGACAAAGAAATGAAAAGTCTCAGAACAGTATCATTTCAATGGTAGGTTTATTGTAACAGTGGCAGATAGCACATCAAAAGGAAAATCGAAAAAATAACTTTAAATAAAAGATAGCAACTGATTTGCATTTCATTGAGTGAAATAAGTATTTGAACCCCTACCAACCATTAAGAGTTCTGGCTCCCACAGAGTGGTTAGACACTTCTACTCAATTAGTCACCCTCATTAAGGACACCTGTCTTAACTAGTCACCTGTATAAAAGACACCTGTCCACAGAATCAATCAATCAAGCAGACTCCAAACTCTCCAACATGGGAAAGACCAAAGAGCTGTCCAAGGATGTCAGAGACAAAATTGTAGACCTGCACAAGGCTGGAATGGGCTACAAAACCATTAGCAAGAAGCTGGGAGAGAAGGTGACAACTGTTGGTGCGATTGTTCGAAAATGGAAGGAGCACAAAATGACCATCAATCGACCTCGCTCTGGGGCTCCACGCAAGATCTCACCTCGTGGGGTGTCAATGGTTCTGAGAAAGGTGAAAAAGCATCCTAGAACTACACGGGAGGAGTTAGTTAATGACCTCAAATTAGCAGGGACCACAGTCACCAAGAAAACCATTGGAAACACATTACACCGCAATGGATTAAAATCCTGCAGGGCTCGCAAGGTCCCCCTGCTCAGGAAGGCACATGTGCAGGCCCGTCTGAAGTTTGCCAATGAACACCTGAATGTGACTGGGAGAAGGTGCTGTGGTCTGATGAGACCAAAATAGAGCTCTTTGGCATTAACTCAACTCGCTGTGTTTGGAGGAAGAAAAATGCTGCCTATGACCCCCAAAACACCGTCCCCACCGTCAAGCATGGGGGTGGAAACATTTTGCTTTGGGGGTGTTTTTCTGCTAAGGGCACAGGACAACTTATTCGCATAAACGGGAAAATGGACGGAGCCATGTATCGTGAAATCCTGAGCGACAACCTCCTTCCCTCTGCCAGGAAACTGAAAATGGGTCGTGGATGGGTGTTCCAGCACGACAATGACCCAAAACATACAGCAAAGGCAACAAAGGAGTGGCTCAAGAAGAAGCACATTAAGGTCATGGAGTGGCCTAGTCAGTCTCCGGACCTTAATCCAATCGAAAACCTATGGAGGGAGCTCAAGCTCAGAGTTGCACAGAGACAGCCTCGAAACGTTAGGGATTTAGAGATGATCTGCAAAGAGGAGTGGACCAACATTCCTCCTAAAATGTGCGCAAACTTGGTCATCAATTACAAGAAACGTTTGACCTCTGTGCTTGCAAACAAGGGTTTTTCCACCAAGTATTAAGTCTTTTTTTGTTAGAGGGTTCAAATACTTATTTCACTCAATGAAATGCAAATCAGTTGCTATCTTTTATTTAAAGTTATTTTTTCGATTTTCCTTTTGATGTGCTATCTGCCACTGTTACAATAAACCTACCATTGAAATGATACTGTTCTGAGACTTTTCATTTCTTTGTCATTGGACAAACTTACAAAATCAGTGAGGGGTCAAATAATTATTTCCCCCACTGTATGTGTATTTTACGAAATTTCGCAAATTGCGATGCGAGTAATATAATACGAAATAATCGTATGAAGATTTCAACTTAGCACTGCTATATTCCATATTCTAGCCTAATATGGAATATAGCTGTGCTAAGTTAGCACTGCTCTATTCCACACTAGGCTAGAATATGGAATATAGCAGTGCTAAGTTGAAATCTTCATGCGATTATTTCGTATTACATTACTCGCATCGCAATTTCGGCTTTTGAAAATGTTCTTAATATTGCTCTAACTTCGTCTCTTAGAATATTACGAATATTCTAAAAGACGAAGTTAGAGCAATATTACGAAATTTCGTAAAATACACATAGATTGTATTTAAGCTAATATACTGCTATAGTAATATTTTTTAATAGTGTACATATTTTACAAAACTTAAGTTCAGAAGAGGCAAAAAAAAATTAGAGGAAAAAAAAGGGATTATAGCACTATATTAGCTAAATTACAATCTATATGTGTATTTTACGAAATTTCGTAATATTGCTCTAACTTCGTCTTTTAGAATATTCGTAATATTCTAAGAGACGAAGTTAGAGCAATCACGAAATTTCGTAAAATACACATATTAGCCTAGCCATAGTCAATTAGCATAGGAATGTTGCCTTATACTATCAAGATAAATAATCGCAATACGCGAAAAAAAAATTCGTATATTATTCGCGATAATTGAAATAATTACGAATATTCGATTTCGACGAATATAACACGAATATTCATTCGAATATTCGCGAAATATCGCGAAATCGAATATGGCACCTCCCGCTCATCACTAGTCGTGAGGCAATTCTCTCTGCAAAAGTCACTCCAACCATTTATTTGCCTTGCTTGCCAATCAATGGTGGGGTTATGTTTAGTGAGCCAGGGTAGCCCCAACACTAGAGGAGTCGGCAAACCGCTAAGGACGAAACATGACACATCCTCAACATGAGCATCACTCACAATTAAACGGATATTGTGAACTATGCCCTTTAATGACTTCTGAGAAAGTGGAGCGGAATCGATAGCAAACACAGGAATATCCTTTCTCAAAGCGCACACCTGGAAACCATGAGTTATCGCAAAGTGATTATCAATGAGATTGACCGCTGCTCCACTATCCACAAAAATCTCACAAAAATGTTCTTGCTCTCTAGCGCCACCCTAGCCGGCAGGACAAAACGGGAACTACAAGCAAACGGAAAATCTTCAATCTCCGCCTCAATCCTGCCAATAGTAACAGACGGAACATTTTTCAAAGATTTTTTCCTCTTTGTTTCTTTATTATACCCAGAGAACTGCCTGAATCTCCTAGAGGGACAAATATTTGCCAAATGATTAATACCTCCACAACAAAAACAAACCCTCCCATGCGGGCTGAATCTTCTATTGTCAGAAGCAATCAACCCCAGCTGCATGGACTCCTGCTCAGAAGGGGCTGACAGCGACTGAGACCCCTGCGCAGAGAATGGGACCGCTGTATAGTCCTGGGACCGAGTATGACAGGAAGGAGAGATCTCTCCTCTCTCTCTAAGACGCCTGTCAATACGAACGGCCTGAGACATAGCAGAGTCCAAAGAAATAGGCCTTTCATGAAAGGCAAATGCATCTTTCAATCCCTCTGAAAGACCATGGCAAAATTGACTTCGGAGTGCAGCATCATTCCAACCAGTATCAGCTGCCCAACTCCGAAATTCTGAGCAGTATATTTCTGCGGATTGTTTACCCTGGCATAGGAGACGTAGTCTAGACTCCGCCAGAGCAATACGATCCGGATCATCATATATCTGACCCAGGGCTAAAAAGAATTCATCCACTGAACGGAGGGGCCGTGCCCCCTCCGGCAGCGAAAAGGCCCAGGACTGAGCGTTACCCCTGAGCAGCGATATAATGATCCCCACCCTCCGTTCCTCATCACCAGAAGAATGGGGAAGAAGGCGAAAATGGAGTTTGCAAGCCTCTCTAAAACGCACAAAATTCTCACTACCCCCGGAGAACGTATCCGGGAGCGAGATCTTAGGCTCAGAACAAGCTCCATGAACGCAAGCTGAACCGGTCACTTGAAGCTGAGAAAAAGTCTTACGGAGGTCAGCTACCTCCAATGAAAGACCCTGGAAGCGTTCAGCCAAAAGTGAAACCGGATCCATGCTTAAGACGGTTTTGGCGGCTTATAATGTCACGGAATGTGTACAGGTAACAAGGCAAAGCAACATGTATAAACGACTCGCTGGATCCAAAAACTAAGGAACCAAGGGAGACCCCTGCAGAAGACCTGGACTTTCCCTGGCTGCTCAGCCTATGCAAAGATCCGAATGGTGGAGGTTTGCATATCCACGAACCTTGACTATAAAGCCCTGAGCACCCTACAATAGTGAGGGGACACGACCACCGGCTCCCTACACAAGACACGGAGGGAGTCAGGGTCACCTGGGATCCAGCAAACAGATATTAACAGATAAAGGTACACTTAGCTTTGAAGCAAACAGGAGGACAGATCAGCGTGCACACACACTCCAGGAAGTAATATAAGCCGCCCAGAAAAGCATTCTGGGGAGGCATTTAAAGGGAAGCAATTAACACATGACAGCTGAGAGAGGCTGACGAGAGGAGGAGCTGAATACCACAACACAGAAATTCAAGGAGGAGGTTCTGAAAGGCCTCTGTCAGAGCTTCTCAGCTGTCTGGTTGTGACAGTATCCCAGTCTCAGTGTCTTCTTCTGGTCACTCATGCAATCTTCTCTTCTAAGCACTGTTCCCTAATTGTAGAAAACGAGGGGCTCTAAATGCTCTCCCTATATATAGTTTCTGGCTGAACTAGAAACTTCTAGTGGGAGGGATGGAGTGGAGAAACTCAACACAAACAAATACAATGTTACAACTTCCATCTCTCATAGTCTTGCATTAGAGCTTCAATGACTTCAACTCAATGGCAAAAGCTGGTTTTCAGAAATAATAACACAGCTAAACCAGACATTCAAAAAGTCAGTCTGCCTGGTTTTGGTAGTAAACAAATCTGGTGTTTTCTCTTCAACACATGTTCTTCTTTAACCCTTATAGTAGCTGTGGAAAATTACCAGCTTCTCAGTATTCAGTAACCAATTCCACAGTGCCATGCAAACACAGTGCACATGAACAGGATGTATATCAAAACATACAGTACATATACAATGCAGTTATACACTATTAAACAGTATAAGTCAGTGTCAAGTTAACCCTTCAAGGTGAAACAAACTGAGGAGCTGTGTGGGAGATCAGGCTTCACACAGCCACCATCTCATGCAGCTTCCAGGCTTCTGACACTGAGCATCTCAGCCTGTATTTATCCTCACAGCAATGAGCCCAGCAGGGGGTTTGCCTCAGGCTAGGGTAAAGTGTTGTACTGCAGTGGGGAGGGAATGACATGTCCCACTACCAACACTTACATGCCATTTTATAAATATCCAGGTGCATATAAGGCCTCTTTCAGACGGGCGTTGCGGGAAAATGTGCGGGTGCGTTGCGGGAACACCCGCGATTTTTCCGCGCGAGTGCAAAACATTGTAATGCGTTTTGCACTCGCATGAGAAAAATCGCGCATGTTTGGTACCCAAACCCGAACTTCTTCACAGAAGTTCGGGCTTGGGATCGGTGTTCTGTAGATTGTATTATTTTCCCTTATAACATGGTTATAAGGGAAAATAATAGCATTCTGAATACAGAATGCATAGTAAAATAGCGCTGGAGGGGTTAAAAATAATAATAATAATTTAACTCACCTTAGTCCACTTGCTCGCGTAGCCGGCATCTCTTCTGTCTCCTTTGCTGAACAGGACCTGTGGTGAGCATTCATTGCAGGAACAGGACCTGTGGTGACATCACTCCAGTCATCACATGATCCATCACCATGGTTAAAGATCATGTGATGGAACATGTGATGACCGGAGTGACATCACCACAGGTCCTGTTCAGCAAAGGAGACAGACGAGATGCCGGGCAGCACGATCAAGTGGACTAAGGTGAGTTAAATTATTATTATTATTTTTAACCCCTCCAGCGCTATTGTACTATGCATTCTGTATTCAGAATGCTATTATTTTCCCTTATAACCATGTTATAAGGGAAAATAATAATGATCGGGTCTCCATCCCGATCGTCTCCTAGCAACCGTGCGTGAAAATCGCACCGCATCCGCACTTGCTTGCGGATGCTTGCGATTTTCACGCAACCCCATTCATTTCTATGGGGCCTGCGTTACGTGAAAAACGCACAAAATAGAGCATGCTGCGATTTTCACGCAACGCATAAGTGATGCGTGAAAATCACCGCTCATGTGAACAGCCCCGTAGAAATGAATGGGTCGGTATTCAGTGCGGGTGCAATGCGTTCAACTCACGCATCGCATCCGCGCGGAATACTCGCCCGTGTGAAAGGGGCCTAACAGTTACAAATATAATATACACACATCAGAATAACAGAATGAACTTGAAAATTGAGTCCCTAATTTGTATGAATGGTTTATTGTCTCCGAATTGATGTTCGTATAAACAACTGGTGGCCCCACTATCTCTGGAGACATATATCATTAGGACAAATTAAGTCCTGTGGTCAATGTGTCAAAGAGTACCTTACATTTATATCCCCCAAAATTCTTCTGGCTCTGTGGGATTTTAAATTGCCTTTTAATATACAGATTTGTATATGTTCTGCTTATCTGTAAGCTAATTAAGGCCTCACTCTGCAAACTCATTTTGTTATTCTGTTTTTTTTTAAATGTCCATTTATCACATCATGTCGATGCTTTTTGTGTGTGTTTGTAGAAAGTTTGCTATGCAACATCATTGTTTTTTGATTATTTTTTATTCTCTCCCCCCACGGTCGTGCACTCTTGGCTGACACACATGCACACACAAACACTTACCTGCTGATGTGCTCGACTGCACAGTGACGTTATAATGGCTGCTGCCATGGAAGTAAACAGCCGGGGTCCTTTATGATGTCATCGTCCCTGGATGCTGAGGGGGCGTACTGCGACACATGTAGTGTTTAGTCTAGTGAAATTTTCATGGGGGATGCCATATTGAAAGCCATAACTTTGATTTGCAGTTGGATGTCGGACAGAGCTATCAATCCATTGAATTATTGCTGTTGTGAATGGGTTGGATTGCAACAACGGAAGCCAGCAAGGTGGCACCCTAGTCTCCACACATGGTTGCCTGCAGCTGCAACAGAGCTCTGGGCTGGATCCTGCTTTTGGAAACCTGGACCAGACGGGCAGGTGCAGCAGTCCTGAAAGAAGTGCACCACCAACATAGCACATGGCATGGACATATAGGTAGTGCAGCGACCAGGCTGCAGGGGCAACACGTGATGGGGGTAGTAGCAGTTATACTCACGGTTGGCAGCGCTCCCTGGGCCGGCATGCAGTGAAGGGAAGGACGGCATGAAATCTTTCGGGGCACTCTCTATTTGTCCAGGGATCCCCAGCCAGATGGTGGTTGAGGTGCCCTTGATGGTGTAGGTGCTTTGGGTGCCTTGGTGGCAGGGTCCCTGGTGTTCGTGTCGCCAGCACTGTAAGGTGCGTTGATGGCATGGAATAAGGACAAGAACTTTACTTGAAATATTTGCCTTAAGGTAGATAACACTGCCTTTTTTTCACCACTACTCTCATTATCATGGACATGCATTTTTGTCGAACATACATGACCGCACCTACTGATGTGTATGGTTGCACATTTGACTGATGACTGAAGCCATTGTTGTGGGGAGTGGGGGGGGGGGCACAGCTGGGACCTTTTGTGATATCTTTGATGCTGAAGGGCTTACATTGTGACATGTGCAATGTTCAGCCTAGGGAAATTTTCTTGGGGGCTGTCACTTTGATTTTCAGTTGGCCAGACCATTCAATCCAATGGATTAGTGCTGTTGTGAATGGGTAGGATTGCAAACAGGAAAGCTTTCTAGCCTCCAACCACTGTTTCTTGCAGCTGCACCAAAGCACTGGGCTGGATCTTGCTTTCCGAGACCTGGACTTGGTAGAAACTGTGGCACTAGCACAGTGCATGGATTGGATAGATTGAAGGGATGGTGGGTGTACCCAGACCCTTTCCAAGTCTAGAAGGCCATCCTGTCCCTTACAAATGGGTGAGGTGCCTTGTCTGTTTTGAGCTTGCCTAAATAAGGTGCAGCAGGGTTCCAATTTTACAAAACCACCTTTCCAGACCATGCCCTTGTCTCCATGGATGTGCACCTTCATCCAACACAGGAGCACATACATGACCTCACTTGCTAATGACATGGCCTGGCATGATGAATGAAGCCATAATGGCTGCCACCAGGGAGGTACATAGCAAGGTCCCTTTGTGATGTCATTGTCCCTGGATGCTGATGGGTCTCATCATGAAGATGCAAAAAGAGGCCAAGAAGCAGTAATCAAAAATAGTACCACACCTCTGGTGCCTCTTGGCATTCCATTAAAGCAAATGCAAACAGCAAATGCACCTGGGCCCTTTCCAAGTCCAGAGGTCCATCCTGTCACAAGCGATCAATCGGCTTGTCTTGTTTTGCACTTGTCAAAATATGCTGCGGCTGGATTCAGACCACCCACTCTATGGATCCGCACCCCCGCCAATGTATGTGCTTATCTGCTGATCTACATGGTTGCATGCTTGATTGACAAATGAAGTGATCATGGCTGCAGCAAGGGAGGTCAAAAGCCAAGATCCTTTTTGATATTATTGTCTCTCGATCCTGAGGGGCCCCAATGTGACACGCGCAGTGTTCCATCTATGCAAATTTTCATGGGACCTACCATACTGATTTTCTGTAGGCTGCCACTTTGATTTGCATTTGGATAGACCTGTCAATCAATTGAATTACTGTTGTCATGAATGGGTTGGATTGTAACAGTGGAAGCAAACAAGCAGGCGCCCCAGTCTGCATGCACAGATTCTGGCAGCTGCTCTGGAGCACTGGACTGGATCCTGCTTATGGACATGTGGACAAGGAAGAGTGGGTGCAGCAGTCCTTGGGGTAGTATAGTACCTGCACAGTGCATGAATTGGAGAGATTGGGCTTGTTCTCCATCTTCCTGGCCCAAAAATCCATGGTGTCACATGCTTTCCCATGGAAGACGCAGTTGCTGAACTGATATCAATGAGCAATGCAGGGCCAATAAGCAATTACCAAAAATGTTTTTTATACGCTTTGTTATACTATGCTTGATGAAGATACTTAATTTGTCTTGAAAACTTGCTCTGCTTGTATTTTTTGTTATCCATTAAATGTTATCATATCTACAAGACTCTAATTTTACTTCTCTTAATGAGAGCAAGAAACGTTTTTCTAGTGGCTAACATGTGGGGATTCGCTCTGGTAGACAGGACAAGCGGGTGCAGTATAGAGGCAAAGACATGTTTGTAACTCTTGGGAATTGCTGTGCGTACTGCGTTCTGAGCATCGTGGACGCTCGGGGTTGCTCCTGCTGTCTGCAAAGCCATCACATGTTGTAGCAGCAACTGGTTGGTCTCTTGCTGCTGCTTATTAGCCTTACGTTGGTGCAGGTTTGTCTCCCGCTGCTGCAGATTAGCTTCCATGTGGGCCTTCACAACAGCCTCCATGTTGTCGTGGGGCATGGCTTGTAATACAGCTGGTTTAATGTACGACATACAACAGTGCTTGAAAAAATGCAGAGACCAAAAATATCGGCGTTCACGCTAGCCTCACTGCTCTTGCCCGCATCCTCCACCAATTGTGGGGATTCGCTCTGGTAGACAGGACAAGCGGGTGCAGTATAGAGGCAAAGACACATTTGTAACTCAAAAACTGCAGTGTTTATTCACACTAGTTGCAGGTTCACAGTATGACAGTCCATTTTCAGTATTGGTGTTAGTTCACACCCAAAACAGTTCATACAGAAAAACATTCACCTTTGATCCTGGGTGTTTAATCCACATCCGGCTGAATGCTCAGCCTCAGAAAGTCCACCTGCAGGCTTTAGGTGGCCTGATCGCCCGACACACTTCAAGTCTTCAGCTTTCAGCCTACACACAGGCCTCAGATCTCAGCAGAGTTTCACACAGCTCCAGTGTCAGAGAGGAGTAATCCACCCACCTGACACTTCTGGCTGTTTTTTTATAGGCCTGTCAAAACCCGACCTGGACCGTGGGGAATAGTCACCCACCCAGCACTTTGACTACTACCATTAAGAGCTGTCCCGGATCAGCTATTTACAGCCATACTAGCTAGCAAGGTGTCACACAGCAACTACTGCTGACACATGAAAACTGGCTCTTACTCCACCGAGGTCAGGAACCTTAGTAACACATACCTATCTTCCACGATGATTCCTTGTACCTTCTTACATACCTCCCCCTTTGTTTAACCCTGAGGGGGTGGACACATGCCAGACAGTGCACTTGGGACAGGGCATCCACGTTACCCTGCAAGCAGCCTGCCCTGTGTTCTACGGAGAACTTAAAGTTGAGTCAGGAACTGGTGACTCTGGCATTTCTCTTTTTGGCCTGGCTCATCCACTTGAGAGGGGAGTGGTCAGTCACCAGACAGAACTTTCTCCCCAACAAATAGTAGCGGAGAGACTCGAGTGCCCACTTGATAGCCAGGCACTCTCTCTCTCCACTATACTGTACCTAGTTTTGGCTGGGGTAAGCCAGGAACTTGCTGTCCACGGTCGGCACCGGAACCAAAACCCAATCACCCGGGTTAAAGATCCAGACACGAGCCTGCCAATTATAGATCCGACTCTGGGCTCGCTGAGCGGCCTCCATATGCTCCCTGACAAGAGGCAAAACTGTATCTATCCGCTGTTGCATCTTGGTAATGTACTCAAGGACACTTTTATGTGGAGTGGGTTGCTGTTCCCACGCCTCTTTGGCTACGTCCAATAAACCGCGAGGATATCTGCCATATAGCAAATCGAAGGGCGAGAACCCAGTAGAGGCCTGGGGCACCTCTCGCACAGCGAACATGAGATAGGGCAGAATAAGGTCCTAGTACTTCCCATCTTTAGACACCACACTTTTTAACATGGTTTTTTATTGTTTTGTTAAACCTCTCAACGAGACTTTCCATTTGCGGATGGTACACGTACATCCATAACTGTTTGATATGCAGCAACTTACAGAGTTCCCTCATGACCTTGGACATAAAAGGGGTCCCCTGTTCCGACAGAATCTCTTTAGGTAGCCCCACTCGGGAGAACATTTCTATTAGCTCCTTAGCTATGTTTAGCCGATGTATGTTGAAGTGGCATCGCCTCCGGGTACCGAGTCGCATAGTCTAGGACGACCAAGATGTGTTGGTATCCTCTAGCGGACTTCGGTACTGGGCCTACGAGGCTCATAGCGATTCGCTCAAACGGTACCTCGATGATCGGGAGAGGTACCAAAGGACTACGGAAAAGGTGTTGCAGGCTAGTTGCCTGGCAGTTCAGGCAAGACTTACAGAATTCGTCCACCTCTCTAAACACACTGGGCCAGTAAAACCATTGTAATATCCGGTCCTGTGTTTTCTGCATTCCCAGATGACCCCCGAGAACATGTTGGTGGGCTAACTCTAACACGAGTTTGCGATAAGCCTGGGGCACCACTAACTGTTCAATGGGTTCACCCTGCAGCTAGTTTACCCGATACAATATATCCTGATGAACCACAAAACGGGGGAACACCGACTCTGCCCCAGCTTGTTGTGGTTCACCATCTACTATTAATACATTTTCCCAGGCTCGGGACAGGGTTGGGTCCCGGTGTTGTGCAGTACCAAAATTATCCCTAGAGACATTGAGGTCTCCCAGCTGTGGCAATGTGACTAGTGATGGGTGCGGTAAAGTCCTGGGGAAGCTTGAAAAAGGGGTGTTTGCACCAGGAGCGTGTCACCAAGGGGCCCGGCCTTGGTGGAGTAAAGGCCCTTGATATAGGTGGCCACCAAGTTAGTTGGTGAACACCAAGACAGTAAGCTTAGCTTGCTCCAGCTAGTTAAGGGCGGGCTTTTAATGGGAACAGGCAATGTGTTGGGTGGGTGCCTGTTCCCCATGCTCCAGTCCGGGATTTTGGAATATGTCCATGTCCAGGGATGGTATTTAATCCTGTTGCTGGACTTGGGTGTGGCTCCCAGTCTGGGGAAGGAGACAGAGTTTTTGTGAAACCCAGTCCTGCGGGAGGCTCTGTGAGTGTGGTCTCAGCTGGACAAGGCTGACAGACCATGAGGCTGGGAGATAGTCTGGACTGACTGTGCTACAGCCTGGGGCCTGGTGAACTACTGGCTGAGAAAGCCGCACCAGAGACAGTGTGTGAACTGCACTCAGTATAGGTGAGTCAGGGATTTATGTTATATATGTAGGTAGAGCCCAGACGGCAGGTTTTCATTTTGTACAGTGTTTGTTGGTGCTGGTGTCAAAAATAAATGCACTGTTTGGACAATCAACATAGTTGTCAGTGAGAATTCTGTGACTGAGACCCTGGAGATAGAGCTAAACCCCCACAATTGGTGGAGAATGTGGGAAGGCGTCCCTGCTGAAAGAAGGCAAAGTGGTTGCTAGGGGCAGCATCCTCACTGAAAGGAGCAGGTGCTGCTCGTGCTGTTCTGGACATTTTTTTTGCTGGGTTGCAAAGGAGTCGCTATGTTAAAGGGCCAGAAGCCTGGTGAGAGAGACTGACTGGGAAAAAATAAATAAATGTTTTTTGGGGTCTCTGGCTAAGCCGACTTAGTTGTCGAAATGTCTGTTAAAGTGACTTTCATGACGGAATATGCCATACTGTGGCAGCATATCAAACGACAAGAAAACCTTGTGCCCCAGTGAAATGGTGTGCGGTAGAGCGTGAGGCGTTGAGGGCTCAATTGCAGTGGGCCCGTGAGACCAATTCTCCAACGCTGTATGGACCCTTTATAAACGTCCAAGGTGTCGGTGGTGTGCCTGGATTTCCCGAGGAAAAGCGGATCTATGCTGTTGCCCAGGGCAACCGTCGGGAAGACAAAGAGAGGGAGAGCGGTGCGGCTCTCAGGAGTACTTATGTTTCCTGTGATTGTGTACAAGGTCCTAAAGGGTGTGCCTGGGGTGACCGTCTGGGAGAGGTCTGGATATGTGGCAATGTGACTAGTGATGGGTGCAGTAAAGTCCCAGGGGAAGCATGAAAAAGGGGTGTTTGCACCAGGAGCGTGTCACTAAGGGGCCCGGCCTTGGTGGAGTAAAGGCCCTAGATATAGGTGGCCACCAAGTTAGTTGGTGGACACCAAGACAATAAGCTTAGCTTGCTCCAGCTAGTCAAGGGCGGGCTTTTACTGGGAACAGGCAATGTGTTGAGTGGGTGCCTGTTCCCCATGCTCCAGTCCGCGATTTTGGAATATGTCCATGTCCAGGGATGGTATTTAATCCTGTTGCTAGACTTGGGTGTGGCTCCCAGTCTGGGGAAGGAGACAGAGTTTTTGTGAAACCCAGTCTTGCGGGAGGCTCTGTGAGTGTGGTCTCAGCTGGACAAGGCTGAGAGACCATGAGGCTGGGAGATAGTCTGGACTGACTGTGCTACAGCCTGGGGCTGGTGGACTACTGGCTGAGAAAGCCCCACCAGAGACAGTGTGTTAACTACGCTCTGTATAGGCGAGTCAGGGATTTATGTTATATGTTTAGGTAGAGCCCAGATGGGCAGGTTTTCATTTTGTACAGTGTTTGTTGGTGCTGGTGTCAAAAATAAATGCACTGTTTGGACAATCAACATAGTGAGATTTCTGTGACTGAGACCCTGGAGATAGAGCTAAACCCCCACACAGCTCAGGCCCTGGCAGCAAGTCCTCCACGTCTCTCATCATTAAACTCAGTGGGGTTGTCTCCCCCTCTTTCACCAAAGAGGCGGTTACCCCTATCGCTGGCCCTTTGGGCTTGGGTTCCCAGGTTTCTGCCCCCCCTCCCCGGAGCAAGGCCACTCTGCTGGGGTTACCCCTGTCTCACGTGTATCAGTCACTCTCGAGGCAGGCCACAGTGCCGGGAAGCCTGGGAAGTCTCTCCCTATTATAAGTTCATAGTGTAAGTTTGTAGCAACTGCCACTTCAAGTCCACCTGCTGGCCCCCCGTGGTTAGAGACACCAGGGCAGTGGGATAGCCCCATGAATGCACATGACCTTGACTTTCCGGCCAGTATACTCAGCGTACCGTACCAGCGAAGCCCTTACTAGGGACACCAGACTCCCTGAGTCCAGCAGGGCCTCCACTGGAGTGTCTCCCACTTTCACCTGGCACAAGTGGTTTACAGTTTCTGGGGTACCAGCTGCACACAGCTTCCTGGCATATAACGACTGACGGAAGCCATAGTTCGTGTCCATGGGTTCCACCTTATGTGGACAGTCAGCTCGTACAGGGGCAGGCTCCTGACACCACCAGAAGACGATCAGAGCCGGTTCCATAGGGGTACATCCTGGGCAGGTTTGATTGGCACAAGTCTCCGGGTCTGGGGTGGAGATTTATGGGGTTTGACTTCCCCCCTCCCGAAAGAACCCCCCCTTAAGATTCTTATTAGCCTTGTAGCGCTCCATCAGGTCCACCATCTCCAGGGCATTGCCAGGAGACACCTGGCTGATCCAGTGCTGGAGAGGGGGTGGCAGAGCCCTCCAGAAGATATCGTCCAATAGTCCATCCAGCATAGCTTTGGGATTCACACATAAGGCTGTAGCCACTTTTGCAAAAGGTGGAGTAAGTCATAATATAGGGGTCTCACAGGATCAGCCGGCTTAGACCCCCACTGATGTACCCGATGGGCCCGGACCAACACATTCACCCCCAGTGTGACCAAAATCTCACCCTTTACTTTTTGGTAGTCGGCCGTTTGATCGTCGAAATTCACCTGCTGGGAATCCGAGGCAAGGAACGGAGCGACGACTTCGGCCCACTGGTCTCGGGGTAGCTTCTCCCTTGTGGCCACTTTCTCGTACATCGCCAGGTAAGTTTCAATGTCGTCTGCTGGTGTCATCTTGGAAATCGCTGTGCGTACTGCCTTCTGAGCATCGTGGACACTCGGGGTTGCTCCTGCTGTCTGCAAAGCCATTACATGTTGTAGAAGCAACTGGTTGGTCTCTTGCTGCTGCTTATTAGCCTCACGTTGGAGCAGGTTTGTCTCCCGCTGCTGCAGATTAGCTTCCATGTGGGCCTTCACAACAGCCTACATGTTGTCATGGGGCACGGATTGTAATACAGCTGGTTTAATGTACGACATACAACCGTGCCTGAAAAAATAACTGCTCTTGCCCGCATCCTCCACCAATTGTGGGGATTCGCTCTGGTAGACAGGACAAGTGGGTGCAGTATAGAGGCAAAGACACATTTGTAACTCAAAAACTGCAGTGTTTATTCACACTAGTTGCAGGTTTACAGTATGACAGTCCATTTTCAGTATTGGTGTTAGTTTTCACCCAAAACAGTTTATACAGAAAAATATTTGATCCTAGATGTTTAATCCACACCCAGTTAAATGCTCAGCCTCAGAAAGTCCACCTGCAGGCTTTAGGTGGCCTGCTCGCCCGACACACTGTCTTCAGCTTTCAGCCCACACACAGGCCTCAGATCTCAGCAGAGTTTCACACAGCTCCAGTGTCAGAGAGGAGTAATCCACCCACCTGACATTGCTGGCTGTTTTTTTTTATAGGCCTGTCCAAACCCGGCCTGGATCGTGGGGAGTAGTCACCCACCCAGCACTTTGACTACTCCCAGTAAGAGCCGTCCCAGATCAGCTATTTACAGCCATACTAGATAGCAAGGTGTCACACAGCAACTGCTGCTGACACATGAAAACTGGCTCTTACTCCACCGAGGTCAGGAACCTTGGTAACACATACCTATCATCTACAATGATTCCTTGTACCTTCTTACACATGATACTAGACTTTTTTCCTCCTCCCATGGCCACGCACAGTACCAGACTTTGTCTTTGTTGCTTTCTCTACCTATTGGAAATCAATAAATTAGCACTAGACTTTGATGATCTTTTCGTCAGTTACTAATTATCTTTTGATTTATTCATGAGACTTCCAAACATAAATTCTTGCAGACAGTACAAATAGTTGGCTATGTGACCAGGTACAAGCTGAATTTACTTTTTACCATCCTGATCTTTATGTATACTATCCCAGGAGTAGACATATTATATGTGAAACCCTCAGGGAAAATGAGTAGGTTACAGCAGCTACAAACATTATAATGGCGCCCCCTACTTTTTTTTTTTTACTCGTTTTATTAAAGGATAAACAAGTAAGTAGTGTTGATCGAACACTGTGGTGCTCGGGCCAAACACATCATGATATTCGGGTGCTTAACCGAGCACCCGAGTATAATGGAAGTCAATAGGAGAACCCGATCATTAAACCAGGTTCCCCCTGCTCTGAAGCGGGGAGGGTGCCTGGTTCATTAGAAAATGTCAGAAATTAATGGTAACACCACCGAAATGGTTCTGTAACAGCATAGGGAGGATGTATGGATGCATCTTGGACTCGCTGGTCGCTGCAGGGAACTATGTTGCCCGAATAGTACGCCACTTTTACATAATGACAATAATACGCACAAAACCAAGAAAAAAAAAATCAATTTTAGAGGAAAAATTTATAGAAAACATTCTTTCCTGAATATTTACTTGTATATAAAGTGCAAGTGCTGCCTAAAATTACAAGGAAGAGGTACTCCGATTCACCCTTAGTTACACATAAAGGAGGACATCATACACACCCTTAAAAAATTATGATTGATGGCCTGCTGGTGATCCTCAAAAACATTAGGAGCAAGGGTCTGCTGATCTGACCATCCAAAACATTATGCCCGGTGGCCTGCTGCCGCTTTGGTGACCCTAGTTAACCTGGGGCCGATGGCACATCCGCATGATGGCGACCATCCATTCGGATGTCTGGCCTTTCGATGTAATTGTCAGCTCAAAACCATTGTAAGCTACAGGTAACGGGGAATCAGTGTTTGATTCCGGAGATGGAGCCTGAGAAACGGCTACCACATCCAAGGAAGGCAATCGGGTGGTGTGCAAATCACACACTTCAGACTCGTGGAGGTAGTGACGATAAATAACAATACAGGACTCTTAAGATGCCCTGTTATTGGAATGAGTAATAAAAATTTACAGGGAATGTCACTGCCGTATTTTGGATAAGGAAACGTTATACAGGAGAGGCCCTCTGCCGCTTTGTTAACTCTAGATAACTTCTGCCTGATCGCACATCCCCGTGACGTCCACGATCCATTTTGATATCTTCCCTATCAACTTTCAATGTTCTTTTATGCGCCTAACATGGTGACCACCGGTAATCGGGAATCATTGTTCGATTTCGGAGAGGGAGCCTGATAAATGGCTACGGGTACTACTTCAAAGCAAGGCAGCATGAGTTGCGGGCCTGCAGGTGAGCTGACCCTGTAATAGATTTTAGGTGCGGGCCTGCTGGTGAGCTGACCCAGTAAAAGATTATATGCGAGTGCCTGCAGGTGAGCTGACCCTGAAAAACATTATATGTGAGGGCCTGCAGCTGAGCTGACCCTCTAAAAAATTATATTCGAGGGCCTGCATGTGAGCTGACCCTGTAAAAGATTTGAGTTGCGGGCCTGCATGTGAGCTGAGCCAGGAAAAGATTTGAGTTGCGGGCCTGCAGGTGAGCTGACCCAGTAAAAGATTTTAGGTGTGGGCCTGCTGGTGAGCTGAGGTGGAACCGACAAACCCAACTTGATTTTGATGGCTGCATTAACCTTTTAAGGACACAGGGCGTACCTGTACGCCCTGTGTATTTCCGATCACCGCCGCGCAGCGGGCAGTGATCGGAACAAGGTGCCTGCTCAAATCATTGAGCAGGCACCTTGGGTCAATGCCGAGGGGGGTCCTATGAACCCCCCCCGTATCGGTGATTGCGGCGGATTAACCCCTTCAATGCCACTACTGCGGCATAGAAGGGGTTTGTGTTTGAGGGAGCGCATCGAGTTCCCGCGCTGCTATGGCGGGGACTCGATGTCTCAGAAGGCAGCCCGATGCCGTGCAGAGGCTGCCCAATGCCTTGCATGGCATCCGGCCCCTGCCTTCTATGGGAGCCGAGGAGATCCAGCCTCAGTCCTGTCTCCTAGGCAACCTGTTTATGTACTACTCACTGTAGTACACGAACAGGCAATGCATTACAATACAAATGTATTGTAATGCATTGCAGAGGGGATCAGACCCCCAAAAGTGAACATCAGAAAGAAAGTAAAGAAAAAAAGTTAAAAAAGTTTTCAAATAATATTCCTAAAGTAATAAAATCAATAAAGTAAAAAAAGAAAAAAAAACGCCCCTTTCCCCTTATTTTATAATAAAAAACTGAAAAAAAAACCCACACATATTAGGTATCGCCGCGTCCGTAATGACCGGCTCTATAAATATATCACATGATTCATCCTGTCCGATAAATACCATAAAAAAATAAAAACGGTGTAAAAAAAAAAGCAATTTTTGTCATCTTACATCACAAAAAGTGCAACACCAAGTGATCAAAAAGGCCTATGCCCCCCAAAATAGTACCAATATAACCGTCACCTCATCTTGCAAAAAATGAGCCCCTACCTAAGCCAATCACCCAAAAAATAAAAAAAACTATGGCTCAGAATATGGAGACACTAAAACATCATTTTTTTTGTTTAAAAAATGCTGGTATTGTGTAAAACTTAAGTAAATAAAAAAAGTATACATATTAGGTATCGATGCATCCGTAAGAACCTGCTCTATAAAAATATCACATGACCTAACCCCTCAGGTGAATACCGTAAAAAAACAAAAAAAAACTGTGTAAAAAAAGCCATGTCACATTTCTCCCCTCCATGTCACATTTCACCCCCATGTCACATTTCTCCCCTCCATGTCACATTTCACCCCCTTCATGTCACATTTCTACCCCCATGTCACATTTCACCCCCACATGTCACATTTCTCCCCCCCATGTCACATTTCACCCCCCATGTCACATTTCTCCCCTCCATGTCACATTTCACCCCCTCCATGTCACATTTCACCCCCTCCATGTCACATTTCACCCCCTCCATGTCACATTTCACCCCCCCATGTCACATTTCTCCCCTCCATGTCACATTTCACCCCCTCCATGTCACATTTCACCCCCTCCATGTCACATTTCACCCCCTCCATGTCACATTTCACCCCCATGTCACATTTCTCCCCCCCATATCACATTTCTCCCCCTCCCCTCTATTAATGTTGTGTAAAAAACAATATCCTCACCTGGCCCTGTCTGCAGAAGCTCCCCTTCTCCTCTGTGTGGTCCTGGTATCTTCTCTCTGGGCTCTGGACAAGTTGTTAAGGAGTAGGACTTTTCCCACTCAGCCAATCAGTGGCCACAGCTGTGTCATGTGTCAGGCCAGTGATTGGCTCAGCAGGAATACACTTGCCTGACACATGACACAGCTTTGGCCATTGATTGGTTGAGTGGGAAAGGTCCTACTCCTTAACAACTGGTCCGGAGCCCAGAGAGAAGATACCAGGAACAGACCGGCGGTGCGCAAGTAATTTCACCGCTTCCTGCTCCTTTGGTGCTCAGCGGGTGGCCGTTTTTAACAAACTTTAGGGGCGGCCTGGGGGGAATTGCCTCCCTGCCCCCCGTCCCAGCCCGCCCCTGGGTATAGGTGTGCTATCGATAAGTGTGAAATACTGAGGTGTGTAATATACTTATTATATTATTTCTAACATACAAAAGTATATTATAGTGCAACTGTATTGTGCAGCAGTTGTGTGCGGTTTTGCTGCGTTTTACCGCACCTACACAGAGTGACAAACACTATTTGAAGAAATAATTTCTACTGATGTGGTTTACCAGTTGCCCCACAAAAAAACTGATTGAAGCGGGGTGTTATATACCAATAATATACGTTCTATATAGTACATTTAGGTAGTGCAGCAGTTGTCTGCGGTTTTGCTGCGTTACCGCATCTACACAGAGTGAAAAACACTATTGGAACCAATCATTTCTACTGGTGTTATTTACCAGTTGCCCCCCCCAAAAAGTGATTGAGGCAGGGATGTTATATATCTTCTTCCACAAATACTGCTGGTCTATAGGGACTTTTGCCACGGGGTCATTTTGAAAATGACAGGCAGAGGAAGAGGCAGGCCATTCCGCAGGGGTGGTAGGGGTCGGGCAGGTGCACAAGGCCGGAGCCTAAGTGGGAAGTTGCAGAAGCTGCGTGCGATTACGTCAAAGGAAGTATGTATATTTACATTTAGTCATTGACTACTAGTTGCCTCATCTTGCCATGTGTTTTTTTTTTTTTACTGATTAAAACTTAGCTTTTATTGCATGAAATTAAATTAAATGTTCCTATCTAACAATAAAGGGTTAAAAACTGTTAAGGTGATCCCCTATTATAGTGCTATATTGCACTATCTGCAAGCTAGCTCCAGATTTTCCCTAGCGAATATATTTATTTTCTTGTATTGCACTGTGTTAGGTTACACCTTGTAATTAAAATCGCCTCATGCACTGCCCCCTGACATGTTTCGCCAGCTAACCTGGCGTCTTCAGGGGATCGGGCAGTGTGCAATGTATCGGCGTGGCGAGATCTATTTGTCACCTCCTAAATTTGACATCATAACTTGTGGCCAATCATATTTCCTCTTACATTCATTCTGCAAGGTAGATGCAGGGCTATTGGACCGCTTCCTGCTTTTCTCCTCCTTCTATAGTGACGTGCGCTATTTTATTTTATTTTACCATTTAACTCCTTAGTATATTCATTTATTTTACAGCTATAAACTGTATTTTCTATTTTCCTAGGTTTTATATTGATGTTCTCCTCACTCTTCTATGGTAAGTACCTGTTTGTTTATTACTGCTAATGGAGTTAATCTCGCCATTTATTTAGTATATATTCTTTAGGTCAGATTTCTATTATCAGGAGTATTAATATTTCTTATATTCACAGGAACGATGCAAAGGTAAAGCCTTCATTTAGATAGATTCATTTGGTCTCTTCTAGCTGTAACTTTCTATCTAAGTTCCCTTGTCTAGGACCAGGCCTTAGTCAATGACTAAATGTAAATACACATACATAAGCCTCTACGTGTGTAGGGTCTATATGTAAAATAATTACGTCAAAGGACACACCAGACTTGGTTGAGTTGCTCACTCAGCCTTCCACTTCTGCACCCTCCTCATCCTCTCTATCTGCACCCTCTTCACTCTCTGTTGTGTCCACCCCCAAAGACACCACCACCACCACCATATCCCCTCCGCCCGAGTCAGAAGAATTATTTTCCCATACATTCCAAGACCTGACCGATGCGCAGCCATTCTTGGCATCGGATCAGGAAGAGGAGGTATCAATGGTCACCACCCAGCAGTCTGACAACAGTATCCAGATCAGCCCAAGGAGGGTGGTCCCCGCTGTTGCTGCCTACTCCAAGATCTCTGTCAGTGGTGGTGAAGGTGACGAATCCGATGATGATGTGTCAATGGATGTCACGTGTGTGCCCACAAGAGAGGAAGAGGAGGGGAGTTCAGAGGGAGAGACGAAGCAGCAGACAGGGAAGAGGAGGAGAAGCAGGCAGAACTTAAAGTGCACAGGAGGCAAAAAGCAGACTTCTAATGTATCTGGAACTAAACATCCACCATGCACGGTCACATCAGGCTCTCTCTTAGGACACCGACACATGGCTCCGCAGTGTGGGCTTTTTTTATGTGTCTGCTGCTGACAATAGTGTTGCCATCTGCAGCCTGTGATGTCAACACATAAGTCGCGGTAAGCCCAACACTCACCTAGGGACGACCGCCTTAAGAAAGCACCTGGCCTCCCATCACGAACCCAGTGGCAGCAACACCGTCAGAACCCACAAAGCCACACTCCCGATGCTCACTTTCCTGCCTCCACTCCTTCTCCTCTCTCCTCCCAGTTATCCTCCACTCCACCTTCCACCCTGCCGTCGTTGCGTTCATCTGGCAAAAGGCAGGCTTCCTTGCCCCAAATGTTCGAGCGAAAAAACCCGCCAGATAACCCTCTTGCCCAACTGCTGACTGCTGGCTTGTAAGAACTGCTAGCCCGCCAACTACTGCCATATAAACTGGTGGACTCGGAGGCCTTTAGAAAATTTGTGGCCATTGGAACACCGCAATGGAAGGTCCCCCGGAAAGAAATATTTCTCTCAGAAGGGCATCCCAGAGCTATATGGCCACGTTCAGTGGCAAGTCAATGTATCTCTGGCACACAGTGTCGGTGCCAAGATACATCTGACCACAGACATGTGGTCTAGCAAACACGGGCAGGGAAGGTACACAACTTTTACTGCCCACTGGGTGAACCTTCTGACGGCCGCCAAGCATGCAACCCGTGGCACCCGTGTAGATTTGGTGTTACCGCCACTGATTGCATGCCGGCCTGCCTCTTCTTCTCCTCCTCCTACTCCATCCTTCCTCTCCCTCTCCTCCTTTTCCGCTGCTACCGTCTCTTCCGCTGCACCCCCCAAGATCCCCAGAACCTATTCGACGTGCCAGGTGAGACATTTGTCTGTTGTGCCTGGAAGCCAAGAGCCACACCGGTCCTGCACTCCTTTCAGCTTTGCGGTCACAGACAGATCAGTGGCTAACCCCGCTTAATTTGACAGTTGGTAAAGTGGTGTGCGACAACGGTGTCAATCTGCTGAGGGCGCTGAAACAGGGCAAAATGACACACGTGCCGTGCATGGCACACGTCCTGAAGTTAGTCGTGCAGCGATTCCTTGCCACAATTTGTCATGGAACTGTTGGCTTGCCCCTCGTCCAGTGTCCTGTCCGAAAGGACATTCAGCGCAGCAGGGGGAATCGTGACCAATAACCAATAAGTGCCCTCGCCTAGCTCACGACAATTTGGACTACCTCACATTTCTAAAAATGAATGAGGCATGGATCTTGGAAGAATTCAACACATGTGACGAGTCGACCATGTTTGATTTAAATTCCTCATGACAGCCCACAAATATCCGCCACCACTGAGAACAAATGTAACACACCAGAATTGTGTTACGAAACTCTTTTACCCCGCTACTATCTGTTGCATTAATCTGGGCATTAACCTTGTCATCTAATGTAATTTCACATATTATTCTTACAAATGTTCAATGAAAGCCTTGTTACATGTATATTGTTGTCATTCTTCATGTTCACCAGCAGGTGGCAGCAATGTTCTGGCAGGCACTTAGAGTCAGTTTAGTGTTTCTAGACTGGAATAGTACATTCCAGTTTAGCTCCCCCCTCTGTGAGCAGAGTTGCTGCGCCCACATCCTGCCTCATGGGGAGGGAAGGAAGTTAGTGTGCCAGCCACCCCTGCTAGGGGAAGGCTGTGCATGTAGGAGCTCCCAGATATAGGGATCCAAAGCCAGGATCTTGTCTCGACTGAGACATTGATCATCGTCCCCAGCCTGAGCCTTGCAGCCTCAGCTGGAAGAAGCAAGTAGACAACGCCAGAGTTCCAGGAAGAACTATACCCTGTGAAGATAGCTGTGAGTAAAGTCCAGAGACCCAGGAGAAGCCATATTCCTCCTCAGCTAGTCAGTCCCCAGACAGCAGAAGATAGAAAGCGCAGAAGCCAAATTCCTGCCACATTACAGAGCTACTAAGCAGACGCCCTTTCCTGCAAAAGCTCCAGGTACATGATAGAGCAGAAGATATATTCCTGCCACACATTGCCAATACCTGCTGGGACCAAAGACTAATGCTGTACCTTGCTCGGACGAAAGCTATCACTAGTAAAGACAAGTTTGAACTTTACTCAAGGTCTGGATCTCAATTACTGCTGCAAATCCCTCTATTACTCCTACTAGCACTACCCTCGTTTTATTGCAAGTAAGCCAGGATCCAGGAGTCCAGCCGTACCGAGGTAGGAGACACTGTTGACACAATTACTACTACCATACAAAGACATTACACCACTCTGGCATTCCTAACCTGGTATGTGAGTTACAACACCTTAAAGGGCCCTATGACAGTACCCTGCGCACGCTGCAATTGGCGTCACAAACAAAACTATAGACTATTATACCCATATCCTGACCCAATGCATAATTTTGCATCCGCGTAACCGTGCACACTGTCCTGCTCATTGCACAAATCATGGTCCCTGTCTTAGGTAAATACAGCGGCACAAAAGGCCTTTTATGTCCATTAAATGCCTAATTTTTGGGGCCTGTACTGGCCGACAGTTACATTTTTATCCTGTGACCGCCTAATGTACCTCCAGCCACAGAATCCAAAGTTCTTTGCTGTCAGGTAATGCCTATTGGCTAATTTTTGGGGCCTGTACAGGCCGACAGTAACATTTTTATCCTGTGACCGCCTAATGTTCCTCTAGCCAAGGAATCCTACAAAGTTGTGTGCTGTCAGGTGAATGCCTATAGGCAAATTTTTGGGGCCTGTACTGGAGTGGAAAGTTCTCACAACAATACTTACCGTGTTTACCCGAAAATAAGACATCCCCCGAAAATAAGACCTACCTCTAGTTTTGCCTATCGCTGTAATATAAGGCATCCCCCCGAAAATAAGACCTTCCGATAATAAAGCATCACCCGAAAATAAGGCCTCCCCGATTATAAAGCATCCGCCGAACATAATGCCTCCCCGATTATAAAGCAAGCCACCCCAGAATGTAAGGAGCTCGCTGATTGGCCGCAGCGCAGGCGGTGCGAGGTCTCTTTAAATCGCCGCCGCCAGGACAAGCTGCCGCCTCTTTCCGCCCTGACGGAGTCTCACAACTTGGCTGGCACGGACACACAGGGGACGGGGTGACAGGTAGGGGGGGGAATATCTGATGGAAGGTGGGGGATGTCTGGTGAAGATGGGGGGGGGACTAAAAACGGTAATTACAGTGAAAAAGGGTGATCAGAGAAGGGAATCAAAATGAAACAGGGTGGGGAGGGGGATCATTTAAAATGACACAGGCGGATCAGCGGGGGGAATCAAAATGACACAGGAGGATCAGAAGGGGGTACTAAAATGCTATAGTAATCCCCCCTCCCCCCCCCCTCTGATTCTCCCGTACCATTTTGATTCCCCCTTCTGATCCCCCTGTGTCATTTTAAGTTATCCCCCTCCCCACCCTGATACCCCTGTGCCATTTTAAGTGATCCCCCTCCCCACCCTGATACCCCTGTGCCATTTTAAGTGATCCCCCTCCCCACCCTGATACCCCTGTGCCATTTTAAGTGATCCCCCTCCCCACCCTGATACCCCTGTGCCATTTTAAGTGATCCCCCTCCCCACCCTGATACCCCTGTGCCATTTTAAGTGATCCCCCTCCCCACCCTGATACCCCTGTGCCATTTTAAGTGATCCCCCTCCCCACCCTGATACCCCTGTGCCATTTTAAGTGATCCCCCTCCCCACCCTGATACCATTTTCTTTTTTTTACCCCTAGACATGAGCGCAAAAAGAAAGAGCTACTCCATAGAGTATAAGAAAGGAATCGTGGAAGACTCTTGGGGCCAAAATCTTACTGCTTTCTGCAAAGAGAAGATGTTGAGTATCCGATTGGTCTGAAAATGGCGAGCAGAGTATGGTAACCTCATTGAACAAGTGGAGAAGGGAAATGCTAAAAAGCGTAAGTGTGGATCAGGTCGGCAACCATTATTTTCCGAGCTGGAAGATCTCATCTGTGAATGGGTTGTTGACAGGAGAGCAAAGGCTTTGGTTGTGAATAGGGCTCAGATTCAAGAATTTGCCCTTGCAATGGCACCACAGTTTGACATAGCCCCCAAAGACTTCAAAGCATCACAACACTGGCTGGATAATTTCCTTCAGCGAAGTTAACTGTCTTTAAGAAGATCCACAACATTGTTTAGGCTGGAAGATGCTCAAGTTATTCAGCGAGCACTTGCATTCAAGTCCTTTATTGATGATGCTGACTTCTCTAAATGCAATCTTTCCAACATGATTGCTATGGATGAAACTGCAGTGTTTATGGGCCAATCATCTCAAACAACAATTGGGGTGCCTCCTCAGTGTACGTTCCCTTCACTGCTTACGAAAGTGCACGTGTTACCTGTATTTTGGCAATTCGTCTTGATGGCACTAAAATCCCACCTTTAATCATTTCTAAGGGCAAGAAGGAAAAGATTGAACGTGTTTCAGGCATTTTTATTCTTGAAACTGAAAAAGCCTGGGCCACACAAGCCGTTATAAGGAAGTGGGTCGATTTAATGCTGCCGCTTGTTATGCGAGGGAGCCAAAGAGGTCTCCTAGTCTGGGATGCAGCCAGCACTCACCGCGCTAAAGACATGAAGAAATTTCTTCACGAAAGAAAAATAGATCAAATAATGATTCCCGCAGGAATGACGGCCTTTCTCCAGACTCTTGATATTGCAATAAACAAGCCATTCAAGGACAATTTGCGCTTAGAAATCAATGACTACATTGAAAATAGAATGGAGAGAAATCAGCGTGGAAACTTTGTGAAACCTAAACTGCAAGAGGTTGTGACTTGGGTGAAGAATTCATGGGAGAAAATCACTGACAGTTGCATTGCAAATGCACTACGAGCAGGCTACCTTGACAAGAAGTACTCATTTAAGGACAGTGCTATTGCTAAACATAAGAGATTTGGTCCACTGATTCTGAAAGAAATGGAGTCACAAGACATTGACCAGGAAATTCAGGGTTTGGATTGTTATTAGTGTTGATCACGAATATTCAAATTTCGAATTTTTATTGCGAATATAGGTACTTCGAAAATTCTCTAATTTTTGGAATATAGTTATATATATTCGTAATTTCGAAATTTCGAATATTTTTTTAACATTTTTTTTTTATTCGATTTTTTTTTTTAAATCAGTACACATGATCCCTCCCTGCTTCTAGCTTGTGGGCCAATAAGACGGCTGCAATATACTTGACTTTAGGAGTAGTAGTGTTTGCGAATTTTGCTCTATATTCGTTTTTTCAAATATTCGCTATATTGCTATATATTCTTGTTTTAGAATATTATGAATATTCAAAAAAACTAAGTTATAGCAATATAGCGAATATTCGAAAAAAATCGAATATAGAGCAATTTAGCTAATATAGTGCTTTAATCTTTTTTTTTATAGATGTAATTTTTTTCCATTCTGAACTTCAGATGAGAAAAAAATTACAACTATTAGACAAAGAAGATTATAGCACTATATTAGCTAAATTGCTCTACATTCGTTTTTTCGAATAGTCGCTATATTGCTATATATTCTTATTTTAGAATATTACGAATATTCGAAAAATTAAGTTATAGCAATATAGCGAATATTCGAAAAAAATCGAATATAGAGCAATTTAGCTAATATAGTGCTATAATCTTTTTTGTCTAATAGTTGTAAGTTGAAAAATTCGCAATAAAAAATTCGAATCCGAAAATTCGCATATTACACAATCATTACCTTGCCGATTTTTTGAGTAAAAAAATCGAGGATTTTTGAATTTGCAAATATTCGGCGAATATTCTACAAAATATTTGCGAAATATCGCGAATTCGAATATGACCCCTGCCACTCATCACTAATTGTTATGATGATGTTCTAGAAGATGATGACATGACTGTCATTGAATAAATCTTACTTTGTGTTCATACCGGTAAATACTGGTATCAGTATCAGTAAATGTACCATAGATTGTTGTACATGGAAATAATGGTACTGTAGTAACAAGAAATTCTTGATACCGTAGGATTCACAGTTTGGTTATGCTGGTTTGTGATGACAACTACTACCGTACCGTATACAGGTACGTAATAATTATTTTTTTTTTGTTCAACAATAAATGTGTACCATATTTTTCTTCATGGAAAAATAAGACATCCCCTGAAAATATAGACCTAGCGAATATTTGGGAGCAAAAATTAATATAAGACACTGTCTTATTTTCGGGGAAACAGGGTAGTGCATCAATCACTTATATCTCATGAGACCTTATAAAATGTGAAGTTGTGTGTACTGCAAAAAAATAAATCGCATCATTAGGGATTTTCGCAATAGAGCTTTTTTTAAACACTCAATCTGCATATACAGTGATTGTTATAGCATGCATGTGAAATGTGATCAAATACACTGCTTTAATGTCAAATTACTTACAGTGATCAGAAATTCTTCCTCAACGTCGTGAAAATTGTTGCCAACCATCTTTTCTGATCGCATACAACTTCAGTCTGGTGGAAACCCAGCTGCTGTAGTAGGCCGTGCATATTTTGCGAATGCGCCTAGGCGAAAATTACATTGCCGATATTTCGCATTGAAAAAAATAATGAATGGAGATTGCAAATTCGAGTAATACATCTGATATGTCACTGTCCATGTTGTGGGACTATTTGTGCACTTCTAGTAAGTATTTGGTGGCTGCAAATATGACCTGAAGGTATTCCAGGTTCGCCTGTCTTTAAAGTGAATGGGGCCCGCCTCGAACTTGCGGTTCACGAACCGTCCCGGACGATGTTCGTCCATCAATATTAAGGGACACATGTTGGTGTAAATGAAGGAAATTCTGGTCAGGCGCAAAATCACTGGTTCAAGTCGGTCTCTGTAGGTGAATCTTCTTTAATTACATAACAGACAAATGTACATAGAACAACGCGTTTCGGGGCTCAAAAAGTCCTCTTCATCAGGTTAATAAGTAATGACAATAACTAGTATTGATCACAGGTGAGCACCTTTATTTTGCAATCAATTTACTTTGTATTGAACGTATTACCCTATTGTGTGCCCCCCACCCTCCTTTTTTGTTTCTTTATTCCCCTCGAGACCGAGTGGAATTTAGATTCGCCCGTGGTTGCCAAGACTACTATTCCTGGATTGTCCAGACCAAGGGTGCAGCACATATGCCTATCTTCAAGGAGCACGATGGAGTATGCTCTGAATAGAATGGAACAACGGGAATGCTTGATTATTCAATGTACAAGAAACACCACTGAACATCACGTCAATACGAAGCAGGAAACAAACGCAAGTTTTGATGAAAAAACTTTATAACTCTATTTCATGATCTGGAAAAACTTATGTCGGACGAGATACAACATCAATTAGACACCAATTTTCTTGATATTTACCTAGAGGAACAAATTGTCCCTCGTGGCTTAAGATTACGTTTTGGGAATTCTTTTAAGGAGGATGCTGACTTTTGTAAAGAATGGGACAATTATTTGCTTCAATGTGCAAAAGGACTTATCACTAGACTAATAGACAAAAGGCGGTCATTATATTTGGAATGTGGTAGAAAAATATCAGAATGCCACAATGAAATATCCAAATATAAATCACATACTGCAAAAAAAGCTATAAACTCAACAGAGATAGACAGGATTTTGCAACCAACAACATCAAGTATTGGCAGAAACCTGACATCTCTAGGTCTTTAATAGATAATCACACCAAACTACCATCAGGTAATACCACCCCAGAGGCCAGCACTGCAGGGAACATCAATACACTTTCTTCAGCCACACATCCCCACAGTTATAGTGGAGCTCATACACAGCCTCCCCTTCACAAACACGATCATAAATACTAAAAATTTTGTAAACCTCCCCTACTCCCTTCTGTTTCTTCCGATCTGGAGATTGACTCTCTCCTTACCATCCATGCAAGCACATCTCTTCCACTCACCCCCCATTCAGTTCCTTTCCAAGCTGACTACAACACACGCAGTCAACACTAATTCCCAATCAAGATGTATTGTCCCTTTCTCGTGGTATCTTTAACTTGTCCACTCATGTATTGACATCAAATGAGATCTCGGGATTGTCCAAAGGACTCTCTTTCTGTCCCACTAGCAAAATTAAGGAATTTGATCTCTTCCTTGATCTCAACCGGTACATCAAGAAACTTACCCTGAAAAGGCATTTTAGAATTCAGGAAAATTCTAATATTGGGCCCAGACAAGAGACAAACACTACATCTCCCGACAAGGACCAGATTGTAGCTATACCTTCAGGTTAAAATCCGCTGTCGACCTTCTACCCCATCCACCATAAGGGAAATTTCCTTGATACCTTTTATGTGGTCTCTAATGATTTTAGGGTTATTAACCATAAACCAGAGATAAGGCATAATATGAAACCATCAGAGACGATAGCCCTAAAGAAGCTACAATGAATACAGATTAAATTATTAGGAATGCCAATAAGAGGGGAAGGTATCGTTATCCAGAATCGAGAAGATTATGTCAAGGAAGCTCTTAACATCTTATCCAATAGGATTATCTACCCCTTGACTGTGACCCCACTATAGCTAGCAGAGAAGAATTTCAAGCACTAATCAAGTCAGCAGATCTCTGTTTGAATAAGAAAGTTTGTTTGAAAAAGAATACATTATGGTGAAGAGCTCTACACTAGCTATTTTTTTATCACCTCCCTAAGATCCATAAAGATATCCAGAATCCGCCAGGCAGATCCATAATATCAGGGGTCTTCTCCCTTACCCGGAACTCCTCTCACTATATCGACATCTATCTACAGAGACATGTTCTCAATCTCAAATCCCATCTTAGAGATTCTGCATCCCTCATTACCCTACTGAAACATATGGTGTGGCAAGATAGCTACCATTGGGTGACTTTGGATGTTTCGGCGCTATATTCAAATATCTCTAACGACTTAGGTATTAAGTGCACATCCAGTTTTTTAGATAATGATCATATAATGCAGACTACCTAAAAGGCATTTATCATGAAGGGCATTGAATTCATACTCACGCACAACGTGTTCATGTTCCAAAATGATATTTACAAGCAGATACGAGGGACTGCAATGGGGACGCGTTTTGTGGCCAGTTTCGCGAATGTATTCATGGGAGCGTTTTAGGAGGAGTTTATCTACCATTTAAGCTTTTGGGCCAACAATAATATAATTTTTTTTGCAGGTTTATCGATGACTTAATTTTTATTTGGAATCGGGACTCATCATCTATTGATAGTTTTTTATTTCACACCTTAATACCAATGATCGGGGAATTTCTTTTACTGGAAATTTGATAACACCAAAATAGAGTTCCTGGATCTAGAACTTTTATTCAGGACAATAAAATAAACACAAGTACATTTTTCAAAAAGGTTGACAGTAACAGCTACCTAGACTTTAAGAGTACACACTATAGAAAATGGAAGTCAAACATTCCTTTCAGTCAATGAAATGCAGTGGAAAGTTTTTTTTGGGATTAAGTAAATTTTCATGGCAAAGAAGGACTATGCAATTCATCTGATCACTCTTCATAACATTCTGGAGTATATGCAAATTGCTATTATAAAAACTTAAGCAGCAACTTTTCCAATTTCCAATATTTAAGTAATTCTCAAAACTTTTGGCCACGACTGTAGATTCATTTTGTATACTATATTTATATATTACATTTCATCTATATTTATAATAATTTTCTATAGGGGAATGATTGACACTTGTTCCATATATATATATATATATATATATACAGACGTGGACAAAATTGTTGGTACCCTTTGGTCAATGAAAGAAAAAGTCACAATGGTCACAGAAATAACTTTAATCTGACAAAAGTAATAATAAATTAAAATTCTATAAATGTTAACCAATGAAAGTCAGACATTGTTTTTCAACCATGCTTCAACAGAATTATGTAAAAAAATAAACTCATGAAACAGGCATGGACAAAAATGATGGTACCCCTAGAAAACACAGAACATAATGTGACCAAAGGGACATGTTAATTCAAGGTGTGTCCACTAATTAGCATCACAGGTGTCTACAACCTTGTAATCAGCCATTGGGCCTATATATATGGCTCCAGGTAATCACTGTGTTGTTTGGTGATATGGTGTGTACCACACTCGACATGGACCAGAGGAAGCAAAGGAAAGAGCTGTCTCAAGAGATCAGAAAGAAAATTATAGACAAGCATGTTAAAGGTAAAGGCTATAAGACCATCTCCAAGCAACTAGATGTTCCTGTGAGTACAGTTGCACATATTATTCATAAGTTTAAGATCCATGGGACTGTAGCCAACCTCCCTGGACGTGGCCGCAGGAGGAAAATTGATGACAAATCTAAGAGACGGATAATCCGAATGGTAACAAAAGAGCCTAGAAAGACTTCTAAAGAGATTCAAGGTGAACTTCATGCTCAAGGAACATCAGTGTCAGATCGCACCATCCGTCGTTGTTTGAGCCAAAGTGGACTACATGGGAGACGACCAAGGAGGACACCATTGTTGAAAACGAATCATAAAAAAGCAAGACTGGAATATGCCAAACTACATGTTGACAAGCCACAAAGCTTCTGGGAGAATGTCCTGTGGACAGATGAGACAAAAATCGAAGTTTTTGCCAAGGCACATCAGCTGTATGTTCACAGACGAAAAAATGAAGCATATCAAGAAAAGAACACTGTCCCTACTGTGAAACATGGAGGAGGCTCTGTTATGTTCTGGGGCTGCTTTGCTGCGTCTGGCACAGGGTGTCTTGAATCTGTGCAGGGTACAATGAAATCTCAAGACTATCAAGGAATTCTAGAGAGAAATGTACTAGCCAGTGTCAGAAAGCTTGGTCTCAGTCGCAGGTCATGGGTCTTGCAACAGGACAATGACCCAAAACACACCGCTAAAAACACCCAAGAATGGCTAAGAGGAAAAAATTGGACTATTCTAAAGTGGCCTTCTATGAGCCCTGACCTCAATCCTATTGAGCATCTTTGGAAGGAGCTGAAACATGCAGTCTGGAAAAGGCACCCTTCAAACCGGACACAACTGGAGCAGTTTGCTCATGAGGAGTGGGCCAAAATACCTGCTGAGAGGTGCAGATGTCTCATTGACAGTTACAGGAAGCGTTTGATTGCAGTGATTGCCTCAAAAGGTTGCGCAACAAAATATTAAGTTAGGGGTACCATCATTTTTGTCCATGCCTGTTTCATGAGTTTATTTTTTTACATAATTCTGTTGAAGCATGGTTGAAAAACAATGTCTGACTTTCATTGGTTAACATTTATAGAATTTTAATTTATTATTACTTTTGTCAGATTAAAGTTATTTCTGTGACCATTGTGACTTTTTCTTTCATTGACCAAAGGGTACCAACAATTTTGTCCACGTCTGTATATATATAAATATATAAACAGATGTATTGGCTAATTCCCATACATAATATGAAGCCATTTTTCTCTCTTCTTTTGAGACATTATTTAGGACTTGTATTGTATATGTATTTACACCCATTTATATTATATTTATTTGTAATTTCCATACCTCTACCACATTTTGTAGTGAGCCACCTTCCCGATTCTTCCTTGTCACCTCCCCCCTTCCGCTCCAACTTCCCCCTCTAGTTTTCATGCATCAATAGCAAGTCTTATATTATATATATATTATCATCAAGTGCGCCATGCCATTAATTCCTATATCCATATACTTCTATGTACAGTACTTCCAAGTAGCCCCTCTAGATTATGGCAATATATATATCTATTACACCATCACTGATCACGTTACCGTAGACACTGCGCTCCGTTCAGACGCATAAGCCTCCTTGTTGCCATAGAGATTAGCCATGTGATTGCAGGGCCAGCGATTACGTGGTCGGGCTGCCTCTAGTGGGGGAACAGAGCATATGCGCCAGCACTCTGTGAACTGATAAACCGCCCCGCCCCATCCCGTGATCGTATTGAGGCGGCCACGTGACACCTGTCTCCTGGCCGGATTATACTCTGGGTTTTATACAATTGCCCACTTCGTTTTATTGGTTATATAAATAAATTACATTTAGTATATAATAATGTGCATTCTGATGATTTGAAATGTTTGAAAATAGTTGTTTTTCACTTAATGCCATTATACCTGGGGCTAACCCCTCCTACCTGCAGCCCTCAGGTAATTCGTTTTTTGACATTTTTTTTACCTCCATATAAACATGTGATCAATACTAGTTATTGTAATTACTTATTAACCTGATGAAGGGGACTTTTTGAGCCCCGAAACGCGTTGTTCTATGTACATATATTTGTTATGTAATTAAAGAAGATTCAACTACAGAGACCGACTTGAACCAGTGATTTTGCGCCTGATCAGAATTTACTTCACTATAAGCACCCTTTGGGGGATTGGGCATCCGATCCCAAAGATACTTCTTCTGCGGCTGCATTCCTGGATCCTAAAGGTCTATATATATATCTACAAGTCTACAATAGAGTTGTGTCTATTATTAGCACAACCTTAAAAGGTGAGCACCTTTATTTTTCAATTTACTTTGTATTGAACGTATTACCCTATTGTGCGCCCCCCACCCTCCTTTTTTGTTTCTTTATTCCCCTTGTGACTGAGTGGAATTTAGATTCGCCCGTGGTTGCCAAGACATGTTGGTGTAAGGCTGGCACGGCACACCTTGAAAAATAGTGGCAACTGGGGACTGCATAACGAGGGACGGCCACTGACATCAGGCTGAGGAAGGACTCAGTGTCCACAAGCCTAAATGGCAACATTTCCAGGGCCAGTAATTTGGAAAGCTGCTCATTTAGTGCTATGGCCTGTGGGTGGGTGGCTGGGTATTTGCGCTTGCGTTCAAATGCCTGGGGTAATGACATTTGGACGCTGCGCTGGGACACGGAAGTGGATGTGCTCGCTGATGGTGCTTGCAAAGGTCCAGGTGCAGGGCGGGAGGCATATGGGCCTGCATCTTGGACAGGGGATTGGCCAACACGTAACGCAGGGGAAGAGGAGGCAGTGGTGTGACCCGCAGACAGATTGTGGACCCAGGCGTTCGGCCTACCTATTAGGGTGCTTTGATGCCATGTGGCGGATCATGCTGGTTGTGGTGAGGTTGCTAGTGTTCACGCCCCGGCTCATTTTGGTGTGGCACAGGTTGCAAACTACTATTCTTTTGTCGTAATTTCCTCAAAAATGCGCCATACTGTCGAACACCTACCCCTTGGCAAGGGAGATTTACGCAAGGGGGTGCTCCGTGGAACAGTTGCGGGCCTGTTCGATGGTGCCCGCCTTCTACCTTTTGCCACCCCACTGCCTCTTCCAGCCTGTTGCGGTGCTGCAGATCCCTCCCTCTCTGTACTGCTCTCCTCGCTCGGCTTGTTGCCACCTTCCCAGGTTGGGTCAGTGACCTCGTCGTCCAGCACCTCCTCTTCCACTTCCTCACTCTGATCATCCTCCTGATTTTTTGACCTAACCACGACCTCAGTGATTGACAACTGTGTGTAATCCTCTTCCTCAACCTCTTGTGACAGTAATTGTGGTTGAGTCATTAGCAACTGTGTCTCATCATCGTCCACCTCATTAAACACTAATTGCGTTCCCCAGCGCCATATTCTTGTGACTCTGGATGCTCAAGAGGTTAGGAATCGGGGTACAAGATCTCAGGTCCCTCTTCAAGCGTGCTTGGCGAGAGGGCCAAATCAATTAATGGCGATGAAATGAGGTCCTCAGAATATCCGAGTGTGGCCAGACTGTAAATGGTGGGAGGAAGGAGGATCAGGATGAGGATTGTGTGGACCAGACTCCTGGCTACTGAGACTGGACTTGGTGGAAGACACGGTGGTGCTTAAGGACCCTGGGATTTTCCATTTTTGCGTTTTAGTTTTTTACTCCCCGCCTTCCCATAGTCCTAACTTTGTTATTTTTACATTCACATAGCCTTATGGTCTAATGGCACCATTTACAGTTGCATACCATGTAGTAGGAAGCGGGAAAAAAAATTCAAAATGGTGTAGAATTGGGAAAAAACGCTATTCTGATGAAGGTTTTTTTTTTTTTTTTTTACACTGTTATGCACACTGTTATGCACACTGTTTACACACTGTTTACACACTATGCGGTAAAATTGACCTGTTATCTTCATTCTCCAGGTCAGTACAGTTACAGCGATACCATACTTGTATAATTTTTCTTGCGTTTTAATACTTTTTTTTTTTTTAAATCTTTGAGGGGAAAAAAAATATTTTTTTATAACCATATTCTGACCCCTATAACTTTTTTGTAGTTATGTGTATGAGGCTGTGTGAGGGCTCATTTTTTGCAGGATGATCTGTTCTTCTCAGTGATACCAATTTAAAGTGTGTGCGACTTTGTGATCACTTTTTCAAAAAAAAAAATATTGGGTGAAGTGACAGAAAATAGCAAATTGGCTGTTTTTATTATTTTTTTCCCTGTTACGCCATTTGCCGTGTGCCATTAATATTGTTATATATTAATAGTATGTGTATTTTCCCAGGCGGCGATGCCCATGATGTTTATATTTAAACATTTTTTTTTATATTTGCAAAAACTTTTTTTTACTTTTTTTATTTTATTTTTTTAACTTTTTTTTAAGTCACCTTGGGTGACAATAACTGGCAATCATTAGATTTCCTATTGTGTTTCTTAAAGCGGAACACCAATAGCGATTCTTAAAGCGGAACACCAATCCAGGAATCACTGTGGACCAGAAGAAAAGGTAAACCAAAGAAATACTAATATCACCACTGATAGTAATTTTGACATTCCGGGACTAACACCGACAATACCTCTCTTACTGTCATAAACTTCTGTGTGCCAGCCGTTCCATCCTACTAGTGCGGACAAACAGCACTCACTCAAGAGGTTTATTTGTTTTGACTGTGTTATCCAGCGCTTTCTTGCCTCATATCACCCACGGGTGATTTAATATTATTGCTTATATTATATTGCTGCCAGCTTGCCACCACATACAATAGTTCTTAAAAGGACTTTTGGGTCTTTGAAACGTTTTTCTATTGAATATATTGTGATCAGACTCCCTACACTATCTGTTCTTCCCTAAGCGCAGCTCTCCCTGACTCACAATGAGCTGAACACGCGTCATCGGGTGCTATATAGCACCCAATGACACATTCCAGACAGCCAATCACTGTAATGCCAGTAGCCAACATGCCTACTGGCATTAGTGATGGCAGTACCTACCCGCACGTTTATTTGCTGCTTAGCAGCCGCAAAACGTGCGGGGAGGAGACTCGAGCATGGCGCTGGAGCACATGCGGTATTCGGCCGAGCATGCTCGCTCAACACTACAAGCAAGGTATAGCATTGTTACACACTTCAGAAATTACAATGCTTACATGTCTTTTACTGTACATTGAGTAAAGCCTTGATCAAATATACACTGACCAAAAATATAAATGCAACACTTTCGGTTTTGCTCCCATTTTGCATGAGCTGAACTCAAAGATCTGAAACATTTTCTACATACACAAAAGACCCATTACTCTCAAATATTGTTCACAAATCTGTCTAAATCTGTGTTAGTGAGCACTTCTCCTTTGCCGAGATAATCCATCCCACCTCACAGGTGTGGCCTCTCAAGGTGCTGATTAGGCAGCATGAATATTGCACAGGTGTGCCTTAGACTGCCCACAATAAACGGCCACTCTGAAATGTGCAGTTTGATCACACAGCACAATGCCACAGATGTCGCAGCGTTTGGGGGAGCGTGCAACTGGCATGCTGACTGCAGGAATGTCTACCAGAGCTGTTGCCTGTGCAATGAATGTTCATTTCTCTACTATAAGCCGTCTCCAAAGGCTTTTCAGAGAATTTGGCAGTACATCCAACCGACCTCACATTCGCAGACCACGTGTAACCACACCAGCCCAGGACCTCCACATCCAGCATGTTCACCTCCATGATTGTCTGAGACCAGCCAGCCGGACAGCCGCAGCAACAATCGGTTTGCATAAACAAATAATTTTTTCACAAACTGTCAGAAACCGTCTCAGAGAAGCTCATCTGCATGTTCGTCGTCCTCATCGGGGTCTGGACCTGACTGCAGTTCGTCGTCGTAACCGACTTGAGTGTGCAAATGCTCACATTCAATGGCGTCTGGCATGTTAGAGAGGCATTCTGTTCACGGATGAGTCTCGATTTTCACTATTCAGGGCAGATGGCAGACAGCGTGTGTGGCGTCCTGTGGGTGAGCAGTTTGCGGACATCAACATTGTGTATCGAGTTGCCCATGGTGGCGGTGGGGTTATGGTATGTGCAGGCGTATGTTATGGACAACGAACACAGGTGCATTTTATTGATGGCATTTTGAATGCACAGAGATACCGTGACGAGATCCTGAGGCCCATTGTTGTGCCTTTCATCCACGACCATCACCTCATGTTGCAGCATGATAATGGACGGCCCCATATTGCAAGGATCTGTACACAATTCCTGGAAGCTGAAAACATCCCAGTTCTTGCATGGCCATCATACTCACTGGACATGTCACCCATTGAGCATGTCTGGGATGCTCTGGATCGGCGTATACGACAGCGTGTTCCAGTTCCTGCCAATATTCTGCAACTTCTCACAGCTACAGAAGAGGAGTGGACCAACAATCCACAGGCCACAATCAACAACCTGATCAGCTCTGTGCGACGGAGATGTGGTGCACACCAGATACTGACTGGTTTTCTAAGCCCCCTTCCCCAGTAAGGCAAAACTGTGCACTTTTCAGAGTGGCCTTTAATTGTGGGCTGTCTAAGGCACATCTGTACAATATTCATGCTGTCTAATCAGCACCTTGATATGTCACACCTGTGAGGTGGGATGGATTATCTCGGCAAAGGAGAAGTGCTCACTAACACAGATTTAGACAGATTTGTGAACAATATTTGAGAGTAATGTGTCTTTTGTGCATGTAGAAAATGTTTCAGATCTTTGAGTTCAGCTCATGCAAAATGGGAGCAAAACCAAAAGTGTTGCGTTTATATTTTTGGTCAGTGTATTATCAACTGTGCAAACATGTTATTATACATTATTGTAGGTTCATGATGACAGATTGCATATGTCTAGATTGAAAAACTGTCAAGGGTGATGTGCACCACGCTCCCCACACCCTCCAGAACTTCTGCAGGCAACCCCTGTTTTTGAACCCAACATTTTCATACGGGATAATTTGGTTAACCAAAGATCTCCATTGATTCACAGTTGGTGGCCGGTCTGCCATCCATCTAATTGCAATGGCTTTCCTTGCCAGGAACAATCTCTCTCTTAAAAATATTCTATTATGCTGGGTCCATATATCTTCCTCCAGAATTCCTAATACATATGCTTTAGGGTCAAGGGGAACCGGACTAGAAAGCACAGAAGACAGCGTATTAGTGACCTCTTGCCAGTAGGACTTGATGTAATTACAGTCCCAGATCATATGCCAGAGGTAATTTGTCTGTGCGCATCTGTGGCACCTAGTGTGCGATAGTTTACCCATCTCGAATATAATCACAGGGTAAAACCTGTTATAAAACGTAGCCTTTAATCTAATTTACACATACAATAACAAACTCCCACAGACAAACATAGAAAAAGAACAAAAAAAGATATAACCTTGACGACATAAGGGATAATACTGTAACGCTCGATGGCATAAGTCAATGATAGACGGGGTGGACAGTCATGGATTCTGCTCTGTCCCTGTACCTAGCCCTAGACTCGACACCCCTGCCTATGAACGGAATAGCCGCCCTGATAAGGACGATCCCGTGTTCTGGAACCTCCTAGTGGGTCCTAAATTGACCCTATGATGTTGGCGAGTCCCTAAATCGGGGCCTACTCTAGGTACACAGAACAAAAAAGAAAATTATAAATTACAGTATGAAGAGCAATGGACCACCCACACTCATGGATGCTGCGTCTGTGGGTGGACAAATGCTTGAAATGTTACGTCATGGATGGTACAAAGACAACCACATGTGTGATTATCTATGAATATATATATCATCAGGTAAACGATGTTAATGTGTAACATTCACACACCAAGATTATTAGTATGTGATGTTCATACACCAAGAATTGCCGTACACATTTGTACATGCGGATGTATAGTCAGGATATATATACACGCTAGGCACCAGAGCACTGCCTCCTAGGTTGGTGGCATACAGTCAAGTGCCTAAGTCCCAACGCGTTTCACCCTAATTGATTGCCGGGTTCCTCAGGGGACATATTTTAGTACAATGCTATTTTTGGCATCAGTAATTATTAAGAAGTGGTGAAGCAGTCAGCAGGGCCCTCAGTTATGATGACACAGTTTGACTAGATATCTTACTAGTCTACTAAGTTCTACTTGTGGGTACAGTGCATGAAGGTATCACCATATGGGGTGCAGACTCCCAAAAGGATATACAAGCTCATGCAAACATATAGTCCCAACGTGGATAATCGGAGTAACGACCTCTAGAGACAACCACATATGTATGATGACATGTGTAATAGCAAACAAGTAACCAAATACTACTTGCGTCTCCGGATACAGCCAGGGCGGCCCCAAACTCTCTACGTCTTATGTGATTATTGTTGGATCAGGAGCGGGTTAATTTGGAGACTGTGGAGATAGCCCTGGGGTTTAAGGACCACCCAGAGTTTTCTAAAAAAGAAACCGAATTACAAACCAATATAGAGAGGTTTAAATCTAACCTTGTAGAGCGCAAACACCAACAATTTATTAAAGATTTATCGGACTTTAGAAACAAAACAGCGTTTACAGTAATACAGTCTACCGAAAAAGTCTCCGCCAGTGAGGGCTCTGCCTCTGAGGCTGAAAGCCCAGATCTGGATTATCATCAGTCACAACAACATCAATATTCTAGACGTTGAGGGAACTGGAGAGGCAGGGGACGAGGCAGAGGGAGAGGACAATACAATCAGAGATCTCAGACAAGAGGCTACGTGCCTTCTGGCCAAAGATCTGGGGCGTCAAGGGGTACACAGGCCCTCTCCCTTCAAACTCTAAGGACAGAAACTCCTGCCGACCCAGAACCAACAAACAGGTTAACGATGGCCCCAAGTGGGGCAATCCTGTCAGATACTGTCTCTTCATCTGGTACCTTACCTGTTGTAAACAATTATTTTTTAGGCCCACCTCCGCCCAATACCTACATTCTGAGGGATCGCACTCAAACACAGTCCCAACCCGTGAAAAAACACTGACCTTATCGGAGGCTCAACCTGTGATTCTTAATTTATCTGGAATAGACCTATCAGAGGTCGAACAGAAATTATTGAGTAAAGGATTGTCATTTGTGCCAACCACCCGCTTCTGTCTTTTTGACTGGATAAAGGATAACGCTGTGGCTGGAAGCGCTTTCAGGGAAAAGAAGAAGTTGTTCGCTGTTAATTACATATGGGATGCGAGTATCGTCTTTTAAACCAGACGTGTTTCGGAGTCTAAGACTGATTCCTTCCCCAAAGTATAACTTGTCCCACAAAAACAAGCCCTCAATCGTCTATGTGAACACAAAAATAAAAACGTTATGGCTTCGAGGTGACAGGGAGTGGAAAACAAAACCGCAAAAACGGAAAATCGCACAGGGTAGAAGGGGTCAAATAGAACCCAATTTAGTAATTGTCAGGTTTTGAAATTGAAATCCCTGTTTCTTTTTGCAACTGTATAGTTTAGTTTTTGTCTTCATATTGGCAACATTATTACATTTTGTAGAATCATTTGGCAGTTTAAGATAACCCAATTCTTTTCTGTTCTAATGTGTAATCCGCTTTAATGATCTGCACTGTAATTTCTGCTAATTCTTATTCATTCTAACTGTGCAATAAATGTAAATATGTCAGAACTGCCAGTGCTTGTACATTATACTTTGCCTTTAATCAAAATGAGTGTAATTTAGCCATAGCAGTAAATGCATCAGACCCAGAACAGCTAATGTGTAGTAGTGCACCGCATTACATAAGCCATTGCCTTAGAGTGCAGACCACAGTTGTGGAATACAGTATAATCATCTCAATAAGGTCTTTTTCACATAGTCAGTGTGGTCAATGATTTTCATCAGTGATTGTGAGCCAAAACCAGGAGCAGACATTCTTTCCATAGAAACCATTAGCCGCGGAAATAAGGCAAAACCGCACCACCAATGGGATTAAAATTGGATCCACAGCATCAAAAATTGCACTCTTCGCTCATGATATAACATGAACTCTTACTGACCCATCCATATACCTTGAATCCTTTTTTCACGCAACAGAATGCTTTAGCGCCATATCTTTCTACAAGATAAATAATGAGAAATCGAAGGCGCTCCCTATAGCAATTGCAATACAGCCCCTTTCTGAGCTGAAAGAGAAATATATCTTAGATTGGCAGTCAATAGAAGTATCTTATCTAGGTATTAACCTTTTCAGGACCAAACCATTTTTAACCTTCGTGACCGAGCGTAATTTACAAATCTGTAATAACTTTGGAATGGTTTTATTTATCCAAGCGAATCTGAGAATGTGTTTTTTCATGGAACATTGTACTTCATGTTAATGGTAAATTTAAGTCAATACATTTTACCTTCATTTTTTAATGCATTTCTACACATTAAAGACAGATAGTGATACCTAATAAATAGTTATTACTTAAAGGGGTTGTCCCACAAAAAATATTGAACAATTTTTAAACCAGCACCTGGATATGAATACTTTTGTAAATGCATGTAATTAAAATTTTTGCATAGCCACTGAGTTATTCAATAAAATGTATCTGTACAGCTTTGCTTACTGTTTATTCTTTTTCTTATTTCTTTGTCCTGCTCACAGAGATGGTCGCACATGCTCAGTTTCATCCTTCAACTGCCCCCTGAGCTGTGATAGGGGGAGCTGAGACACGCCTCCTGAGCTGTGATAGGGAGAGCTGAGACACGCCCCCTGAGCTGCAGCAGAAAATACATTCTCCTAGAGCTATGATAGGGGGAGCTGAGACACGCCCCCTGAGCTGCAGCAGAAAATACATTCCCCTAGAGCTATGATAGGGGGAGCTGAGACACGCCCCCTTAGCTGCAGCAGAAAAGACACTCCCCTTGAGCTGTCGGCTTGATATAAATCTAGCAGAGCAATGATTGGGGAGATCTCTGGATCCATGTGAGGTACAGGGCTGGTTCTAGCTTTGTTAGAAAGAGATTGTCATCTACTATATGATGTCTGATATTCATCTTTTACATTAGTCATGGGATAACCCCTTTAACATTCACCTTGTGTCTACTTTATGTTGGCATCATTTTGTAAATGTCATTTTATTTTTTTAGGACATTAGGCTTAGAATTTTAGAAGCCAAATCAGACTAGCCAGTCAGAGCGATCCCCGGTAAGGGACCACTCTGATTGGTACCTTGCCAATGTCTCCCGAGTCTCTGCTGACAGTGGAGACACTGGCGCTGTGAAACTTCCTTGTGTCACAGTATTATTTAAGAGTACAGGTGTGCAATGTTAGGGCTTACTTGGACGTACAGTTACGCCCAGGCGCAGGAAGGGGTTAAATTGAGATTACCAAACTTCTTTATGATAGCAACTTCCTGACCCTAATCCAAGACGTATCTAATTATATTGCCAATAAAGATCCCCAATTCTTTTTTTAATACTGCTAATAAGGTTGAGCGAATCAACCTTCGGAAATTAGATCAGAAGTAGATTCGCTCAAAACTTTGTTTAACCCTTTCACGTCTGCAATCTGTATATATACGTGATAGCTGCACATACCCCGTGCAGCTACCACATATATATACGTTCTGGCAGCTCTTTAATCCAAGCGCTGCAAAGCGCTTGGATTAAAGCTTCTGCCCCTGCCCTGTATGCTGCCACGGACAGCATACAGTGCAGTAATGCCGGCAAGGGACCAATCAGAGTGGCCCCTTGCCGGCAATCGATCCGATTGGTTAGTCTGTGCAGACTAACCAATCGGATCGCGGCAGCGTTAAAATGCCGGTTTCTGGCTCTGATCTGCGCTCTGCAGATCAGAGCCTGAAATCGGTAAGGTGTCCTCGTGCCCCCCGATCCTCCAAGCCTTTGGTGCCCGCCTTTGGTGCCCCTCTGTGGTCCCCCCCCCCCATCTGTGCCCCGCTGACCTGTGCCACGCCGATCTGTGCCTCCTGCGCAGCTGCGCTGATCTCCTTCCTGCCCTGATGCGGTCCGCCCCTTCCCCACCCCCTGCATTAATTTGCAAAAGCGTCCGGTTGCCATGGCAAAGGCGTCCAGTGCTGCCACCTACAGGCAGTCTGGAAGTATTATACTTGATAGTACAACTATCAGCCCCACTGGATCTTCAAGATCCAAGAGGGAACTGATAAAAAAAGTGAAAATAATAAAAGTAAAAATAAATCAATAAATAAATAAAAATGTAAATAAAAAAAAAGACATTGCCTTTTCCTATAAAAAAATGAAAAAATAAAATACACATATTAGGTGTCACCGTGTCCGTAACGACCGTCTCTATAAATATATCACGTGATGGACCCCGTCCGATAAACACCATAAAAATAAATTTAAAAAAAACAGTGCCAAAAAAGCTATTTTTGTCACCTTACATCACAAAAAGTGCAACAGCAAGCGATCAAAAAGGCTTATGACCCCCAAAATAGTACCAATCAAACCATCACTTCGTCCCGCAAAAAATGATACCCTATTTAAGACAATCGCCCAGAAAATAAAAAAGCTATGGCTCTCAGACTATAGAGACACTAAAACATCATTTTTTTGGTTTCAGAAATGCTATTATTGTGTAAAACTTAAATAAATAAGAAAAAGTATACATATTAGGTATTGCCACGTCCGTAACGATCTTCTCTATAAAACTATCACATGACCTAACTCCTCAGATGAACGCTGTGAAAATAAATAAATGAAAACTATTCCAAAACAGCCAATTTTTGGGTCACCTTGCCCCATAAAGTGTAATAATGAATGATCAAAAAATCCTATGTACCCAAAAATGATACCAATAAAAACCTCAACACTTTCTGCAAAAAACGAGCCCCTGCACAAGACGATAGGCAGAAAAATAAAAAACATATGGCGTTCAGAAAACCAATCCAGCACAATCTGCCTTCCAAAAACCGTATGGCATTCCTTTCCTTCTGCGCCCTGCCGTGTGCCCGTACAGCAGTTTACGACCACATGTGGGGTGTTTCTGTAAACCGCGGAATCAGGGTAATAAATATTGAGTTTTGTTTGGCTGTTAACCCTCAATGTGTTAAATAAAAAAAATATATAAAATGGAAAATCTGCCAAAAAAGTGAAATTTTAAAATTTCATCTCCATTTTCCTTTAATTCTTGTGGAACGCCTAAAGGGTTAACAAAGTTTGTAAAATCAGTTTTGAGTAACTTGAGGGGTGTAGTTTCTATAATGGGGTCATTTATGGGGGTTTCCCCTATGTAAGCCCCACAAAGGGACTTCAGACCTGAACTGGTCCTTAAAAAGTGGGTTTTGGAAATTTTCTTAAAAATTGTAAGAATTGCTTCTAAACTTCTAAGCCTTCTAACGCCCTAAAAAAATAAAATTACATTTCCAAAATGATGCCAACATAAAGTAGACATATGGGGAATGTTAAGTAATAAATATTTTATTAGGTATCACTTTCTGTTTTAGACGCAGAGAAATGGAAATTTGGAAAATTGTGAATTTTTCCTAATTTTTGGTAAATTTGGGATTTTTTCATAAATAAAGGTGAAATATATTGACTCAAATATATGACTATCATGAAGTACAATGTGTCACGAGAAAACAATCTCAGAATGGCGTGGATAAGTAAAAGTGTTCCAAAGCTATTACCACATAAAGTGACGCATGTCAGATTTGTAAATTTTGACCTGGACACTGGGGCATCAATGACCCTTGGTCATGAAAGGGTTAATGCTGTAAGGAGTGTGGCAGGCACAGCACTATGAAGTGCCTTTTGCGCTGTGGCATTAGAAGAATTTTGATATCTCTTAGTCTAACTTTTAGTCTAACCAGACTGCCTATTACTCTGTAATTCCTCTTGCGCCGTTCTATGGAAACAGTATGTTTAAAGAGCACACCAAATGCTTCAAATAACTTCTTTATTAACTTCAACTTTTCTTCATATATAACAAATAGCAGCAGATAGTCCATGTACAAAACATGTGATGAAAAGTTATCACAAAATGGCGGTATGCATAAGATGGTGGTTCAACTGTTCAATCTTGTCATTCAACATAAAATGGTGGATATATTTCTCTCTTGAGTATCTGTACTGTCACTTTAAGTTATTTAAGCACTTTACGATGATCTCTCTGAGAGGTATATCTAAGATTTGACCAATAGTTCTACTGATCTGTATGCAATTTGTATGGATTGCTATTTGTATACTATTAGTAGTTTGCAATTGGTGGAACTGCAAGTAAACACATATATCCAGTTCAGTATACAGCTCTAATCACTATACTAACAGTAGGAACATTATATAACTGTTTTAAATACCTATTTTGGCCTCTTGTTCCCATAAAAACACAGCTCTCAGTGGAGTGAATGTCTCTTCAGCTCCTCTCTCTGGTGAATAACGATTCTAGCAGCTCCTGCTAGGGGAATTCCCAGACAGGCTGTGTGTGAGGCTGGCTGTGATTGATGAAAACTCTTGCTGTGTGAGAAGCTGGCTGTGATTGGTCTAGACATCTGCCTAGCAACAACAGATTAGCACTATGCTTTCTGTTGTTTCTGCTGTGTCACTGAGCTTACCTTATATTACAAAATGAATCTTAAAGGCATATTATCTCTTTCTGCTTCTGTGAACACAAAATATAACAGTAATGTGACATCCAAAACATGATGCCACAGTAAATAACTCTGCTTTTGTCTTTAATACATAAACATAGGAACTGTATTAGGGCTATTAGCAGGTCTAGCTGTATACACATATAATCTATACTAGCAACCTAGGAGAGGTCCTAGCTGGCCAGCTACAAGGAGACCCTTCTCTATAGAGCATTAAAATGTATGGGCTCTGGCGAGTTGAAAATAGTTATCACTGAAGTCTCGCAAGACTTCAGCATTTGATTATTAAACTTTTAAACCATCCGTACAGCATTAAAACAAAGTTTTGAGTGAATCGACTTCTGATCTAGGATCCGAAGGTAGATTCGCTCATCACTTAAAGCTAATAAAAAGATGAGAGACTTTATCTGGAACGATTAAAAAAACTGAATAAAGCGGATGGTCTAGGCCTCCCTAACCTACACGATTACTACCATGCCTCTATTTTAGATCATCTATCTACATGGTGGAGGGGAGACTTTAGTAAAATCTGGGTCAATATCAGAAAAAAACACCTTTTAGGCACTAGGAGGGTCATTTATGAAACTGGTGTAAAGTAGAATTGGATTAGTTGCCCATGGCAACCAATTAGATTTCAACTTTTATTTTCCAAAGGAGCTGTTCAAAATGAGAGGTGAAATCGGATTGGTTGCTATGGGCAAATGACCCCCTAATTCTCTAAAAACTAGGCTTTTAGCACCTCTGTGGAATATACCTGTACTACAATCTGATATAGAGCCAATAAAACTGTCAGATGAATTATGGGCCTGTTTTGTGAAATATAGGAATAAACTCATAATGTGTCATTGGGTGGACACTCCCATTGTTATCTTGGAAGCTGGAGTACCTAATCTTGACCTCTCTTCTTGGAAGACAATTGGTGTCTCAAGTTTGGGTGACTTATGCAATGCATGAGGACTTCTAGACTTTTTCCAACTTTACCGAAAGTTCAATTTACCACATAGGGAATTCCATAAGTTCCTAATAATTCGGGAATTTATTCAAAGATTCGCTCCTCCTCTGCTCTCATCAGAACCATCAAACACAACCAATATAAATAATCTTTTCGAGAACAAAAGGTCTATCACCCAATTCTATTCGCCAATCACACGATCACAGACATAGACCCTACCGCTGACGTATATAATTGGACAGCAGTAGGGAAGTGGTTAAAAAAGTTGGTATCTTAAGCTAAGCTCCATGATTTCCATTGAGAGGTTAAGTGAATCATAAGTTTAGATTTTAACAATGGTTTGGGATGAAAGTAGCCAGTTAAGGAAGTCTGTAACGTATTATAGGATTAACATGATGTATTCTTCATGTAATCTTTCTAAAATATTATTTTGTTTTTTCTTATTTTCTTAAAAAGGTTGTCCTATGAAAAATATTTATGATATATATTTTTTTCAAACCAACACGGAGTTAGTTATTCAATAAAATGAATCTGTATAGCGCCACCTGTTAGTTCTTTTTCATATTTCTCAGTCCAACTAAAGTAACATCACTCAGTTCTATCCTTCAACTGCCACCAGTCGTATCTACTGCTAGAAGCTGTGACAGTTTTAGGGAGAGACCTGCAGCCGAAAGGACACACTCTCTGAGCTGTGATAGGGAGAGCCACCCTCTCACTCTGAAATGCACAATGCAAAAAACAAGACTTTTCTAGAACATAGGTCTCCACATTCACAACACTGTAAATTTATGGCACAATGTCTTAAAGCACTTTTGCCTATGCTTTTCATTTATGGAACAGTATGGGAAGCGGGGCGTAGCTATAGGGGGTGCAGAGGTAGCAGTGACTACTGGGCCCAGAAGCCTGAGGGGGCCCAAAGACCATTGTGCCTCATAAGAAGACACTGGTATTATAGAAAGTGCAGGCTGGTCAAGTTAACCCTCTGGTTGGAGAGAAAGTGTTAGATTACGAATTTGGCATGGGAGGGAAGTGCTTTTTCAATTTTTGCCTCAGGTTGCATGAAGGCTATGTGCTTCCCTGCCCCTGGTCACCAAGCACTGAGGGAAGGGGGGCCCAAGCTGAACTCCTGCATCAGGGCCCATGAGACTTAAGCTACGCCCCTTGTGGGAAGGAGTTAGTAACTTTCCCATCATCGCACTCCCAATAGGATGTGCCATAGATGTGTGTTTGGTGATAATCTCAGCAAAACAATGGACAGTACATTCCTGTTTTTGGGATGAAAGTAGACCTGTCATGACTTATCACATGTCTTTCGTTGTAGCAGGCGTATTATGCAATTGATGTAGAGCACACAGCGTTATTTGGGTACTGAAACCATTTTCATGCAAAGTGTATGACGGCTGTGCTATGTAAATATTGAAGGCAAGCTAAGTTAACGCCAAAGCGCACCATGCTGATTACTTTAGCGCCTACTACATCTGTAAATACTTGCATTCTCCATTATATACTACAACATAATTCTGGAGACTCTTTTCTCATAACTGTATATGGGTTTCACCTGTTATAAATCTCTAGTAGGAATAATAGAAGAATGGCACAAGCAGAGTTCTAAAAAACTCCAGTCATGTCAGGAGAGCTGGTAAGTCCTCTTTAATGGGAGTCTGTCATTAAATTTTCATCTATTAAATTATCTGCAATGGACAGCATGCTAGACATACCTTTATATGATTTCTGTCTCTATTGAGTGTCCTTGAAAAGCAGTTTTAATTGTATGGGAAACATCTTTAAAGGGCTTTATTTTTCAAAGTGCCCAAACCCGCCGCTTATCCCCACGCTGTTTTCCTCCTCTAAGCTACAAAGGTTTCCTCCTCTCTCCACTAACATCACTTTGATGATTCTCCTCCGGTAAGCTATGCCTGGCTTCCTTCCCCTCAATCCTGAAGTCAGGGAGATGCCTCTGCAAATCTCGCACAGGCACCATGTGCTGCACTTCTGTTGCCTTCATAGAACACTTCCTCTAGTGGTCAATTGCCTCAGAGAAATGTTCTGCACATGATGCAGGGATAAGCGGCGGGTTTGGACACTTTGAAAATTAAAGCCCACCCCCCCCACCCAGGGCACTTTAGAGCCGTTTTTCATATGATTAAACTGCTTTTCCAGGTGTAATGTAACATGAATTCAAAAGATTTGAGAATAAATAAACGTATGCAGGCTAAGTGAATAAATATATTTACTAAGTGGGATTAAATATATGATAAAACTGAGAAATCACATACAGAATAGTACAAAGTAAATAATCATCACTCGCCATGCAATATGGAGTGGCACTCTGGTCACCATGTAAAGATACCCAAAAAGAAGGCAATATGGCACAAGAAAACCGCAATAACGTGCACAAATAATGTGTAAAAGCAACATAGCAATTTTATTAGACTACAAAGACATGCAGACATTGTTTAAAAATTGTATACAATAAGTCATGTGCTGGTACAAGATAAGACCAAGCACAAACACAGCATCCACCAGGGTCCGCAAATGAGGACACAATGTGTATAGTCCAAGACAAAATAGCAAACAATACACAACCAAACAGAAAAATCCGTAATAAATGAATGATAATGTGACATCAAAGTAACTAGAAATGATACCTGAAAGGAGTAAAAAAATAATATTTAGGACCCAGACTATGTAAGTGGACCTGAGTCAAAGAAATGACGCCCCATGCATATCGCCGGTGAAGTCCGGCATCCTCAGGAGTCTCTAGTCGCCATGTCGTGGCACATGGACGACACCCCAGGGTGTACAAGAGATAGCGAAAATCAATACTTACATCCTACCTAGAATGAAGTCTTCAATGGAGTGCCTTAAATGTATGTATGTCACAGAATTTAAACCGGTTAGCTCCTCCTCCAGTGTGTAGCACACATGTCTCTGAGATCACTCAGGAATGTGGTCTTATCAGCACAATTGCGGATGGGTACTACATTACAAGGCACATCATCACACAGAATGGTAATAATACAAGGGAACAGAATTGAAGAACCAATCAGTACTTAAAAAATACCCTTACAATATACCAGAACATTCACTACAGGCAAAAACAACATAAAGGCATGTCTAGCATACTTGGGCAACGTTCTGCTGGCCATTGCTGATAGTTTAGTAGGCAAACATTTGGTAAAAGACCCTTAAAGGATAACTGTCATATTTATTTTTTTATTGCTAGTTTATTAGAGCTAGGCATGTATACCTGAGTCAGTCTGTCAATGATTGTCAAAATATCTGTAATTACCTTATAACAGCTTTCTTTAATGTCCTCTGTCCCTTTCCACTGCTCCCTTAAAAGACTGTTGCTATGGCCTGTCTGTCTTCCCTTTAGTATAAACAGAAGACGGAGGGGCGGTCCTTCACACTGCATGCCTGCATTAGGCTTCAGAGTGAGGAGGCGTGTCTCTCAGTAATCTAATCTGATTGGCTGGCAGGGAGCTGCTGGCTACAGCAAGTGTGTATGTGAAGTGAGGGAAAGACGTTTTGGCTTCAGAGAACTGGCAGAGGAGCCATCTTGAGAAGGTCCTCATATTGTAAATGTTTAAACAGCCGTAACTAAGGGAAAAACTCAAGGAAAACGGTGGTATGTGAAGAAACTAAAGATTGCTTGATGCATAATGCTGCTGCAGCAGTAACATATGGTAAAAATAATTTTTTGATGAAAACATAACAGTTACCCTTTAAGGATGCAGCAATTTTTAATTTGTTCCAGTTGGCCTGAAAACTGTGTGCATGACACTCTGAAGTCTCGTAGGACATTCTTTTCTCTCTCTCTTTCAATTCGTTTTGAATAGATTAGCTCGTCTCAATTAACAACCTTGCTCTGCAGGTAGGTATCATTATAGCCATGCTTCTCATTTCATTTTAATTGATCTATGATTAAGACCTGTATAGGTCAGATCTTATGTACAGGAGGGACCTTTGTAAATGCTTTTAATGGAAGAAATAAATTATTTTATTTTATTCGCTGGATCTTACGTCAGTTTCTGGAATTACTGCAGGGTGTGAATACCACCCAGATCCGTGCTGAATTGGTCAATTGACCTCTCCACCGGAGAGCTGGACACTGCTGCTTTCTCTTATGATCATGGCATTGATCCCCTGCTCTATCATTTACAACTTACCTCTGCTTTCACAGGCATTAAACAGTGAAATAGAGAATTACAGATAGAGGTATTTGTGGATGACCTTCTTCTCATGGTCTCTAACCCAAGACAAACCCTGGCCACGTTGCTAACAGAGAGTTAAGCGTTGGGCTCATTATTGGGCTACTCCTACACCTGGATAAATCCAAAGCCCTAATCTTAAAGAAAATATAAATAAAAAAAATAAAAAATATGCACTCACTAGCTGGTATGTCTATAGTAGATAGTTTATATTTAAGATATAGAATATATATAAAACATATAAGTTTAAAATCCTATTAAACAGTACAAAATTAAACAATATAAAATTTTATAATACTGAGGTCCGGGATCCGCTTACATAGACAAATTCATAAATGAATGATCATAGGTTCAAATCATGCAAGAATTAATATAATATGTTCTAATTATGAATTGATAATGTCCTGTGCCTGTAAAGTAAGAATGTTCTGTGAACAAGTGCAGTTCTCCAGTGAAAAAGTCCTCCTATAAAAGGAAACAACCTTGTGATAAAGACTTGTAATTTATAAAGAAATCAACCTTGTGATAGAAACTTATAAAGAAGTCTTGCAATAGTTTGATATCTTAATCGATTTTTGCATATGAACTGTGTCCAGTACTGTTGCTATAATGATGTATATCCTCCAATTGCACCAGTATACAGAGTCCGCACTCGTAGTGAAGCAAGGTAAAGTTAGTATGTAACTAGAGGTCGGGTTTGATAATTGGGGCGTCCCCCTCTTCCTCAACCCTCTTACCTTGTCTTCAGAGTGTGAAGTTGCCGTTCCAGCGCTTGCTGAGTTCTTTTGTATCTTTTATTCGATACTCTGTATATGCTTTTCAGTTCTCTCTGGTTTCAGCGTTCCACGTGGTGGTTAGGTTTCGCTTTCCAGGAAGCACTCAGCTGGGATCGCGGAGTCTCGCGATAGCTTTTAGCTGGTTTCTATTTCGCTCGCATCCAAATCAGCGCATAGATTTTCTCGTGACCGATAGTCACTCAAATGCTGTTCGGGTTTAGGTGGGTAGTTTGTCGCTGGCTGGTCCTGAGAGCGACAAACTACCCACCTAAACCCGAACAGCATTTGAGTGACTATCGGTCACGAGAAAATCTATGCGCTGATTTGGATGCGAGCGAAATAGAAACCAGCTATACTGGTGCAATTGGAGGATATACATCATTATAGCAACAGTACTGGACACAGTTCATATGCAAAAATCGATTTTATTATAGGAAGATATCAAACTATTGCAAGATATCAAACTATTGCAAGACTTCTTTATAAGTTTCTATCACAAGGTTGATTTCTTTATAAATTACAAGTCTTTATCACAAGGTTGTTTCCTTTTATAGGAGGACTTTTTCACTGGAGAACTGCACTTGTTCACAGAACATTCTTACTTTACAGGCACAGGACATTATCAATTCATAATTAGAACATATTATATTAATTCTTGCATGATTTGAACCTATGATCATTCATTTATGAATTTGTCTATGTAAGCGGATCCCGGACCTCAGTATTATAAAATTTTATATTGTTTAATTTTGTACTGTTTAATAGGATTTTAAACTTATATGTTTTATATATATTCTATATCTTAAATATAAACTATCTACTATAGACATACCAGCTGGTGAGTGCATATTTTTTATTTATATTTTCATATGCTTCCACATCGGATGAATAGGTGATTCATCCAAAAAATAGTGCACCTTTACCATATTGGCAGATACGGGTGAGCCACGATATAAATTTAATTATTTTGTTCCTAATCTTAAAGAGCCTACTATTCCCCTCATGGTCTCGGAACACTTCGTTACGATGACGTAAAAGTACTTGGGCGTAGATATCACCCGCTCATAGATGAACCTACCTAACTACAATATCTCCTAATGTATTCAGTCTCTGGAGCATATTTTATCTACATGGAAGCAACTTTCACAGTCATTCATAGGTAGAGCAAAACTTTTAAAAATGGTTGAATTCCCCAGGCTTTTATACTCCAGATCATCTCTCTTTACATACGTCCGTGTGATGAGAAACGCATAATCTTCCTGTATTGATCTTTCATTTGGGGAGTGAGCAGAGTGAGATTAGTTGTGGCTTCATTCTATCCCATGAGACATACCCTATGAGCACATATTCTCCACTGAATCCTGGCTTGAGGATCCTTGTTACATTTCTACTAAGTCTGACTGTGAAAGGGTAAGCCAGTATATTTAATATAGTCGCATCCCCTCTTACAACATGTGTATATTGGATATACAGTCATGGCCGTAAATGTTGGCACCCCTGAAATTTTTCAAGAAAATTAAGTATTTCTCACAGAAAAGTATTGCAGTAACACATGTTTTGCTATTGCTATACACATGTTTATTCCCTTTGTGTTTATTGGAATAAAACATTAAAAAATAAAAATATTTTTTTTTACTCACCTTAATCCACTTGAATGCGCAGCCCGGCTTCTCTTCTGTCTTCTTTGCTGTGTGCAGGAAAAGGACCTGTGGTGACGTCATTCCGGTCATCACATGGTCCGTCACATGATCTTTTACCATGGTGATGGATCATGTGATGACCGGAGTGACGTCACCACAGGTCCTTTTCCTGCACACAGCAAAGAAGAAGACAGAAGAGAAGCCTGGCTGCGCGATCAAGTGGATTAAGGTTAGTTAAATTATATATATATATTTTTTAACCCCTCCAGCGCTATTGTACTATGCATTCTGTATTCAGAATGCTATTATTTTCCCTTATAACCATGTTATAAGGGAAAATAATAATGATCGGGTTTCCATCCCGATCGTCTCCTAGCAACCGTGCGTGAAAATCGCACCGCATCCGCACTTGCTTGCGGATGCTTGCGATTTTCACGCAACCCCATTTATTTCTATGGGGCCTGTGTTACGTGAAAAACACACAAACAGGAGCATGCTGCGATTTTCACGCAACGCACAAGTGAGGCGTGAAAATCACCGCTAGTGTGCACAGCCCCATAGAAATGAATTGGTCAGGATTCAGTGCGGGTGCAATGCGTTCAACTCACGCATCGCATCCGCGTGAAATATTCGCCCGTCTGTGCATTGTGTGCGCCACATTAAGCATGGACAACAGAAAGAGGAGAAGAGAACTGTCTGGGGACTTGAGAACCAAAATTGTAAGGAAAAAAAATCAACAATCTCCAGAGATCTAGATTTGCCTTTGTCCACAGTGCGCAACATTATCAAGAAGTTTGCAACCCATGGCACTGTAGTTGATCTCCCTTGGCGTGGACGGAAGAGAAAAATTGATGAAAGGTGTCAACGCAGGATAGTCAAGATGGTGGATATGCAGCCCCAAACAAGTTCCAAAAATATTTAAGCTGCCCTGCAGGCTCAGGGAAGATCAGTGTCAGCGCAAACTATCCATCGACATTTAAATGAAATGAAACGCTATGGCAGGAGACCCAGGGAGGTCCCACTGCTGACACAGAGACATAAAAAAGCAAGATTACATTTTGCAAAAATGAACTTGAGTACGCCAAAATCCTTCTGGGAAAACGCCTTGAGGACAGATGAGAACAAGATAGAGCTTTTTGGTAAAGCACATCATTCTACTGTTTACCAAAAATGAAATGAGGCCTACTGTACCTACAGTGAAATATGGTGGAGGTTCATTGATGTTTCGGAGTTGTTTCACTGCCTCTGGCACTGGGTGCCTTGAATGTGTGCAAGGCATCATGAAATCTGAGGATTACCAACGGGTTTTGGGTCGCACTGTAGAGTCCAGTGTCAGAAAGCTGGGTTTGCGTCCGAGATCTTGGGTCTTCCAGCAGGACAATGACCCCAAACATACATCAAAAAGCACCCAGAAATGGACGGCAACAAAGCCCTGGAGAGTTCTGAAGTGGCCAGATATAAATCCCATTGAACACCTGTGGAAAGATCTTAAAATTGCTGTTGGGAAAAGGCCCCTTCCAATAAGAGACCTGGAGCAGTTTGCTAAGGAAGAGTGGTCCAAAATTCCGGGTGAGAGGTTTCTATATTGATGGTTATAGAAAGCGACTGATTTCAGTTATTTTTTCCAAAGGGTGTGCAACCAAACATTAAGTTAAGGGTGCCAATAATTTTGTCCAGCCTATTTTTGGAGTTTGGTGTGACATTATGTTCAATTTGCTTTTTTCCCCTCCCTTTTTTGGTGTTGTTGCAATACACACAAAGGGAATAAACATGTGTTACTGCAATACTTTTCTGTGAGAAATGCTTCATTTTCTTGAAAAATTCCAGGGGTGCCAACATTTACGGCCATGACTGTATATCTCATATAGTGTAAATGGGTTAAGATTATGATAGCATCTGTCACACACTTAGGCATTATCCTTGCAAAATGACTTGAAAAAGTAAGTGAACCCTTTACTTTAACTTCTACATTGGTTATAAAATGTGTTCTGATTGTTATCTAAGACACAATTCTACATAAACACAATCTAACTGAACTAAAACAACACAAACAGTTGTATTGTTCAGATATACTTTTTTTATTAAGCACATTGAGGAGATGTCCACAGAGAAAGGTAAGTGAAGCACTGTATTAATGACTTTGCAAGAGCTAATTGGTAAAAGGGATTTCATTTTAGGAGATGAGATTGGGTTTTACATGTGCTTTGCCTAATAACTAAAGGCACTTAAAGCCTGGTTACTGAAAAATCTGTTCTCAAGATTGGTTAATGTTCTTGACAGTGTTCAGAAGACCTCAGAAGAAATTATATACTGTAGATGTATAAAGCTGGAAAAGGCTACAAATGCATCGGCTAGACAAATTATCTACAAATGAAAAAAAATCCAGAACTCTTACTACTCTCCCTAGGAATGAATGTCCTTTTAAATCCAAAAGCACAGAAATTCTGAAAGATGTGAGCAAGAACTCAAAGGTGACAGCAAGAGTCCTATAGAAGACAAACTTCAAGAACTATGTACATGTATAATAAAAAGATACTGGGCACTCTCTAACTAATGGAACCTAATAGTTTAATAAAATACATCTTCATATACACTTCAATACATTAAGCATAAAAATACATATATTAACGATAAGAATGATAATAAAAATAGGTTCCTCCACCTATTGGTACCAATAAAAAACTATATGTTAAAATAGAATGAGTGGCCTCTAGGTATTCGGGGTATAGATCACTCCTTGAGGTATGAGTCCTTTGGACGAATGACTTTATATAGATCCGCAAGAACAAGTTATCGCAATCAGAAATTGGTGCAGTGATTATATTGAGCGGCGTCCCGCTATTACTCACTGTTAAACTCCTGCGTTAAGCTCCCCTGTTATGGAAGTCTTTTGGATCAGGGATTTCTCCGACAGTCCGCGGTTCCCCTGCTGTTTCTCTAGCGTCGCTCCGTAGGTGAAAGAGCCGGCGCTTAGATGTTGTCACAGCCTCCTTTTCTCGCGCTGCACTCGTTGTGCTGGTGAGCGTGTTTAGATGTTAAAATCCGCTCCCAGAGAGTGCGCGTCAAGACTGTGGTTGCAGCAGCAGAGGTTCCGATAGTAGCGGTATCGTAGTCCTAGGCGTCCAAATGTAGCGGGGGTCCTGGCACCAAACGCGTTTCGGGGTCTATTGTTACCCCTTCCTCAGTGGTAATGCCTCCCCCTTCTGAATCTCCTTATAAAGTCTTTACTGATTAGATGACGCTCATCAGCTGGGTGGGTTGGTTTCTTTTTTCAAAACCTGGTATGGCCCCGAAAAACATCTATTTGTCAAGAGAATATATATCTTCGCCATCAGTCCTTTATTCACATGTATATTCTTATGTTTGAACTTTATGGCACACTTACTGTGCTACTTGCTGGCTAAAAGATATTTAATTAGCATGGAACAGACTCCCAAGTCTGCGCAAGTTTATTACATCCTGTACGGTTCTGTATGGTATTTTCCTTTTACCGCAATCTCATCTGCGGTATTCATGCGGTTTTGGAAAGGATATACCAAATAAGTTCCATTTACATATACATCAAAATTATTATAAAATATTTATATAGGAATAAAAAACTGTTTTTAATATATGTCTAAAAGTTCATAAGAGAATAAAACAGACAAGAAGAATAGTGTCTTTCTAGATACATTATTTTTGTTAACCTTCTTTACATCCTTAGGGTGTCATTTTTTGTTTATTTTTATTATTGTTTAAAGTTTTCTCAAATCTTCTCCAATTCAATTTTTCTTTACATCTGTTAATTTGGTGTATTAATAGTTTTTTGTGGAGGTAGGGGCAATCTGTTTCCAATATTACACATATAAGTGTTATTAATAACATAGTCAAATTTGAAGGATGGTATTGTGGATCCACAGAGCGCATACGTAATGTGTCGGATAGTGAGACCGACTAGGTTCCATTAGTTAGAGAGTGCCCAGTATCTTTTTATTATTGATTTTCTATTTAAAGGAAGGGTGATATCCTTTTTACTGAGAGCACCTTCTGTGTCAGCACCAGTCCAGTGCGCCACTTCTCTTTTCCAACTATGTACATGTGTTCACAATACAGAACCAGAATGGTGATCATGGAAAGACATCACAAAGGAAGCCACTACTGTGAAAACAAATATGGCCAATCTAATTTTGCCATGTTTCTGGGATAAGGTTTCATGGACAGATGAGACAAAGTATACAGTCAGGTCCATAAATATTGGGACATTGACACAATTCTAACATTTTTGGCTCTATACACAACCACAATGGATTTGAAATTTAATCTTTAAATTTAAATTTAATTTGAGGGTATTTACATCTAAATTAGGTGAACGGAGTAGGAATTAGAACAGTTTGCATTTGTGCCTCCCACTTGTTAAGGAACCAAAAGTAATGGGACAGAATAATAATTATATATCAAACTTTCACTTTTTAATATTTAGTTGCAAATCCTTTGCAGTCAATTACAGCCTAAAGTCTGGATCGCATAGACATCACCAGACGCTGGGTTTCATCCCTGGTGATGCTCTGCCAGGCCTCTACTGCAACTGTCTTCAGTTCCTGCTTGCTCTTGGGGCATTTTCCCTTCAGTTTTGTCTTCAGCAAGTGAAATGCATGCTCAATCGGATTCAGGTCAGGTGATTGACTTGGCCATTGCATAACATTCCACTTCTTTCCCTTAAAAACCTCTTTGGTTGCTTTTGCAGTATGCTTTGGGTCATTGTCCATCTGCACTGTGAAGAGCCATCCAATGAGTTCTGAAGCATTTGGCTGAATATGAGCCGATAATATTGTCCAAAACACTTCAGAATTCATCCTGCTGCTTTTGTCAGCAGTCACATAATCAATAAATACAAGAGAACAAGTTCCATTGGCATCCATACATGCCCACGCCATGACACTACCACCACCATGCTTCACTGATGAGGTGGTATGCTTAGGATCATGAGCAGTTCCTTTCCTTCTCCATACTCTTCTCTTCCCATCACTCTGGTACAAGTTGATCTTGGTCTCATCTGTTCATAGGATGTTGTTCCAGAACTGTGAAGGCTTTTTTAGATGTTGTTTGGCAAACTCTAACCTGGCCTTCCTGTTTTTGAGGCTCACCAAAGGTTTACATCTTGTGGTGAACCTTCTGTATTCACTCTGGTGAAGTCTTCTCTTGATCGTTGACTTTGACACACATACACCTATCTCCTGGAGAGTGTTCTTGACCTGGCCAACTGTTGTGAAGGGTGTTTTCTTCACCAGGGAAAGAATTCTTCAGTCATCCACCACAGTTGTTTTCTGTGGTCTTGCGGGTCTTTTGGTTTTGCTGAGCATTAGGCCACGCCTAATGTTTTTGCTATCTCTCTGATGGGTTTGTTTTGTTTTTTCAGCCTAATGATGGCTTGCTTCACTGATAGTGACAGTTCTTTGGATCTCATCTTGAGAGTTGACAGCAACAGATTCCAAATGCAAATAGCACACTTGAAATGAACTCTGGACCTTTTATCTGCTCATTGTAATTGGGATAATGAGGGAATAACACACACCTGGAACAGCTGAGAAGCCAATTGTCCCATTACTTTTGGTTCCTTAACAAGTGGGAGGCACATATGCAAACTGCTGTAATTCCTGCACCGTTTACCTGATTTGGATGTAAATACCCTCAAATGAAAGCTGACAGTCTGCAGTTAAAGCATATCTTGTTTGTTTCATTTCAAATCCATTGTGGTGGTGTATAGAGCCAAAAATGTTAAAATTGTGTCGATGTCCCAATATTTATGGACCTGACTGTAATTCTAACACAAATGCACAGTGGTATGCTTGCAGGAAAAGGATTCTGTGGTATGACCAGTATAGTGTTCTGCACACATGAAATCCTAGGAATATTGATAAACTGAGGCAAATCTGCAGGGAGGAACGGTTCAAAAATCATCCTCATCTTTGTGCAAATCTTTTATGCATCTACAGGAAATGATTGCTGAAGGAGAATCTAAGGGTTATTAAATGATATCAAGCTATTTTCACTCTGGGAAATAGCATAGCAGACGCCCACCAATGTGTCAGGTAAAGAACTGGTTTCCTGTTTTGGAAGAAAGTAACCTTTTGGAAATAAAGGGTTATCTAAAATCTATACAATGGGTCAGAGGATAAGGTCCCAACCAAACCCTGGAGCTTAAAGGCTATGTACACCTTTGGGAGGAAGTTTTTAAATTAGTGCATTGTACTCATTATAAGCCAAATATCATTTTTTCAATAGGTCTTTAATAAAAAATATTTTCCCTGCACAGCTTTGAATTTATCTAGTAGCTGGTTCTGAATTTTCTCTCTGCTCCGTCAGGCAGGGAGCTGATGGGCTCCTTATCTCTGCTCTCTGGCATTATAAGCTGAATCCTTATCTTACTTATAAGAATGTGTTTTTTAAAAGTATTTATGACCTCTTAGAAATTTTGAGATTAGGGTTATTAGATGACTGGCACAAAGTGAAAGTAAAATGATAGCTATAGAAACAGTTAACGCTTTGTGTGACAGAATGGCTCAATATTTTTTTAATAAAGACCAATTGAAAAAAGGATTTTTAGCCCCAAATGTGTAAAATGCAATAATAGATAGCAATTGTCCCCAAAGGTGTACATAGCCTTTACAGTGGTTCAAGACTGGAAACCTAGGTTCAGCAGACTGGGCAGAGTCTCTGGACTAAAATGGTGATTTGCCATCTACATACACAGCTGGTCAATCAATGGTCTCGGTGGTCACCTATGCAGCATCAGAAGTGGTCGAGGCAGTAGCTTGGTGCTGGGCTGGAGCACTCTTGCAATGGTGAGTCTGTTTTATTTTTTTACTTTTGCTCCATGCCCATGGGTTTTTGATCTTAGAAAACCCCTTTTATGTCGAGGGCCTGGTTGTGACCACATCCTCTACACCAACCTTAAGGTAGGTCCCAGACCATTGCACATACAGGACACATGACAAGTGCGGTATATTTTTTTTTAGTAATATCCAAAAAGTGACAAACTCCTGCAGCATGTGATCCACTGTCACTTTCACATGGTGCTGTCTACTAGTTGATCTCTTGGCTGAATTTAGACATTGGTTTTCAGTCTGGTTTTTTAACATGTCTGTTATCATTTAATAGTCAAATATTCATTTCTATTCACACAATTTTTGGGGTGTTGTCTGGTGGAGTTTTTCCTCCAAATGTCAAGATGCCATATATGTGAAGTATATTTCACTTCCGTAGAATCAGTTTTGGTAGTAACATCTCAGCCTTTGTTGTGTCTTCATAGAAGAAACAAGTATAAAATACAATAAAACCCTTGCCTGAGTAAAGAAGCACTAGCAGGCCAGTATGACTATGTTATCACCTTTTTCCAAGTGTCAAGATGTCCAACCTACTGAATACTCAAAGACAGATGTTCTGTAGTTTTTTTTTACGCTGTTAAATAAATCTGGAGAATAGGTAAAGTAGACGATCATTTAACATTGCACGGAAGAATCCCTTCAGGAGCTGCATTGAAGAATATGCACTACACTAAATGTAGTAGAAGTAATGGTAATAAGATCCATAGAACAGGAGATGCATTTATGCTCCTGATAATATGCTGATTAGATTTCATTATTATATTCTCCTTTCTTCCAGAAGATACAATTACCCCCAGAATACACAATTTTGCGTATATTTTCTTTTTGTAGCTTGGGAATTGGAGTGAAGAGGTCCAATTTAGTACAGCAGAAAAGCATATTGTAAACCTCTATTACCAGATGCCCGGCTTCTTTTTGTCAATTAAGATTGATTCAATGCCTCTAATCCTTCCTCTAGCACAAGACATTCAACATGTTTCGAAAAATATTCTTATTGAAAGTCTATCTTGGTCTATTTACCAGGCACTCTTGGCCAATTGGTTAAATACTATAGTGCAAGCTGGACCCAGAGATGGAAGAGATGCTACAATATAACAATAATTTTCTTATGGAAATCCATCACGTTTTGCAAATTGATAGTAACTGAGAATTTATTGGAACATTATACACAATACATTTCAATTGATTTTGATTACATTAGAAAGAAAACTCACAGGTATGATATTTGGTAGATGTATGCAGATTTTGATTTATTACTCCTGCAAGGTTGCAGAAGTTTATTCACATACAGTATACACAGCAGGAAACTCCTGCAATACCAAATAATGTCACAGTGACACTGACATATTGTATATTGTTATGAGTAAATCTGTAAAGAATCAATCAAGGCAACTGGACGTACCGTAGATTTCTTGAAAACGTTTCACTCGCTCTTCCAATGAGCTTTCTCAATTCTGAGTGACTGTACAAGAATTCTCTGGGAATAAATATGTAACTGAATCAACATCTGGTAATTATACCCAGCATGGGGTCAGAGGTGTTGATTTTATTATCCTAATTGGAGCCAGTAGGTGATAAAGACTTCCCAGAAAAAGGTGTCAAGACAGCATTGTATGTGGCAGACAATAGATGTCTAACCTTCCCCGCCTCTATTCAAGCTTGGTTTCTCCATTTTTACGTAGATGGCCTCCTTCACACCTCATTTGTACCAATCGGCCTCCTTATCCAAGGGGCAATTAAAACTTGCGGGTATCCAGATTGGGCTTTTGTCAAAACAGAAGGAAGGAGAAGAAAGACCACCAAGACTACCAGTGAGGGCGAGAAGCATGACAGACGAAGAATATGGTTATCCCATATGTAGCTGGGGTGTCTGAGAAACTCAAAAGGATTTTTAATAAACATCACATTCCTGTTTGCTTTAAACCCAGCAACACACTGAGGCAACAACTGGTTCACCCCAAAGACCAAACGTCTAAACACAAGATGGACAACATTGTGTACGCAGTCCAGTGCAATGAGGAATGCTCAGAACTGTATATTGGCAAAACAAAACAGCAACTACATCAGCGTATGGCTCAGCATAGAAGAGCCAAAACCTCTGGTCAAGATTCAGCCAGTTACTTATATCTAAAAGAAACAGGTCACACCTTTGAAGACAGTCAAGTACGTGTTTTGGATAAGGAGGCCGATTGGTACAAACGAGGTGTGAAGGAGGCCATCTACGTAAAAATAGAAGCCAAGCTTGAATAGAGGCGGGGGGAGGGGGGTAGACATCTATTGTCTGCCACATACAATGCTGTCTTGACACCTTTTTCTGGGAGGTCATTATCACCTACTAATTCCAATTAGGATAATGGAATCAACACCTTTGACCCCATGCTGGGTATAATGACCTCTGACCCCATGCTGGGTATAATTACCAGATGTTGATTCAGTTACATATTTATTCCCAGAGAATTCTTGTACAGTCACTCAGAATTGAGAAAGCTCGTTGGAAGAACGAGTGAAACGTTTTAAAGAAATCTACAGTAAGTCCAGTTGCCTTGATTTATTCTTTACAGATATACCATGACCTGGATAAATGAGAACCTTCACAGACATTATGAGTAAACATTTGAGTGACTGTTAACAAACAGCGTGTTTAAAAACACACCGCGCCATCACATGTGTTATGCTTTTTCATATTCAAAAGCTTCCAAAAACAGGGACAGTTAACCCTTTTGCTACTAGCTCTGTACATGTACGCCGCTGGAACGATAGGCAAACATGGTGCCTGCTCGCTCATGCAGAGGTGTCATGGCCAGCAGGTCTCTGCGGTTCATTGCCAGTCGCGGTAATTAAAGCCCTTTAGATGCCGTTATCAAGTGAGAGAAATGTTGGGACAATAGCTGATATCCTGAGACATCAGAACAACTTGCTTGCAATCCCTCTTCTTTACCTGGATACCTCAGTGTGCACAACGTTTTCTAGGAACAACAAAGAAGACGTGATCAACCTTGTCAGGGTACTAGTTTCGCTCTTAGCTAGGGTGCAATAGGGACTTTGTAGGTTTTTTTCTGGGGTTTTTCTTGGTTATGTTTTGGGATCTTTTTAATTTTAGTAATAAAGGTTATGTTTTAGGGGAAATGTTATTTTGTTTTGTGTGATATACGACACAATTATAGACAAGATATAGCAGAATTAATAACACACACAAGCAGATGTACCATTCGTGTCTTTTATTGAGCACACAAAGTAAACATCCACAATGCAGTGAGGAAAAAGTAAATGAACCTCTGTGTTAATGACTTCTCAAAGAGCTAATTGTCAAGAGCTGTTTCAATCAAGGAGATGAGATTGGATGGAAGTGTGAACTTCACAGGTGCTTTGGCCATTAAATAAAGGCACACAATGGCTGGTTACTGACAAGTCTGATCTCCTGAAGAAAGATTGACTAATGGGAACCAAAATCACTGCGTTCAGCAGTTTTTGTCTCACCAATTCTTTGCATATTTACCAGGTAGCGGCCGGGTTTCTGCTACACCTCATTATAGTTAATGGCGTCCGGCAGGAAAGTGGTATCTGCAAATGCCACAGATATGAAACTAGCCTAAGATCACTCAAAGAGCACAACGGCAATCCTAGAACAGATGAGAAAGAACCCATGGGTAACAGCAAAAGACATGCATTAGACTCTACAAACTACAAAAACCTTTGCTCATGTGTCCACTTGGGGCACTTTTGCTGAATAGGACTTGGATGTCTTTCAATAATTGAGGGAACAATGAACTCTAAAGTGAATACATTTTTTTTTAGGAGAATGTAAAGGTAGCCATCTATTGCCTCAAGCTTAAGAGACATTGGGTGATGCATCACGACATCGATAATGAAGAATATGTGTGGATGTATAAATTGTCAAAGTAATGGCAATCTATACAACTCTCTTGACAGACGACTACTTACAATACTAATGAAGAGAATATATAGCAAATAAAACTTAACTTTTAATGTATTGGATCTAAAAAATCAGCACACTTCAAATAAACAAAACAAAAAAGAACAATCTTACCAGTACGGCGAAGATATAGATCAGTATGTCTCCTAACCGGTCTGGGTTGAACAGCATAAAACGAATTCTGGGTCACAATGCTGTACCGGGTCAATAATGAAAACAGACAGAGACAAAAAATGGGGGATGGGGGATAGGAGAAAGGATTAGTGATAAAGTAGTGTGTATCCTGTCCCTATCTGATCCTATTCAGAGCTATTGAGCCCTAATTGACCTCCTAATACGGAGTCATCACCTTGAAAAGAGCGGCCCCGTCCAGAACTATAAAACACTATCAGGGAAAAAGGGGTGATCTAACTAGCACCTTCTTAACAGAAGACTAAAGCTAGTCTAAAGCCGGGGACAGATGTCTACAGAAAAAAGTCCCTCCTAACAAAAGACTAAAGCTGGTCTAATGCCGGGGTCAGATGTCTGAAAAAGAATAGTTCCAACGCGTTTCATCATAGCAAGTTACCCCAGAATCATCAGGGGACCGGGATCTACAAAAAATAAAGAAATATATACATGTATTAAAGTGATCACCAAAGATACTGGTATCACTGAAAAACATACTGGGGTAGGATAGTTGTCCTATTACCTCCCCCTAGTAGAAAAACAGAATGTTACCTGTGTCAATGATACTGGCTGCAGCTTTAAATAGATCCTGAGTTAAGCACCACTGCAGTCTGCAGGCGTCACTGGAAATCACTTCTGGGAGTACAGGACAGCCCGGGCCAGTTGCGTCACGGCAGGGGGTGCGCAAACGGCGTCACCGCTGCTAGAGAACCAGGCAGACTCTCATTGGGCGGGGGATTTTTTCAACACCAACAAAGTGGATCGCTTTTGTGTTGCCCCAATGTGACTCCACTACATGTCTGGCAACTGTGGTGCCCCTTTTATTTTGGATGACCTGAATATGTTCTCCAATATGTCGACACAGTTCTCTGCGTGTCTTGCCCATGTATTGGAGACCACAACAGAATGTGATCAAATAAATGACTCCCATTGTACGACAATTTATAAAATCCTGAATTTTATAGCTGACTTAATTTACACTGCTCTTAAAGGGTTTACTTTTTTCAATGTGGTCACAGAATGCACATTTGCCACACCGATAGCATCCTAGTGTGGGGCTACTTAACCAGCTATTTAGATCTTTTTTTGATCCTGCCTCAAAGTAGCTGTGTACCAATTGGTCCCTCAAACTCCTACTCCTTCTGTATGTAATCAAGGGTTGAGGGCCTATAACATCATGCAGGTCAAGGTCCATCAGAAGGGTGTCCCAGTGTTTGGCAATAGTATTCTTCACCCGTCTGTGCGTGGTATCAAACTTCCATATGAGCCTAATCAGCTTTTGGGATTCCCCTTTTTCTTCATTCACTTTTAACAGTTTAGTACATTCCTGACCCCTTGCTCTATAATAGGCCAGACGCAGGACCTTATCAGGATATCCTCTCTCTCGGAAGCGTGTTCTTAGGTGAATAGCCTGCTTTACAAACTCCTGTTCTTCCGAACAATTGGGCTGGAGTCTCAGGTACTGTTCAGTGGGTATCCCCCTCTTTAATGGGGTTGGGTGATTACTTTCCCACCGCAATAAGGAGTTTGTGGCCGTGGGTTTCCTGTAAATCGTAGTTTATATACCACCCTTCTCTGATCTGCTGATAAGTATGTCCAAGAAAGGGAGTTTATCTTTAGTAATTTCAAAAGTGAATTTGAGATTTATAGAGTTAGTATTCAAAGTTTGTACAAAATCACTGAAGTCTTCTCTGGACCCACTCCATATGACAAAAATGTCATCAATGAAGCGGGTCCAAGGACGATGTTGGAAGTACCTGTTAGGGGAATATCCCCAAAGACCAGTGTCTCCTCCCACTAGCCCATTGCAGTGCCCTTGAGCCGGTGTTAGAAACATCCGTCAAACAGAAAGTAATTTCTGGCAAGGACAAATTCCAACAGTTCTCTCACAAAGATATTGTGCAACAATAACTGTTGGCCCTGGGCCCTCAGGAAGTGTTCAATTGCTCTCAGTCCAATATCATGTAGGATGGAGGAGTAAAGGGCCTCAACATCAATAGATACGAGCCACCAATCCTCCTCCAAGGAGATCCTCTCAAGACGTAACAAGAGGTCCCCTGTGTCCCGGATATAGGATGGGAGACTTAGCACAAAACGGTCTTAAGATCTTGTCAATGTAAATCCCACAATTTTGTGTCAGGCCACCTATACCCGAGACTATAGGGCGTCCCTTCATAGGGGATGTCCCCTTATGGACCTTAGAGAGACAGTAGAAAGTCGGTGTTATCGGATGGGTAGGGAATAGGTAATCCAATCGTTCTCACCCTCAAAAGTATCCCTTTCAGCATCTCTCTACATTGTATAGTCAGATTTGCCTTCAGGCATTCATAGCCTTCCCTGTCTTTCAAAATGTTCTTGCACATGTCTTCATAAGGCCTCTTTCACACCACCGCATGGCTTTTTCAGCGTTTTGCGGTCCTTTTTACACGGATCAGTTTTTTTTTTTTCTGTTGTGTTTCTGTTTCTGTTCTGTTTTTCCATTCTGTTTTTCCATATGGCATATACAATATACAGTAATTATATAGAAAAAATTGGTCAAGGCATAACATTTTCAATAGATGGTTTGGCAAAAACGGAACGGATACGGAAGACATACTAATGCATTTTCGTATGTGTTCCGTTTTCTTGCGGACCCATTGAGCCACAGAAAGTGATTTGCGGGCAATAATAGGACATGTTCTATCTTTCAACGGTAGGGAAAAACGGAAATACGAAAACGGAATGCATTCGGAGTACAAAAAAACGTCCCGCAAACGGAAAACATAAACGGTATTGTGAAAGAGGCCTAACTTCTAGTAATCATTATTGCGATATTCCCCCCCCCCCCTTGTCCAAAGGTTTGATGGATCTGTAGTTTTCTAGGGATTTAAGGGCTCTTCATTCTTCTGAACTAATGGTGGAGAATATGTGTCATGGTCCCTCCCGTGACAGAGGTGAGAAGATCGGATAGATTTGCTGCATGTGAGGCTATCTGACAGGTCTCTCTGTTTTCTTCTATGTATATTGTTGTTTGGCAGGATTTCACCTCTCCTCAGGTTCTGCTTGTTATCAGTGATAAGGCTCTATTTAGGTCCGCCATACACTACATTTTTTTTTTTTCTTACAAAGTCTCATATTCCACTAACTTGTGTCAAAAAATAAAATCTCACATGAACTCACCATACCCCTCACGGAATCCAAATGCGTAAATTTTTTTAGACATTTATATTCCAGACTTCTTCTCACGCTTTAGGGCCCCTAAAATGCCAGGGCAGTATAAATACCCCACATGTGACCCCATTTCGGAAAGAAGACACCCCAAGGTATTCCGTGAGGGGCATATTGAGTCCATGAAAGATTTAAATTTTTGTCCCAAGTTAGCGGAAAGGGAGACTTTGTGAGAAAAAAAAAAAAAAAAAACAATTTCCGCTAACTTGTGCCCCCCAAATTTTTTTAGATGAACTCGCCATGCCCCTCATTGAATACCTTGGGGTGTCTTCTTTCCAAAATGGGGTCACATGGGGGGTATATACTGCCCTGGCTTTTTAGGGGCCCTAAAGCGTGAGAAGAAGTCTGGGATCCAAATGTCTAAAAATGCCCTAAAAGGAATTTGGGCACCTTTGCGCATCTAGGCTGCAAAAAAGTGTCACACATGTGGTATCACCGTACTCAGAAGAAGTTGGGGAATGTGTTTTGGGGTGTCATTTTACATATACCCATGCTGGGTGAGATAAATATCTTGGTCATATGCCAACTTTGTATAAAAAAATGGGAAAAGTTGTCTTTTGCCAAGATATTTCTCTCACCCAGCATGGGTATATGTAAAATGACACCCCAAAATACATTGCCCAACTTCTCCTGAGTACGGCGATACCACATGTGTGACACTTTTTTGCCGCCTAGGTGGGCAAAGGGGCACATATTCCAAAGAGCACCTTTAGGATTTTACAGGTCATTTTTTACACATTTTGATTTCAAACAACTTACCACACATTAGGGCCCCTAGAATGCCAGGGCAGTATAACTACCCCACAAGTGACCCCATTTTGGAAAGAAGACACCCCAAGGTATTCTGTGAGGGGCATGGCGAGTTCCTAGATTTTTTTTTTTTTTGTCACAAGTTAGCGGAAAATGATGATTTTTTTTATTTTGTTTTCTAACAAAGTCTCATATTCCACTAACTTGTGACAAAAAATTCAAAATTCTAGGAACTCGCCATGCCCCTCACGGAATACCTTGGGGTGTCTTCTTTCCAAAATGGGGTCACTTGTGGGGTAGTTATACTGCCCTGGCAATTTAGGGGCCCTAATGTGTGCGAAGTAGTTTGAAATCAAAATCTGTAAAAAATGGCCGGTGAAATCCTAAAGGTGCTCTTTGGAATGTGTGCCCCTTTGCCCACCTAGGCTGCAGAAAAGTGTCACACATCTGGTATCGCCGTACTCAGGAGAAGTTGGGCAATGTGTTTTGGGGTGTCATTTTACATATACCCATGCTGGGTGAGATAAATATCTTGGTCAAATGCCAACTTTGCATAAAAAAAATGGGAAAAGTTGTCTTTTGCCAAGATATTTCTCTCACCCAGCATGGGTATATGTAAAATGACACCCCAAAACACATTCCCCAACTTCTCCTGAGTACGGCGATACCAGATGTGTGACACTTTTTTGCAGCCTAGGTGGGCAAAGGGGCACACATTCCAAAGAGCACCTTTCGGATTTCACCGGTCATTTTTTACAGATTTTGATTGCAAACTTCTTCTCACGCATCTGGGCCCCTAGAATGCCAGGGCAGTATAACTACCCCACAAGTGACCCCATTTTGGAAAGAAGACACCCCAAGGTATGTGATGGGCATAGTGAGTTCATGGAAGTTTTTATTTTTTGTCACAAGTTAGTGGAATATGAGACTCTGTAAGAAAAAAAAAAAATAATCATAATTTTCCGCTAACTTTGACAAAAAATAAAAAGTTCTATGAACTCACTATGCCCATCAGTGAATACCTTAGGGTGTCTACTTTCCGAAATGGGGTAATTTGTGGGGTGTTTGTACTGTCTGGGCATTGTAGAACCTCAGGAAACATGACAGGTGCTCAGAAAGTCAGAGCTGCTTCAAAAAGCGGAAATTCACATTTTTGTACCATAGTTTGTAAACGCTATAACTTTTACCCAAACCATTTTTTTTTGACCCAAACATTTTATTTTAATCAAAGACATGTAGAACAATAAATTTAGCGAAAAATTTATATATGGATGTCATTTTTTTTTTGCAAAATTTTACAACTGAAAGTGAAAAATGTCATTTTTTTGCAAAAAAATCTTTAAATTTCGATTAATAACAAAAAAAGTAAAAATGTCAGCAGCAATGAAATACCACCAAATGAAAGCTCTATTAGTGAGAAGAAAAGGAGGTAAAATTCATTTGGGTGGTAAGTTGCATGACCGAGCAATAAACGGTGAAAGTAGTGTAGTGCAGAAGTGTAAAAAGTGGCCTGGTCATTAAGGGGGTTTCAGCTAGCGGGGTTGAAGTGGTTAATGTCCAAATTCCACTTTTAATCCCATTTTTTTGTTTGATTGTGTGCAAACACTGTACTTGTTATTTGACATTATAACCTGAATATGAATTTGGCATTCAATATGTTCTACCTCATTACAATCAACCCTTGAAAAACAGTTTTTTAAATATTATAAATTGTCGAAAATGTCATGGCTGTTATATTTTAAACGATTGCTGAAATGTCTTTTACAAAAACACGCAAATGTGTATCAAGGCACTGAGATTGCGAAAGGGAACAACTTGGTTTTCCTTTGCATGCAATCTCGAAAGGCGTTGTAATGAGAAGCCCACATCATAGTTAAGTGTCAGATATATTTTTAACCACGCTGAGCTTTATGTAAAAAAATTGGGATAAGGTTCTGCACGACTACAACTTTTACTGACAAATACAGTAATATATTTTTAACTACTGATGCATTGTGAAGAATATGATGTGTTACTACATGAAAATCTTGAAAAAGATAAAGTTTGCCAGTTGTTGCCAATAGATTGAATAAATGTTTTTTTCAGGTAAAAACATCTATTGAGGACACACTCTGAAATGGTGTAGTGTTGTTTCCACCACAATGGATTTTTCAACTCAAGATAACAAAAACCAAAAATATTTTCCATTACAATACACGAGAAATGTTTGACAACATTATTACACATTTTGAAAAAATGAATACATTATTTCTGCTTTTTAGTTGAAGTAGAAATAAAAAAACTGAAAATTAATAACTGCACTTCAGATATAGTGCAATTTTCTACCCCACCCCCCCACCCAATCATATTATTTATGAAAATCTACATTTCAAATCATTCCCAGGTTAGAGAGCCCAGATATTAAAGGGTGGTGGACCTCCCCTCATTTGACTCAACAAAAGAAGTGTATGTCCCAGATAAGATGGCCTTGAGGGTCATGGGCTGTAATCTTCTGTCTTATAATATGGTAGCTAGTCCCGTAAAAAAAGTGGCTGGGAGGATTCTTGAAAACATGGAGATAGAGCCAGGGGGCATGTCAGCATGTGTTTAGAGCAGCTGTGATATACAGCCTGCATCCTATTTTGCAAAAATTGGCTTGGATAGATCCGCATACAATCCAATTATGTCTTGTCTTTGAGGCATCATAAGTGCCGTTCTTGGATGACATGACACAGAAAAGGGACTAAACTTCTTTATAAGTTTTCCTCAGTGCCCTCAGTACTGTTTCAGATACTTGAGCACATGAGCATCAATCATGGCCTGGGTATGCTTAACAGAAACATGCTTAGGACGCCCCCTTCTTCGATGTGTTCTGCAGGCAGTGTTGACCTCTGCAACAGCCTCCCGTGGACCAGCTGGTTCCTGTGGAGTTTGATGTTGAGATGTTTAGCTCCCTATTGGATATTGGACAACTGCACTATCAACCAGTTTCGTCACTCTCCTTTTCAGGATGCTCGACCAGATTGTCCACAGTGCTATAAAGTAAATTGGATTATTTTATTTTATTTTTTCATTTTTTTATTTTTTATTATTAATTAATTTATTTTTTTCTTTCAGAAACAAGACATAACAATAAACAATAATACAACCGGACATAAACAAAGATAATTCCTGTATATACACATACATTTGTTGCTCGCTTATCCTTAGACATCAGGAATATATCCCTGTGCTGTTTCTTTTCTCGTGTCATATACAAAAAAAAAAAAACAATATAACCCCTCCCCTTCCCCCCCCCCCCCCATGGTTGTCTTGATGGTTACCGCAAAATAGAGAAGGAAAAGAAAAGAAGAGGAAAAAAAAAAAGAAGAGATTGATTTCGTAATCTCATTTCAGGGTACTTTCCTTTTCTCTTTCCTTTTCTTCCCTCCCCTCCTTCCCCTCTCTCCCTCCTTCCCTCTTCCACATCCTCCATTTATTTATGGGTACCGGCATATTTGTATCTACGTACCTTCCCACATAAGTTCTTCCATGCTTCGATGTTTGGTGGTGTGTCCGCCCCTCACTCTCTAGCCGCCACAACCCGCGCCAGCATTAATCCTTTGGCCCATTTCATTTCTATTTCTATGTCGAGACCTATTTTCCTGATATATCCAAGCACCGCTATAGCGATCTCCATTGGAGCTGAACATCCAGTCAATCTGGTCAGCTCCCGAAAAACCTGAGTCCAATAATCCTGCATTAGAGGGCAGTGCCAGATCAAGTGGGTGAAATCCGCGTTATCCATCCTGCACTTCCAGCATCTAGCGTCCCTTGTTTTATACATCCATGGTACGATGGACAATAAAGAACTGTATCAATCGAAAATTACCCGATACTGTACTTCTTTTTATACTTTTATAGATGCATCTCCAATCTAACGCGTTAGGTTCCACTTCTAGTGCCCATTTTTGTTCACTATTAAACTTTATCACTCCCCCTAAACCCCTTTTAATTTTTTTATATATCTGTGATATTGATATTTTGGTCCCCTTATTGAGGCAACAAAATTCTACAAATTCTGATTGTTTGGTAATTAAATACTGTTTATTCTCAGTGGTGTCAAATGCGTGTTTTAACCGAAAATATCTAAAACGTGTGAGGGTGTCTAGTTTTATACTAAGCCCTAATTCTTCTAGTGTCCTAAGCTTTCCTTTTATCTCAATCTGTGAAATAAACTTAATACCATTTTTTTCCCAAAATACATAATCATCTAACTTCTGAAACTCGCCTAGGTTTATATTCCCCCATAGAGGGGTAATCTTTAATGAGTAATTTATCCCCAGTAATTTTTTGGCATTCACCCATATCAAGTGCATCATATTGCTAATAGGGCACTTTTTACCCTTTTATTTTTAATATCCCGGCTTCCAAGACACTAAAAATATTGTATTGGAGACCTACAAACTCACCCACTAGATACTGACGTAATCTGTCATCCTCTGTCATTAACCATTGTAGCTGGGATGCGTAATAGTAGCCTCTGAAGCAGGGCACGGACAAACCACCATCTTCTTCATCGAGCCATAAATATTTTTGTTTGAGCCTGACCCTTTTTTTCCCCCATATAAGATCTTTTATCAATCCCTCCAATACGTTGAAAAGGTGGTCACCTATCCAGACAGGGCATGAGGATATAACATAGAGGACCTGCGGCAGCAAAATCATCTTAATAATAGCTATGCGATCTGCCTGTCTTATCAGTATTTTTTGCCAGATACTTATTTTATTTTTAATCCTTTTAAGCAGAGGGGCAAGATTCAATTCTATATATTCCTGGATCCTCGCACAAATTTTTATTCCAAGGTATTCCAGTGCATCTGTGGGTTTCAATATTTTAACATTAATATCCGTTCTCCTGGTTTCATAGCCTATTGGGAGTAGCACTGATTTCATCCAATTCACCCTGAAGCCAGAGATTTGGCCAAATTGATTTACAGTTCGCATCAGGTATGGAACCGTCGTCGCCCCCCCTTTCAAGAAAAACAAGACATCGTCCGCGTATAAACACATTTTATCTAAGGCGCCCCTACTCCCAAATCCCCTGATGTTATCATCTGATCGCACCTTACATGCTAACGGTTCGACAAATATGGCAAACAGTAATGGTGAAAGGGGGCACCCCTGCCTAGTTCCTCTTTGCATTATTATCGATTCAGATGTCTCTCCGTTGATTTTAATCCTAACTTTCGGATGTTGGTACAGTAGTTGCACCCAACCAATAAATTTGTCCCCCAAGTTTAACTCACGCATTATGTTCCAGAGGTATGCCCACTCCACCCTGTCAAACGCTTTTTCTGCGTCCAGTGACAACAGGGAGTGGGCGCCCTCCCCACTCATCTGGATATTAAGGAGGGCCCGACGGATATTCGTTTGAGCCTGACGTTTCGGTATAAACCCCGATTGATCTGGGTGTACTATCTTACCTATCACTTTTTTTAGGCGGTTTGCCAACAATTTGGCACATATTTTAAAATCCGTGTTGAGAAGAGAGATGGGGCGGTACGAGTCCACCTTACTCTCGTCTTTCCCCTTTTTCCCTATCAGGGTTATTACAGCCTCTGACAGGGAGGCCGGGAGTTCACCCCTGTCCATAGATTCCTTAAGGACCCGCAGGAGTACTGGGAGGATAACCTCCCCATATCTTCTATATATCTCGAAGGGGAGACCATCCGGCCCGGGGCTAGAGTTACCCTTTATCGATTTCAGGGTGTCACGTAATTCCTCCAGTTCTATTGGACCATTCAGATACTCCCTGTCCTCCTCGGAGAGGGTAGGGAGCGAGACCCCCTCCAAAAAGAGTTTTATGTCTCCACAGTCCCCCACTCCCTCCGAGGAGTAGAGGTCCCTGTAATATTTAACAAATTCCTGCTCAATTTCTCCCGGGCTGGATGTTATCACCCCATCTCTCCTCTCAACACGCTTAATTCTGCCGTCCCCCCTCTGATTCTGTACAATGGTGGAAAGCAGTCTACCTGGTTTCCCAGATTCCCTGAAATATCGGGCCCCCTCAAAAAAACACTCTTTGTTGTGCCTTATTCTCCAAATAATTATTTAGGGAGATTTTAGACTCTTCTAACTCCGCCGTCGTCTCAGGGGAATTATTAACCAGGAGTTTCTCCTCTAGTTTCTTTTTGCCCAGCTCCCTCTCCTCTTTGGCGAATTCAGTTTTTAAGCCCTGAATTCTACCAAAGAGGATGCCCCGTAAATATGCTTTAAATGCGTCCCATACATAACCTATTTGTGCAGATCCAAGATAAATTTTCCAGTACTCCGCTATATCGGCACTAATACTTTCATCTTTATTTATCAGGTTTAGCCAGTGTGGATTTAGCTGGAACACTCTACACTTTGGTTTAACCGTTGTTTTAAATGTCAGGCAGATTGGGGAGTGGTCTGAAATACTTTTAACCTCATACCTCATTTTCAATATCTGCTCTACCAGTTCTGGGCTAGCTAATGCCATATCTATTCTTGACATGGTTTTGCTCCCATGACCAAACCAGGAGTATGCTCGCTTGTCATCATACAGATACCTCCATACGTCTATTAACAGCAGTTCTTGTGATATTCTTTTGAGAAGTGTTGGTTGACTTGTCCCATATTTATCATTTGGTATCACCGAGTATCTATCTAGAAAGCTATTCATGACGGAGTTAAAGTCTCCCATTACCAGTATGGGGCATTTACCTCGCGACTCTGCAAACTCCACTAAGCTATTGATAACACATAGTGAAAATGGTGGGGGTATATACACAAAGGCTAAAACACACAATATCCCATTCCACTGGCAGTGAAGGAAAACATATCTGCCCCTATCATCGATCTTCTGATCTAGTGGGAGGTAGTCCACTTTGTGGTGGATATATACACTAACTCCACATGAGTAGGTAGAGAAACATGAATGATACTGATACTTGGCCCATTTCCGCATTAATAAGTATGTCTTAACCTTAGTGTTATGTGTCTCCGTTAGTCCCACAATTGCTGGGAGGTGTCTAGTAATTGTATCAAAAACCATAACCCTCTTAACCTTGTCCCCCAGACCTCGTACATTCCATGTTAAAATCCTACTCATGTGTGCCTTCCACCTGTGTTTTCCTTCTTATCTTCATTAATAATCCCATCAAGACAACCATCCCACCCATAGCCCATCCTCCTTCCCCCCCTCCCCTACCCCCTCCCTCCCCCCCCTGCTGGTCGGCGAAATAAAACATTTCCCCCACCTCTTACTCTACGCCCCCTTCCCTCCCCCCCCGCACCCCCCTCACCCACTCCACAGGCCATCTCATGATCCTATTCCCTTGGAATCCATCCATTCAGCGGCCTCCTCTGGTGATCCAAAAAAACTAACTTGATCGTGATATATTACGCGTAACTTAGTTGGATATATCAGGGAGTATTGTAACTGGGCGGCTGCTAACCTCCTCTTTACTTCTCTAAATTCACGTCTCTTTTCCTGCGTTGCTCTGGAGTAATCTGGGTATATTTCTATATTACGACCATTGTACTCTATTGTCTGCATTTTCCTTTTTGCCCTCATTATTACGTCTCTGTCTCTGGAGCTTAAAATTGGATTATTTTCAAAAACAACACCAACTTTTTTGCATGACAAGTTGTACTTTCTAATGGCACCTTTTAAGGAGGCCAAATTACTTTATTACTAGGAAACACTAGCTTGCTGTAGCTTTCAGTCAGCAGATGACTGCCACCCACCTATCTCAAGCACTTCCAGCAGAGTCACCCAACTCCCGCTGTCTTGGCTACCACAAGCAGCAGAAGCTGCAGCAGCCACTTTAGTATCAGTAACATGATTGCTGAACAATTCTTTCATGCGCCACAGCAAATTACCGCCTCAACACCCAGTACCCTGGTCTTTCTGTAGCACATACAGTGTTCCCTTACCCCATAGACTTCTGGGAAGACAGACTAGAACAGTGGTCAGAACTGACCCAGCATGCTCTCTCTTTTCTCTCTTGCCCAGCCTCCAGTGTCATCTCAGAGAAAGTTTTATGCTTGGTAAGGGGCGTTGTGACACCAAAATTGTGGAAGTCATCCTCCTCCAGTGTACAAAATATCACTTTTGTCTAAATGAATGAGGCATGAATTGATGAGGATTTTCAAATTCCTCCTGCAAAGGCCAGTCAATAGATCTGCCGTTGCTGATGGTGCCACTGCAACTGTTTGCCTGCCTACCATCATGTTCCATACCATATGGTGTTGCTTCAGCCATCATGCCATTGTCACTGTCTGCCTACCATCATGTTCTATACCTTAAGGCTTCTGTTGCCCCTACTGCCGCCATTTTACCACTGCTGCTGTCTTCCTGCCAACTATCATGTTGTATGTCTGCTGTTGCCGCCACTGCCAAGTCTGCAGGTCTCTGCTGCTAATCCCCTACTGCCAATTCCAATACCTCTACCGACACTGGTATTATCACATTACTGCTGTTTTTCCCAATTAAAAGGGAGAATTTTTCAGACTTTTTCAGAACAAACCACTCTGTCTTCTGATAATTAACACTTGTGTGTGCATAAATATGTTCAGACATTCTGCCTCAGTAAAAGAATAATTTTTTGATAGTGGAGGACAATACAATCTTTCTTCTTACAGTTAACACTTGTGCGTGCATAATTACAATAAGCAATACTATTGCTATCATTGCATTCAGGAGCTTAGGAAGGAAAGGAGGATGTAGAGAAACAGCTAAATTTCTTTAAAAATTAACAAAAAGAGATATAATCTATTCATAAAGATAATGTTATGTACCAATTTTCAGGGCAATTGGAGCAACTTCAAGTCACAACAAATTGATTCAGGTCCAAACCGAACTTTTTGAAAAAGTCGTCAAAGTTCGCTCGTCTCTAATAGACACCCATCCCGACTCCAGTGCTACGTCATTCTTTTTTTCTCATGCCATGACTGTTCACAGCTGAGAATGGGCAGTTGTTTTGCTGTATTTTTGAAGAATTGCATACTATGATTTTGCTTAGCAGGCTTGTATGTCCTGGAAGGCATACAAATAGAGCAGGGCTGGGTTTCGCTATATCTGGTCAACAAAAATGTAATCAGAAACATAGCAGCATATGGGGCTTTCAGATTCCATACTAATGTCAATTTTGCTATGTTTGTCCGAACACTTTATTACAGAGGCAATCTCCTGTAGGTAGATGCCACGATCAGTGTGGGGGGGGGAACTCCGTAACAGTAACTGGGCCTGGAAACTAGGGAAGAAACAGGTCACCTCCTAGACAACCCTAATCCGGGCCCTAACTACCTATCAATATGAACAGACCTTGAAGGTAGGAATATTTATAAGCAATATACCTAGGCCCTGATTTCCCTATAAGGCCCTGGAATAATTATAGGACCAGAAACAACCCATTCCTCCCCAGAAGGACAAATGGAAGTCTCTGTCCCTGATACAACAACAGGGAAGATAACAAATACAACCAAACGTGACACTTAACTTCTGTAGAGATGCAAAACCAGGAACACCAGAGAGGATCTCACACCAGCTCAGCCAAACCCAAATGAAGCTATCTACCGCATAGTCAGAAGAGTGGGCTGAGACTATAAAGGGTAGAAGTGATGAGCACTGAGCAACAGCTGAGAAAAGGGAAGTGGTCACTAACCCTATCAACACTGAATCAAGAGAAAGGAGGCTGTTAGATTTCTCCACGCTCACCCAATCTCCTTGATTTCCTGACATCAGTCACCTGAGGGACCTTGACAGTAGGTCAGAGCATTAATTTTGCTTGTCAAAGGTGTGAAATTGTACTTACAGTAAAATAGTTAATATATATATATATATATATATTTAGACAGGTCCATAAATATTGGGACATCGACTCAATTCTAACATGTTTGGCTCTATACACCACCACAATGGATTTGAAATGAAATTAACAAGATGTGCTTTACCTGCAGACTGTCAGCTTTAATTTGAGGGCATTTACATCCAAATCAGGTGAACGGTGTAGGAATTATAACAGTTTGCATATGTGCCTCCCACTTGTTAAGGGACCAAAAGTAATGGGACAACTGGCTTCTCAGCTGTTCCATGGCCAGGTGTGTGTTATTCCATCATTATCCCAATTACAATGAGCAGATAAAAGGTCCAGAGTTTATTTCAAGTCTGCTATTTGCATATGGAATCTGTTGCTGTCAACTCTCAAGATGAGATCCAAAGAGCTGTCACTATCAGTGAAGCAAGCCATCATTAGGCTGAAAAAAAACAAAACAAACCCATCAGAGAGATAGCAAAAACATTAGGCATGGCCAAAACAACTTTTTGGAACATCTTTTAAAAAAAAGGAACGCACCGTTGAGACCCGGAAGACCACGGAAAACAACTGTGGTGGATGACCGAAGAATTCTTTCCCTGGTGAAGAAAACACCCTTCACAACAGTTGGCCAGATCAAGAACACTCTCCAGGAGGTAGGTGTATGTGTGTCAAAGTCAACAATCAAGAGAAGACTTCACCAGAGTAAATACAGAGGGTTCACCACAAGATGTAAACCATTGATGAGCCTCAAAAATAGGAAGGCCGGATTAGAGTTTGCCAAACGACATCTACAAAAGCCTTCACAGTTCTGGAACAACATCCTATGGACAGATGAGACCAAGATCAACTTGTACCAGAGTGATGGGAAGAGAAGAGTATGGAGAAGGAAAGGAACTGCACGTGATCCTAAGCATACCACCTCATCAGCGAAGCATGATGGTTGTAGTGTCATGGCGTGGGCATGTATGGCTGCCAATGGAACTGGTTCTCTTGTATTTATTGATGATGTGACTGCTGATGAATTCTGAAGTGTTTCAGGCAATGTTATCTGCTCATATTCAGCCAAATGCTTCAGAACTCATTGGACAGCGCTTCACAGTGCAGATCTACAAGGACCCAAAGCATACTGCAAAAGCAACCAGAGTTGCTGGTTGAGTTTTTTAAGGGAAAGAAGTGGAATGTTATGCAATGGCCAAGTCAATCACCTGACCTGAATCCGATTGAGCGTGCATTTCACTTGCTGAAGACAAAACTGAAGGGAAAATGCACGAAGAACAAGCAGGACCTGAAGACAGTTGCAGTAGAGGCCTGGCAGAGCATCACCAGGGATGAAACCAAGCGTCTGGTGATGTCTATGCGTTCCAGACTTCAGGCTGTAATTGACTGCAAAGGATTTGCAACCAAGTATTAAAAATGATTTATGATCATTATTCTGTCGCATTACTTTTGGTCACTTAACAAGTGGGAGGCACATATACAAACTGTTGTAATTCCTACACTGTTCACCTGATTTGGATGTAAATAACCTCAAATTACAGCTGACAGTCTGCAGGTAAAGCACATCTTGTTTGTTTCATTTCAAATCCATTCTGGTGGTGTATAGAGCCAGAAATGTTAGAATTGTGTTGATGTCCCAATATTTATGGACCTGACTATATATATATATAGATCAATTATTTATAGAGAATTTTGGTCTCTTTCAGTCCTTCCCTAAATGTCTTAATAAAGGCTAATTGACGTGTTGAAATAATATGCAGAAACAGGTATAGGGCAGGAAACACAAGGGGAAGCAAAATGTTCTCTGTCGATTTGCATTGACCCCAAGGCAAAATTAATATAGGTACATGCTAACTAGACACACTTCTTGACAGGTACGCCTATGTGATTTGGCAGCTCTGTCGGATAACTAGCACCATTTGTATTTTCTGGTATGCATTTTAGTATTTAAAGCATGGTTTATGTGCAGCATTTCACATGAAAGCAGAGGATTAGAAACACATTGACGCGGAGGAGTGGTGAGCACTCTTGTTAACAAGCAATCATTCAGACCTAGTGCTGTACGGAGAGACATCAATGCTCCAATCACTTATTCTGAATTTAAGTGGAGGACATGCAGACTTCAATATTCATCGACTACATACAGTACAAAAGACATTAGGAAGTGTGAGCGGAAAGTCTTGACAATAGCATTTTACATTGGATAGTTTTATCTATTATTCTTGCCGCTGTCCTGTCACTAGGAACAGAATCTAGTGTATGAAGAGCAAATACAATGAGTATGAACACTAGATTGAACCAGTGGCTAAAGCTTATCAGGGACTGTATACCTGTTCTAAAGTATACTGCCTATAAAATGTATGCAGACACGGTGACCAGGTAGGCACACAGAATTATAATTCTTGCATACTTGCTTTACTAGAACATATACTATTCTTCCATTGGATGGTGAGATTGAACCACTTGACCAAAGGGGTTGCCATTTTTTTCCAGAACTAAAATATAATTACTTAGTGAAACATTGTGAATATGTTTGTTATCTGTGCACACTGTGCTTTGCTAATAAAAGCAACGGCGAAAGCAGGAAATAGCTATCGCTAGGCTAAATGTCCGGCCCTGTCACTCTTGCACCAGGTGGGCTCTTCTTCACCTGCGTGGACAGCCCCCGTAATGAGACAAATCGATTTGTTAGAATCAATTCGCTCATCTCTAATGCAAAGCCATTGGACCATGAGGTTTAAAAGTTTAGTTTCCCTATTCACAAGATAGGTGCTAAGTATCAGATTGCCAGAGTTCCTAGAGATTCAATGTTTACAGTAGAATATACTGTACAGCAGTCGTAGTATTAAGTCTTTTGGCACACAATGCCTAAATTTGGTGCATTAGATGGCAGCCTCCAGCTGAGAGTTGGCATAGATTTGAACTATAATTTGTTGGCTTTGAAGCACTGCCTGCTAAACCTCACCCCTTTACAAGCCACTTTGAAAAGTGTTGAGAAAAGATGAAAGCCCCATATCATGGCTTAAATGAAATGCACACCATAATTTCAATTATGGTAGCATAAACCCCCGTTTAACATAAGCAGAGCTCTGTTAGTCCCATAAAAATGAATAGAGTGGTGAATCTACATGTACATTACCGAATCCACCCTGGACAGGGTCAGAACATCTATAGATGCAAATTGTCACACCCGTGACAGGTGGTAGAATATCTGAAAGACTGGCTGCACGTCAGTGATCTGACAGATTCTTTTGGTTTCACTTTGTCTATGTGTTGCTGGGATGTCCACACCTCCTTTTCAGGTGTAAATTATGTGACCATTACTACTCCCTTCTTAGTCTGGCTTTACCCATCACTGCTTGCGATTGAAAGCTTATTCTGGTTGTGGATCGTTTGATGTCTGGATCTCGGCTGAGTTCCTGCTTTCTATTTCCCCGGAGTTAAGTGTCTTTCCTTTTTGTATTGTGTTTATTTCCCTGTTTCTTGGTACCAGACCTGAGGCAGACTCTTGTTCCTTCAGCTGGAAGAAACAGGTTGTCTGTGGCCCAATCACTATCTTCAGGGCCTTCTAAGGTGAGCCAGGCTTAGGTTCCTGTGGATGAACAGTCCTACCATCGGGCTCTGTTCATTCTGTTAGCAGTCAGGGCTTGGATTGGGATTTATTAGGTGGTGACCTTCCCACTTTCTCTAGTTTGCAGGCCTGGTACTTTCTATTTGCCTTTTGTGTTTGGTGTGGAGTTCCCCTCCCACACCACACCGTGACACAAACCAGATGTAGAAAAGGAGGTGCAGAGAAAGCGCAGTAGAGGTAAACTGTCTAAAAGGACTTATTGACTTCTTTATGGATCTGTGTTCAGGAGTTGTCTCCAGTGCCTGACCATACCAAATATCATGTTGGCCTCTGTCAGAATCTCCACATACCAAGGTGGAATTTGTAGATGTGTACTGTAAGTATAGCAACCTGTTAAAAAAAAGTGCCAAACAGTTTTCCTGCTGTGAGGACTGCCCTTCAGTTGCATTGTATTGTCTAAAATATACACACCACAACTGGATGCTCACATCAGAGTCAGCTAGCAAAGTGCAGAGTAAGGAAGACTACTTTAAACAGACACTTTGGCCTATTAAGTACCTGTGCAACTGTGAGACCTGTAACATCTGGGGAAAATGCATTCTATGTAGCAACTGCCGATCTACTGCATGATGAGAATTGTCCTGAACTGTTTGTTTTTTAATTCTTCAGTAAATAACTGTTCTGCTGTACGACTGCCTCATCATTGTTTCCTGCACTACTACACTGCAAAATGCTGGCGTCAGGAAATGGGACCCTGCCTTGTCCCTTAAAAACACCAACACCAAGGGTACCTCAATCGTCATCAGGCAAGAGAACCCCAGAACTGGAGGGAAGAAAAGGTACACCCTTCCCATCAATGCACACTGGCCCAGGGAACTGTAGAACCGTTAGTACAACTACTACTACATTCATGCGGGCACTCTTTGGTACTCCGGTGGCCCAGTCAGGCCTGACCCTGTTGTGATAACAACCTACTGAGGCTGCAGGGCTGCCACAAGCTATTGCAATGTCTGTCAACAGACCACACTGCATTGACCATACAGCAATCTGCTCATGACACATGCAAGGTTATAGCAGTGAATTTAAATGTGCTTGTAGAAATATCAATAATCCCATTATATTAGGGTATGGAAGTCATTTTCTCCAGAGGTTTAACTTGTCATGACACAGTAGCACTATAATTACAAGCATCAATAAGATGCCTATGAGCAGTAGATATAGCTGCTGACTGATGGGATGTTCATCCTCAAGCACTACCCATTCTATTCAAAGGGACTGTGAAAGTAGCAAATGGCACTCAGGACCTCTGGTTTTGGTCAGAGGACTCTCTGCACCCACTTTCCTAACTGCTCATATGCATCTTACTATTGTCTCATAGCACCTTATTTAAGAATTTTGAGATTGGAGTGACAATGAACATTGATTGTACATAAAAAAAAATGCTAAAATCACACATATACTTCATAATTATTGTTTCTTCTCTCTGGTATTTAGATTTTATGACCTGAGTAATGTAACCCTATGAATAACCATGAAGCACCACGTCTTAGGATGCTACTGTATGTACGTCCTATACACAAAATGAAATCCAGGTCTTACATACCGGTATGTGTCTAGAACTGAGCATTAAAGGAATCAGGGTAAATTCACAAGTATGAATGTAGAAACTATATAAAGCTTTTAAAAATAAATTTAAAGGATAACAGTCACACTTAGACCCTAATTTCAATTTTCATATAAGTAGTTACTAATAACATGATATTCCAGAATCGGTTACTATTAGACTGACTTACCCTATATTTAATAAGATTCAGCCCTTAGCAACCAGTCTGCATAAAACTGCAATTTCACTATTCAGTTAAGATGGCCGCCACTGCCCTCACCCTGAGGCTAATCCCGCCTGCCCTCACTAGCCAGTAACAATAGCCCCCCAAAAGTGTCAGTAACCAGAGCCCTCCCCCCTAAAGGGTTAATCTCCTGCAGCACAAAGGGGTCCTCTTACCACATGTTGCTTTCATTTATACACTGAGCAGACGGCAGATCTCCCTTCCCTGGTCTGCGCTGCTCCAACTCTGCCTTCTCCAGCTCTGCTGAGTGAGGGAGCGTCTGCCAAGCGCAGGGACAGGGAGAAGTGCACACAGCCCAGGCACTGTTATCAGCTGCTGGGGAGGACCTGGCTCTAATCATTTACTTACAGTCCCTGGCTGTCAGTAATCTGACCTTGCACGCTGCGTGCTTCTGCGTCCTCCGTCCTTCAACACATAGACGGACCCTGCATGGCAACCTGATTTTAAGCAGAGGTAAAAGTAGGCAGTACAGGGGACAAAACTGTGGAATTAAGGGGTAATTGAAAACACAGTGGAAAGTTGAAATAGGGCCACCAAGGAGATATTAACCACCACAATCCAATACTCCCCAAAAAAATATATATGACAGTTATACTTTAAAAAAAGGAAACTGAACTGATGGGGTTTTCCCACATGATAGGTGATAAATGTGTGATTGCTGGGCATACCATCACTAGGACTCCCACTGATGGAAGAATGATCTTGACTGCCGTATACCTTCTTACTGCATTACTACAGTCTGAATGTAGGGGTGGTTGAGCATATACCCAACCTTTTCATTCAATGGTGCTGGCATAAGAAGCTGGGTGCTGTGTATGCCATCTGTTTCTGACATTTCCATAGACGCTTGATCACCACTCCAGTCAAGCTTTTCCTTACTGTGGTCACACAATGTGGGTCCCAGCAGTAGGTCCCCAGTGATCAGACATTTATCACCTATCTTGTGTATAGGTAAACATTGCTCCTTGTAGGACACCCCTTTAAACTGTATTTCCCTTAAAAAAAATCCCAGTAAATATAACTCCTTGAGTTGTCCTCTTCTGGTAAATAGTTATAAGGGATATTCCAACAATAAATATTATCCTTCAAAGGTGTTCCCTCATCTTAGAGGTCACATAGGTACGGATCCCACCTCTGGGACGTTCACCTATCTCCAGAATGGAACCCCTGAAGTGAATGGAGAGCAGCCACGCAAGCATGGCCAGCCTCCATTCATTTTTATGGGACTGCCAAAAAGTGCTGGCTTGACTATCTCAGGCAGTCACACAGAAGTAATTGAAAAGATGGCCGGGCTTGCATGGTGTTCTCTCCATTCTTTTCTATTGGACTTCCAAAAATAGGCAAGTACGGCTCGTGTGTGGGAGGAAAACACCACACTGAGCATAGGAGTGAAAGGGGATAACGGAATAAGGCCTGGAAACTAGGTAAGGAAAATGGACACCTTCTAGAAAAAACCCTAACTCCAGGTAAGCAAGTTCATACTCCGGATACCTAGAATCCTAGCTCACCCTATAGGACCCTGGAACTAATGTCAGGACTGAGTCTACCTGTTCCTCCAAAAGGAAGGACGAACAGAAGTCTTCCTCAGGCCTAATGACAAACAACAGGAAAAGGCAACACACACATAGATCAAAACAAAATACAAAAGGGAACGGAAACACTTATCTTCAATGAAGCTTTGGTAGCACCAGGAACTCTGCCGAGAACCAAACACAAGTCCAACAGAAGCTATAAACCGCATAGCATAGTGTGAGAAACAACAATAAATAGAGAAGGTTAAATGACCACAATAGCCACACCTTGGGAAAGAAGGTGTAGCAAGCATCAGAAACAATACAGATGTCATTTGATCCAAAAGGAAAACATGTCAGATCAAACCACATGTTTCCAGGCTCACAGATCTGCCACCTTTCGCAGGAACATCAGTGACAGTGTAATTTACACTTATTTTCAAAGTTGTATGGTTCCAAAGAAAGATTTTCTCCAATTAACCCAAATCCTATGTTATCCAGCAGCTACTATATGCAGCTCATAGAGGTGTTAAATGACAGGACTTCCTGGCAGTACACCCGACACCCCTGTTACTACATAACTCTGCCTCACAAAAACTAGATGAGAAGGGTATGATTGCTGTAATGGTGGATTCACTAGTTGTCACCCAGTTTTCTCAGAAAAAAATATAAAGGAGGAAAGCTGGATGTACATATTTTTAAGGGTAACAATGTTTTGAACTTTTGACTTTCAGGCTTCATACCATATCTCACTACAGCGTCGAATGTGAGACTACCATCATTTTATAGACAATAATCTTGGCTATCTCATACATAAATTGGACTTGCATATGATTAGTTATGCAGATTCTTGTTATGTAACTGTATAGTTACTGTTTTGTTCCTACAATTCTAAATTTTTATTATTTTGTTAGCATTTTCTAAATCCACCTTTGGCTTTCAACACTGCCTGAATCCTTCTGGGCATGCTCTCCATCAGATTCAAGCATGTCTCGACTGAAATCTGTTCCCAGGTCTCTTCTACAGGTTCCCAATGTTGGTGTATACTGGTTGACTCACTTGGGTACAAATACAGCTTTTTCTTCAACTATACCCACAAGTGTTCGATTGGGTTAAGGTCTGGGGACTGTAGGGGTTAATCCAGTACCTTTACTTCATTGTCATTTAACAATTTTTTCATCAATCTCGACGTATGCTTCGAGTCGTTGTCCTGCTGGAATATTATGTCGTCCTTTTCATACCCATAGTACAAAGTAACTCGTCTTGTAGGATACTCACATATAGATCAGCATTGAGACCACCATTGATCCTGGTCAAGTATCCAACGCCTTTGGCTATTAAACAACCCCATATCATCAGACTTCCTTTACCGAACTTGACAGTTCCTTCAATTTCTCGATCCGTTAGCCCCCTTTTCCCTTGTTTCTTTCAGACTCATTTACACCCATCAGTGCCCAGTCTATTGACTTTTGTCTCAATGCTCCAAATCACCAATTTGCAATTTTCTACTGTCCACTGTTTGTACTTTTTTGCAAACTTGAGCCGACGCTTTTTATCACGTTATTGAAGTCGAGGCTTCTTCACCCTTTTCAGGTCACCATTTCAGTCTTGTGTAATGCGTGTTGCATGGTGTTTGATCTGTGATCTCACTATTACGAAGCATACAAGCCACCTTCACTGCAGTGTTTGTCACGCCAGAACCGATAGACCTTGTGATGAGCTGACTTGTTGACTCCAATATTTTGCCTGGACGTCCACCTCTTGGCTTCGGAATGGATGAAGTTAATTTTGTATTCTTACAACTGTCATTGATAGGGATGAGCGAACTCGAACTGTATAGTTCGGGTTCGTACCGAATTTTGGGGTGTCCGTGACACGGACCCGAACCCGGACATTTTCGTAAAAGTCCGGGTTCGGGTTCGGTGTTCGTCGCTTTCTTGGCGCTTTTGTGACGCTTTCTTGGCGCTTTTTGAAAGGCTGCAAAGCAGCCAATCAACAAGCGTCATACTACTTGCCCCAAGAGGCCGTCACAGCCATGCCTACTATTGGCATGGCTGTGATTAGCCAGAGCACCATGTGACCCAGCCTCTATTTAAGCTGGAGTCACATAGCGCCGCCCGTCACTCTGCTCTGATTAGCGTAGGGAGAGGTTGCGGCTGCGACAGTAGGGCGAGATTAGGCAGATTAACTCCTCCAAAGGACTTGATTAATCGATCGATCTGCAGCTGTGCATCATTGAGCTGCTGAAATTCAATTGCTCACTGTTTTTAGGCTGCCCAGACCGTTTGCCAGTCACTTTTTTCTGGGGTGATCGGCGGCCATTTTGTGTCTTGTGCGGTGCTGCGACCAAGTGCATCCAAGCTGCGACCAAGTGCATCCAAGCTGCGACCAAGTGCATTTAACCCTCAATGGTGTGGTTGTTTTTTGGCTAAAGCCTACATCAGGGTGAAGCTGTCACACCAAGTGCATTTAACCAGCAATAGTCTGTTTATTTTTTGGCCATATACTACATCAGGGGCAAGCTGCGCATGTCACCAAGTGCATTTAACCCTCAATGGTGTGGTTGTTTTTTGGCTAAAGCCTACATCAGGGTGAAGCTGTCACACCAAGTGCATTTAACCAGCAATAGTCTGTTTATTTTTTGGCCATATACTACATCAGGGGCAAGCTGCGCATGTCACCAAGTGCATTTAACCCTCAATGGTGTGGTTGTTTTTTGGCTAAAGCCTACATCAGGGTGAAGCTGTCACACCAAGTGCATTTAACCAGCAATAGTCTGTTCATTTTTTGGCCATATACTAAATCAGGGGCAAGCTGCGCCCGTCACCAAGTGCATTTAACCAGCAATAGTCTGTTCATTTTTTGGCCATATACTACATCAGGGGCAAGCTGCGCCCGTCACCAAGTGCATTTAACCCTCAGTAGTGTGGTTGGTCAAGCTGTCACACCAAGTGCATTTAACCAGCAATAGTGTGGTTATTTTGTGGCCATATCCCAGTCTAATTCTGTCACTAAATCCATACCGGTCACCCAGCGCCTAAATACTAGGCCTCAAATTTATATCCCGCTAAATCTCTCGTTACCGCTGTCCTGTTGTGGCTGGGCAAGTTATTTAGTGTCCGTCAAAGCACATTTTTTGTTCAGGGTTGAAATACAATTCCCAATTTCGCAATTTCATAATTTAGTGGTTTCTGCTGTATCAGAGCTATTTGAAATCTATCCCTAAAAGGGTATATAATATTCAAGGTGCACATAGGGTCATTCAGAATAACTTCACACACACCCGCTACTGTGTATTTCCAAGTCTAATTCTGTCACTAAACCCATACCTGTCACCCAGCGCCTAAATACTAGGCCTCAAATTTATATCCCGCTAAATCTGTCGTTACCGCTGTACTGTTGTGGATGGGCAAGTTATTTAGTGTCCGTCAAAGCACATTTTTTGTTCTGGGTTGAAATACAATTCCCAATTTAGCAATTTCCTAATTTAGTGGTTTCTGCTGTATCAGAGCTATTTGAAATCTATCCCTAAAAGGGTATATAATATTCAAGGTGCACATAGGGTCATTCAGAATAACTTCACACACACGCTACTGTGCATTTCCAAGTCTAATTCTGTTAGTAAATCCATACCGGTCACCCAGCGCCTAAATACTAGGCCTCAAATTTATATCCCGCTACATCTGTCGTTACCGCTGTCCTGGTGTGGCTGGGCAAGTTATTTAGTGTCCGTTAAAGCACATTTTTTGTTCACGGTTGAAATACAATTCCCAATTTAGCAATTTCATAATTTAGTGGTTTCTGCTATATCAGAGCTATTTGAAATCTATCCCTAAAAGGGTATATAATATTCAAGGTGCACATAGGGTCATTCAGAATAACTTCACACACACGCTACTGTGCATTTCCAAGTCTAATTCTGTCACTAAATCCATACCGGTCACCCAGCGCCTAAATACTAGGCCTCAAATTTATATCCCGCTAAATCTGTCGTTACCGCTGTACTGTTGTGGATGGGCAAGTTATTTAGTGTCCGCCAAAGCACATTTTTTGTTCTGGGTTGAAATACAATTCCCAATTTAGCAATTTCATAATTTAGTGGTTTCTGCTATATCAGAGCTATTTGAAATCTATCCCTAAAAGGGTATATAATATTCAAGGTGCACATAGGGTCATTCAGAATAACTTCACACACACGCTACTGTGCATATCCCAGTCTAATTCTGTCACTAAATCCATACCGGTCACCCAGTGCAGATTAGACATTAACTACCTCCCCTTAACCATATATTATTGGACTCCAGGGCACTTCCTCATTCAATCCTATTTTTATTTTCATTTTACCATTATATTGCGAGGCTACCCAAAGTTGAATGAACCTCTCCTCTGTCTCGGTGCCGGGGCCTAAATATATGCCAATGGACTGTTCCAATGTTGGGTGACGTGAAGCCTGATTCTCTGCTATGACATGCAGACTAATTCTCTGCTGACATGAAGACAGATTCTCTGTTACGGGACCTCTCTCCTCTGCCTGGGTGCTGGGCCTAAATATCTGACAATGGACTGTTGCAGTGGTGGCTGACTTGAAGCCTGATTTTCTGCTATGACATGCAGACTGATTCTCTGCTGACATGAAGCCAGATCCTCTGTTACGGGACCTCTCTCCTCTGCCTGTGTGCTGGGCCTAAATATATGCCAATGGACTGTTGCAGTGGTGGCTGACGTGAAGCCTCATTCTCTGCTGACATGAAGCCAGATTGTCTGTTACGGGACCTCTCTCCTCTGCCTGGGTGCTGGGCCTAAATATCTGACAATGGACTGTTGCATTGGTGGCTGACGTGAGGCCTGATTCTCTGCTATGACATGCAGACTGATTCTCTGCTGACATGAAGCCAGATTGTCTGTTACGGGACCTCTCTCCTCTGCCTGGGTGCTGGGCCTAAATATCTGACAATGGACTGTTGCATTGGTGGCTGACGTGAAGCCTGATTCTCTGCTATGACATGCAGACTAATTCTCTGCTGACATGAAGCCAGATTGTCTGTTATGGGACCTCTCTCCTCTGCCTGGGTGCTGGGCCTAAATTTATGAAAATGGACTGTTGCAGTGATGGGTGACGTGAAGCCTGATTCTCTGCTATGACATGAAGACTGATTCTCTGCTGACATGAAGCCAGATTGTCTGTTACGGGACCTCTCTCCTCTGCCTGGGTGCTGAGCCTAAATTTATGAAAATGGACTCTTACAGTGGTGGGTGACGTGAAGCCTGATTCTCTGCTATGACATGAAGACTGATTCTCTGCTATGACATGAAGCCTGATTCTCTGCTATGACATGCAGACTAATTCTCTGCTGACATGAAGCCAGATTGTCTGTTACGGGACCTCTCTCCTCTGCCTGGGTGCTGGGCCTAAATTTATGACAATGGACTGTTGCAGTGGTGGCTGACGTGAAGCCTGATTCTCTGCTATGACATGCAGACTGATTCTCTGCTGACATGAAGCCAGATCCTCTGTTACGGGACCTCTCTCCTCTGCCTGGGTGCTGGGCCTAAATTTATGAAAATGGACTGTTGCAGTGGTGGGTGACGTGAAGCCTGATTCTCTGCTATGATATGAAGACTGATTCTCTGCTGACATGAAGCCAGATCCTCTGTTACGGGACCTCTCTCCTCTGCCTGGGTGCTGGGCCTAAATATCTGACAATGGACTGTTGCATTGGTGGCTGACGTGAAGCCTGATTCTCTGCTATGACATGCAGACTAATTCTCTGCTGACATGAAGCCAGATTGTCTGTTACGGGACCTCTCTCCTCTGCCTGGGTGCTGGGCCTAAATTTATGAAAATGGACTGTTCCAGTGGTGGGTGACGGGAAGCCAGATTCTCTGCTATGGGACCTCTCTCCAATTGATTTTGGTTAATTTTTATTTATTTAATTTTTATTTTAATTCATTTCCCTATCCACATTTGTTTGCAGGGGATTTACCTACATGTTGCTGCCTTTTGCAGCCCTCTAGCCCTTTCCTGGGCTGTTTTACAGCCGTTTTAGTGCCGAAAAGTTCGGGTCCCCATTGACTTCAATGGGGTTCGGGTTCGGGACGAAGTTCGGATCGGGTTCGGATCCCGAACCCGAACATTTTCGGGAAGTTCGGCCGAACTTCTCGAACCCGAACATCCAGGTGTTCGCTCAACTCTAGTCATTGATGTCAATTGATGCAGTTTGATGATTTTCTTGGCCGAGATACCGCTATCGATGAGCAGGATAATGCTGTTTCTCTTTTCTTGGGGAATCTTCTTCATGGCTGCTCCTGGATTCCACCCAGTGACCTTTCATTTGGGAATCAACCTAACACACTGAGCTATTAGGGAATGTGAGAACAGGTTGTAATTTGTAGTATAGAGGTGAAACTCGGAAAATTTTGAATATTGTGCAAAGTTCATTTATTTCAGTAATGCAACTTAAAAGGTGAAACTAATATATGAGATAGACTCATTACATGCAAAGCAAGATATTTCAAGCCTTTGTTAGTTATAATTTGGATGATAATGCCTTACAGCTTATGAAAACCCCAAAGTCACAATCTCAGGTACCCTTTGTTCAAGGGGTATGGATTAATTAGCTGACTAGAGCTTAGAATATTGAACCTTTTCACAATATTCTAATTTGAAGTTGCATTACTGAAATAAATGAACTTCTGCACTACATTCAAATTTTTTGAGTTTCACCTCTACAAGAAGAAAAAAAGATTGGTTCACCAGGAGCAAAACAGTAACAAAGCAGTTACACGACAATAATCCGCATAACTAATCATATGCTGAATAGCCGCAAGTCCAATTTATGTATGAGATAGCCAAGATGATTGTCTATAAAATGATGGTCGTCTCACGTTTTAAACTGTAGTGGATGGTTAGATATGAAGCCTGAAAGTCAAACGTTCTATCCATTCTTACCCTTTTGCCTGTCAGTATGTATATATATATATTCTGGAGAGAAAGAGAGACAGGAGGCAGCGCCTCGTGTGTATTTCCGTTTGCCACAAGATCACAATAGATAATAAATTGCTCTTACCATATGATGTTGTGATGAGTCACAACGCCTTTGTTTTGTCCTTCCTGGTATTTTCCCGTCCAGCTTGCGGGGAATCTGCTCTGCTGCCAAGGTCTTTGCCCTTACCGCTGCAGCGGTTTTCAGGAACGAGAAACAGTAGTAAAAAGGAAGAAACACAGGACCTTTTCACGGCGCTGATGCAGAAGACGTGGGACCAGAAGGGTATCGGTAAAACAGTAACAATTCTTTATTCCGGGTCTACGCGTTTCATGGGCGAACAGCCCCCTTCATTATTGTCCTGATGAAGGGGGCTGTTCACCAAATGTTTTATTGTCCTGATGAAGGGGGCTGTTCACCAAATGTTTTATTGTCCTGATGAAGGGGGCTGTTCACCAAATGTTTTATTGTCCTGATGAAGGGGGCTGTTCGCCCCTGAAACGCGTAGACCCGGAATAAAGAATTGTTACTGGTTTACCGATACCCTTCTGGTCCCACATCTTCTGCATCAGCGCCGTGAAAAGGTCCTGTGTTTCTTCCTTTTTACTACTATATATTATTCTGGTAATTTTGTGGACTTTCAGAAGAATTTTTTAAACCATTCCATGTGTCTGATGACGAAGGCAATACATTTAAACCAGTAACTAGTCATGGCTCTTAGAAAAGAAGTGACATTTTATTTCTCCAGTTTTAGAGAAGTAGAAGTAATTGCCTCCTCCCTGCAAGTTAATTCCCATTATTGTGAGAGGAATAAAGGCTGGATTCAGCAGCAGAGCTCTGGACAGCTCCCTCTACCTCCAGTGTGTGCTGTGGGGGCTGCTCACAGGCTCCTGTACCTGACACAGGCTGGACTATCCCCTCACCACACTATATACAGCCAGGATCTGACTGCACAATCTGTGCCTTTCCCTTTCTGAGATTTCCAGTGCCGGGTCTGTGCACAAAGCTGAGCTCCACATTTAGTGACTGCTGTCGCAGAGCGACCTTTCTCAGTCTTCAAGTGCTGCGCTGCAGGTTCACTCCCAGTGCTTACTGGATTCTGCTTACTGGGAATACAAGCACATAGGATCCTCAAACTATGTGAGTATGGATCAACAGGTCTGTGCCTGTCCTGTCTTCTCTTCTGTATGGGTACTCCTAGGAGGAAGGAGAGCACAGCTCTAGCTTTCTGACTGTCCTGGGGTGTAATACTAGAAATAGATCTATATAGCATGCTACATATGTAACTGGTATTCAGACTGGATTTAAGATGATTATGCCTAGTGACAGCTCTCTATCTATCTATCTATCTATCTATCTATCTACCATCTCTTTTCTATCAGTTCCTATCTTTTATAGTTTGTTACTTTATCTATCTACAATCTTTTTTCTATGTTTCCCATCTTTTATAGTTTGTTTATTTATTATCTATCTCGTGTTATATTTCTATATCTATCTACTATGTATCCCTCTACCTACTATCTATCTATCAATCATGTAACATAAATGCCACAGAAAAGTACATTGACCGGTTATCCACAACCCTAAGCTTAGCCTTTGGCTTTAGAGCCTCACAATTTCCAACTTATCTAAGTGAATTCGGAGATAGCCATGCCAACATCTGCCCGTGAGATGTAAAATCACCGAAGACGACTAGTGAGGAACATATGACAAAGAACTGAAATTCCAATGAAACTGGAGTAATACAATAAGGAAAGGTCAGTCCATTAATTCTTTTCAGAATTCCTGCTGAGATAATGAACCGTGTGTTGGTTAGCATAATAGATTTTATAACTGTACAGAGGACAGCCTCATAGGCTAATGATAATAAATGAGGAACACGGTACTTATGGTAATGTATACCAGCTTAGTGTGTTAATTGCTGGGTAATATACGTGATTGATTGACCTTTCCTTTGAAGTAAATAAATGATTGTGACCTTTAACGGGTAATCCAAATTTGATAGTGTTTCAATCCTTTAAGAGCCCATTCAAATGGCGTATAGTTGATCCAGTGGTGGGAGCAGTGTGACTATTGTATAGGTCTCTTAGGATCTCAGTGAATGTGGTGTAAGCCTTTATGAGGCTCATTATTCACACCTTCCACCCTTACTCTAAGTAGTGTGAAAATAATCGAAACAAGACAGTGTTCCCCTGAGAGGCATCGTTCACTGGTAATCAAATAACTGCCTCTGAGATCCAAATAGCCTCCTGCAAGTGGAGGGCACTAAATGCACCAGTAAAAGATGCTTCCAGTACTGGTTAGTACATACAGTACAATATAAATCAATACTGCTCTGATACTAATACTAGTGATATAAATAAGAAGCCCTCCTCTAGTAAAAACTATGTACCATATCTACTATATACATCAATAATATAACCCTCCAGTGATGGCATCAATATACTATACTACATACTCACCCAAAAATATTCTACAGTTTTCAAACCATAACCTAACATATAACATAGTAACATAGTTTATAAGGCTGAAAAAATAAATCTGTCCATCCAGTTCGGCCTGTTATCCTGCAAGTTGATCCAGAAGAAGGCAAAAAAACCCTGTGAGGTAGAAGGCAATTTTCCTAATTTTTACGAGAAAAAAATTCCTTCCCTACTCCAATCAGGCAATCAGGATTAGTGATGAGCGGCAGGGGCTATATTCGAATTCACAATATTTCACGAATATTTTGTAGAATATTCGTCATATATTCGCGAATTTCGAGAATTCAAACTTATTTTATTGAATGCAATAAATCGCGTAATGCGAAATACAGGCGTGGGTCACTTTGGCTACATTTTTCAAGCTGGTATAAGTTTCCTGAGACTGGAGAAAATGGTTGGCACGGCAGAACATTACAATAGCTTTATATGCAGATAGAGTGCTCCAATATATTCGCGATTGTGCTAATCGGCAGTGATTAGAATATTTTATCGCACTACGTGCAACTTCACATTTTAGCAGGTCTGGCTACAGATTACTGACTGGTGCAATAAGTATTGTTGTGAACTTGACACTGCTTCCTTCTCATTGGCCCACAAGCAAGAAGCAGAGACGAATCATGTGTTCAGATGGGAAAAAATGCTGAATATTTGATATAACGAATATATAGCACTATATTCTAAATATTTGCGAAGTGGCGATATTCACGATAAAAATTTGCTATTCGAATATTCGTGCTCAACACTAATCAGGATAACTCCCTGGATCAGCGACCCCTCTCTAGTAACTATAGCCTGTAATATTATTACACTCCAGAAATACATCCAGGCCCCTCTTGAACTCTTTCATTGTACTCACCGTCACCACCTCCTCAGGCAGAGAGTTCCATAGTCTCACTGCTCTTACCGTAAAGAATCCTCTTCTATGTTTGTGTACAAACCTTCTTTCCTCCAGACATAGAGGAAGTCCCCTCGTCACAGTCCTAAGGATAAATAGATGATGGGAGAGATCTCTGTACTGACCCCTGATTTTTTAAGTGGACCCTAATTTTGATAATTTTTCTGGGTACTATAGTCCACCCATTTCACTTATTACTTTAGTTGCCATCCTCTGTACCCTCTCCAGCTCTGTTATGTCTGTCTTGTTCACAGGAGCCCAGAACTGTACACAGTACTCCATGTGTGGTCTGACTAGTGATTTGTAAAGTGTCAGGACTATGTTCTCATCACAGGCATATATGCCCCTTTTGATACAACCCATTATCTTATTGGCCTTGGCAGCAGCTGCCTGACACTGGTTTCTACAGCTTAGTTTCTGGTCCACTAAAATTCCTAAGTCCTTTTCCATGCCAGTGTTACCCAGTGTTTTACCATTTAGTATGTACGGGTGACTTGCATTATTTCTTCCCATGTGCATAACTGTCATGATCAGTGTTGGGGAAAAACGCCACACTAAACACAGGACGGAAGGGGAACAGTAACTGTGCCTGGAAACTAGGGAAAGAACAAGTCATCTCCTAAACAACCCTAATCCGGGCCCTAACTACCTATCAATATGAATAGACCTTCAAGGTAGGAATATTCATATGCTGTATACCTAGGCCCTTATATCCCTATAAGGCCCTGAAATGAGGTTAGGACCAGAGACAACCCATTCCTCCCCAGATGGATGAATGGAAGTTTCTGTCTCAGGCCGAGATACAAACAATAGGGAATATAACAAACACAAAACAATAAGAAAAGACAAGACTTATCTGAAAGTAGAAAACTGGCAACTCCAGAAGCACCACAGAGTACAACCGACCAGCTAGTTAGAAGGCAGGAAGACAATCTATAAACCGCACATTCAAGAGTGAGAAGCGGCTACTTATGGGAAAAGTAAATTACCAACAAGCAACACCTGAAGCAAGGGGTGTGGCATTAATCAAAACACAGACACAATAAGATCCACAGTGAACTTGTCAATTTAACCCATGAGTTGCCAGTCTCTCCGATCTCCTGGTACCTGCCACGGGAACGTCAGTTACAGTACCCCCCTTTCTACGGATGACCTCCGGGCACCCAGGACTGACCTTATCGAGGTGAGATCTATGAAAGGCATTCACTAAACGATTGGCATTAACGTCAGATGCCGGCACCCACATCCTCTCCTCTGGTCCATAACCTTTCCAGTCGACAAGATATTGAAAGGAACCACGGAGAACTCGAGAACTCAACTATTTTCGCAATCTCAAATTTCAAATTACCGTCCACCATGACTGGAGTGGGTGGCAAGGAAGATGGCTGTAAAGGTTCCACATATTTTTTTCAGCAAAGACCTTTGGAACACATTATGAATTTTCAGGGCCTGAGGAAGCTAAAGACGAAAAGCTACAGGATTTATAATGGCTGTGATCTTATATGGGCCGATAAACCTTGGACCCAACTTCCAGAAAGGTACCTTCAACTTAATGTTTCTTGTGGACAGCCACACAGAATCACCCACACTTAGGTCCGGACCATTCATACGTTTCCTGTCAGCCAGAAGTTTATATTTGTTGCCCATATTTTTCAAGTTATTTAGAATTTTTCACCATATCGATGACAATGATGACGAAAAACGTTCTTCCTCAGGGATACCAGAAGTATTAGAACCAGAAAATGTGCCAAACTGCGGGTGAAATCCATAGGCCCCAAAAAACGGCGACTCACCAGTGGACCCCTGAGTACGATTGTTTATGGCAAACTCTGCCAAAGACAAAAAGGAAAACCACTCCTCCTGGTTCTCAGATACAAAACATCTCAAGTAGGTCTCCAGACTCTGATTAGTCGCTCCGTCTGTCCGTTCAACTGAGGATGAAAAGCCAAAGATAATGACAATTGAATTCCCAGACGAGTACAGAACACCTTCTAGAATCTGGAAACAAACGGAGTCCCACGATCTGAGACCACGTCAGAGGGAATGCCATGAAGTTTCACAATGTTGTCAACAAATACCTGTGCAAGGGCTTTAACATTAGGTAGGCCTGGTAATGCAATAAAATGTACCATTTTACTAAAGCGATCAACTACCACCAGAATAACTGTCTTTCCTGAAGAATTAGGTAGATCAGTGATAAAGTCAATGGATACGTGAGTCCATGGTCTGGACGAATGGGTAACGGGAGTAAAGATCCAGAAGGTCGAGTATGTGTCACCTTGGCACGTGCACAGATAGTACAGGCTGACACATAGTCCTTTACACACTTACGCCAGCCCAGCCACCAGAATCTACGAGATATGAGGTTGGCAGTGGACCTACTCCCAGGATGTTCTGTAAGAACCATACAATAATGTTCCTCCAACACCTTGTGACGCAATTCTGGTGGCACAAATAGTTTCCCAGAGGAACATGAGTCCGGTACGTCTCCCTGAGCCTCTAACACCTTCACCTCAAGGTCAGGGTAGAGGGCGGATGATATCACCATCCCTTTAGACAGTATGTGACTTGGGTTTTCAAAATCACCACCTCCAGGAAAACTACGTGACAAGGCGTCCGCCTTGACATTCTTAATTCCAGGACGATAGGTGACAGTGAAATTGAATCTGGTGAAAAACAGGGCCTATCTGGCTTGTCTTGGTTTCAGTCGTTTTGCCGACTCCAGATAAGCCAGATTTTTGTGATCAGTTAAAACCGTGATCGGATGACTCGCCCCTTCCAACCAATGACGCCATTCCTCAAAAAACAATTTAATGGCCAGCAACTCTCTGTTACCACATCATAATTTTTCTCAGCGGGGAATAGTTATTTTTCTAGAAAAATGCACATGGTTGCCATTTACCAGGTGATGGGCCCTGTGACAAAACTGCTCCTATCCCAACCTTGGATGCGTCCACTTCCACAATAAATGGTTGTGACTAGGGATGAGCGAACCCGAACTGTATAGTTCGGGTTCGTACCGAATTTTGGGGTGTCCGTGACACGGACCCGAACCCGGACATTTTCGTAAAAGTCCGGGTTCGGGTTCGGTGTTCGTCGCTTTCTTCGCGCTTTTGTGACGCTTTCTTGGCGCTTTTTGAAAGGCTGCAAAGCAGCCAATCAACAAGCGTCATACTACTTGCCCCAAGAGGCCATCACAGCCATGCCTACTATTGGCATGGCTGTGATTGGCCAGAGCACCATGTGACCCAGCCTCTATTTAAGCTGGAGTCACATAGCGCCGCCCGTCACTCTGCTCTGATTAGCGTAGGGAGAGGTTGCGGCTGCGACAGTAGGGCGAGATTAGGCAGATTAACTCCTCCAAAGGACTTGATTAACTGATCGATCTGCAGCTGTGGATCATTGAGCTGCTGATCCTCAATTGCTCACTGTTTTTAGGCTGCACAGACCGTTTGTCAGTCTCATTTTTCTGGGGTGATCGGCGGCCATTTTGTGTCTTGTGGTGCGCCAGCACAAGCTGCGACCAAGTGCATTTAACCCTCAATGGTGTGGTTGTTTTTTGGCTAAAGCCTACATCAGGGTGAAGCTGTGACACCAAGTGCATTTAACCAGCAATAGTCTGTTCATTTTTTGGCCATATACAAAATCAGGGGCAAGCTGCGCCTGTCACCAAGTGCATTTAACCCTCAATGGTGTGGTTGTTTTTTGGCTAAAGCCTACATCAGGGTGAAGCTGTCACACCAAGTGCATTTAACCAGCAATAGTCTGTTCATTTTTTGGCCATATACAAAATCAGGGGCAAGCTGCGCCTGTCACCAAGTGCATTTAACCCTCAATGGTGTGGTTGTTTTTTGGCTAAAGCCTACATCAGGGTGAAGCTGTCACACCAAGTGCATTTAACCAGCAATAGTCTGTTCATTTTTTGGCCATATACAAAATCAGGGGCAAGCTGCGCCTGTCACCAAGTGCATTTAACCCTCAATGGTGTGGTTGTTTTTTGGCTAAAGCCTACATCAGGGTGAAGCTGTCACACCAAGTGCATTTAACCAGCAATAGTCTGTTCATTTTTTGGCCATATCCCAGTCTAATTCTGTCACTAAATCCATACCGGTCACCCAGCGCCTAAATACTAGGCCTCAAATTTATATCCAGCTAAATCTGTCCCTAGTGCTGTAGCTGGGCGAGTTATTTAGTGTCCGTTCAAGCACATTTCTTGTTCTGGGTTGAAATACAATTCCCAATTTAGCAATTTCATAATTTAGTGGTTCCTGCTATATCAGAGCTCTTTGAAATCTATCCCAAAAAGGGTATATAATATTGAAGGTGCACATAGGGTCATTCAGAGTAACTTCACACACACCCGCTACTGTGTATTTCCAAGTCTAATTCTGTCACTAAATCCATACCGGTGACCCAGCGCCTAAATACTAGGCCTCAAATTTAATTCCCTCTAAATCTCTCGTTACCCACCGCTGTACTGTTGTTGCTGGGCAAGATATTTAGTGTCCGTCAAAGCACATTTTTTGTTCTGGGTTGAAGTACAATTCCCAATTTAGCAATTTCATAATTTAGTGGTTTCTGCTATATCAGAGCTATTTGAAATCTATCCCAAAAAGGGTATATAATATTGAAGGTGCACATAGGGTCATTCAGAATAACTTCACACACACCCGCTACTGTGTATTTCCAAGTCTAATTCTGTCACTAAACCCATACCTGTCACCCAGCGCCTAAATACTAGGCCTCAAATTTAAATCCCTCTAAATCTCTCGTTACCGTTGTCCTGTTGTAGCTGGGAAAGTTATTTAGTGCCCGTCAAAGCACATTTTTTGTTCTGGGTTGAAGTACAATTCCCAATTTAGCAATTTCATAATTTAGTGGTTCCTGCTATATCAGAGCTATTTGAAATCTATCCCAAAAAGGGTATATAATATTGAAGGTGCACATAGGGTCATTCAGAATAACTTCACACACACCCGCTACTGTGTATTTCCAAGTCTAATTCTGTCACTAAATCCATACCGGTGACCCAGCGCCTAAATACTAGGCCTCAAATTTAATTCCCTCTAAATCTCTCGTTACCCACCGCTGTACTGTTGTTGCTGGGCAAGATATTTAGTGTCCGTCAAAGCACATTTTTTGTTCTGGGTTGAAGTACAATTCCCAATTTAGCAATTTCATAATTTAGTGGTTTCTGCTATATCAGAGCTATTTGAAATCTATCCCTAAAAGGGTATATAATATTGAAGGTGCACATAGGGTCATTCAGAATAACTTCACACACACCCGCTACTGTGTATTTCCAAGTCTAATTCTGTCACTAAACCCATACCTGTCACCCAGCGCCTAAATACTAGGCCTCAAATTTATATCCAGCTAAATCTGTCCCTAGTGCTGTAGCTGGGCGAGTTATTTAGTGTCCGTTCAAGCACATTTCTTGTTCTGGGTTGAAATACAATTCCCAATTTAGCAATTTCATAATTTAGTGGTTCCTGCTATATCAGAGCTCTTTGAAATCTATCCCAAAAAGGGTATATAATATTGAAGGTGCACATAGGGTCATTCAGAGTAACTTCACACACACCCGCTACTGTGTATTTCCAAGTCTAATTCTGTCACTAAATCCATACCGGTGACCCAGCGCCTAAATACTAGGCCTCAAATTTAATTCCCTCTAAATCTCTCGTTACCCACCGCTGTACTGTTGTTGCTGGGCAAGATATTTAGTGTCCGTCAAAGCACATTTTTTGTTCTGGGTTGAAGTACAATTCCCAATTTAGCAATTTCATAATTTAGTGGTTTCTGCTATATCAGAGCTATTTGAAATCTATCCCAAAAAGGGTATATAATATTGAAGGTGCACATAGGGTCATTCAGAATAACTTCACACACACCCGCTACTGTGTATTTCCAAGTCTAATTCTGTCACTAAACCCATACCTGTCACCCAGCGCCTAAATACTAGGCCTCAAATTTAAATCCCTCTAAATCTCTCGTTACCGTTGTCCTGTTGTAGCTGGGAAAGTTATTTAGTGCCCGTCAAAGCACATTTTTTGTTCTGGGTTGAAGTACAATTCCCAATTTAGCAATTTCATAATTTAGTGGTTCCTGCTATATCAGAGCTATTTGAAATCTATCCCAAAAAGGGTATATAATATTGAAGGTGCACATAGGGTCATTCAGAATAACTTCACACACACCCGCTACTGTGTATTTCCAAGTCTAATTCTGTCACTAAATCCATACCGGTGACCCAGCGCCTAAATACTAGGCCTCAAATTTAATTCCCTCTAAATCTCTCGTTACCCACCGGTGTACTGTTGTTGCTGGGCAAGATATTTAGTGTCCGTCAAAGCACATTTTTTGTTCTGGGTTGAAGTACAATTCCCAATTTAGCAATTTCATAATTTAGTGGTTTCTGCTATATCAGAGCTATTTGAAATCTATCCCTAAAAGGGTATATAATATTGAAGGTGCACATAGGGTCATTCAGAATAACTTCACACACACCCGCTACTGTGTATTTCCAAGTCTAATTCTGTCACTAAACCCATACCTGTCACCCAGCGCCTAAATACTAGGCCTCAAATTTAAATCCCTCTAAATCTCTCGTTACCGTTGTCCTGTTGTAGCTGGGAAAGTTATTTAGTGCCCGTCAAAGCACATTTTTTGTTCTGGGTTGAAGTACAATTCCCAATTTAGCAATTTCATAATTTAGTGGTTCCTGCTATATCAGAGCTATTTGAAATCTATCCCAAAAAGGGTATATAATATTGAAGGTGCACATTGGGTCATTCAGAATAACTTCACACACACGCTATCTGTGCATTTCCAAGTCTAATTCTGTCACTAAATCCATACCGGTGACCCAGCGCCTAAATACTAGGCCTCAAATTTAATTCCCTCTAAATCTCTCGTTACCCACCGCTGTACTGTTGTTGCTGGGCAAGATATTTAGTGTCCGTCAAAGCACATTTTTTGTTCTGGGTTGAAGTACAATTCCCAATTTAGCAATTTCATAATTTAGTGGTTTCTGCTATATCAGAGCTATTTGAAATCTATCCCTAAAAGGGTATATAATATTGAAGGTGCACATAGGGTCATTCAGAATAACTTCACACACACCCGCTACTGTGTATTTCCAAGTCTAATTCTGTCACTAAATCCATACCGGTGACCCAGCGCCTAAATACTAGGCCTCAAATTTAATTCCCTCTAAATCTCTCGTTACCCACCGTTGTACTGTTGTTGCTGGGCAAGATATTTAGTGTCCGTCAAAGCACATTTTTTGTTCTGGGTTGAAGTACAATTCCCAATTTAGCAATTTCATAATTTAGTGGTTTCTGCTATATCAGAGCTATTTGAAATCTATCCCTAAAAGGGTATATAATATTCAAGGTGCACATTGGGTCATTCAGAATAACTTCACACACACACGCTTCTGTGCATTTCCAAGTCTAATTCTGTCACTAAATCCATACCGGTCACCCAGCGCCTAAATACTAGGCCTCAAATTTATATCCCGCTGAATTTGAATACAATACATTGGGCCAAATAATATATTTGTTGTTGTGGTGAACCATAACAATGAGAAAAACATCTAGTAAGGGACGCGGACGTGGACATGGTCGTGGTGGTGTTAGTGGACCCTCTGGTGCTGGGAGAGGACGTGGCCGTTCTGCCACATCCACACGTCCTAGTGTACCAACTACCTCAGGTCCCAGTAGCCGCCAGAATTTACAGCGATATATGGTGGGGCCCAATGCCGTTCTAAGGATGGTAAGGCCTGAGCAGGTACAGGCATTAGTCAATTGGGTGGCCGACAGTGGATCCAGCACGTTCACATTATCTCCCACCCAGTCTTCTGCAGAAAGCGCACAGATGGCGCCTGAAAACCAACCCCATCAGTCTGTCACATCACCCCCATGCATACCAGGGAAACTGTCTCAGCCTCAAGTTATGCAGCAGTCTCTTATGCTGTTTGAAGACTCCGCTGGCAGGGTTTCCCAAGGGCATCCACCTAGCCCTTCCCCAGCGGTGAAAGACATAGAATGCACTGACGCACAACCACTTATGTTTCCTGATGATGAGGACATGGGAATACCACCTCAGCATGTCTCTGATGATGACGAAACACAGGTGCCAACTGCTGCGTCTTTCTGCAGTGTGCAGACTGAACAGGAGGTCAGGGATCAAGACTGGGTGGAAGACGATGCAGGGGACGATGAGGTCCTAGACCCCACATGGAATGAAGGTCGTGCCACTGACTTTCACAGTTCGGAGGAAGAGGCAGTGGTGAGACCGAGCCAACAGCGTAGCAAAAGAGGGAGCAGTGGGCAAAAGCAGAACACCCGCCGCCAAGAGACTCCGCCTGCTACTGACCGCCGCCATCTGGGACCGAGCACCCCAAAGGCAGCTTCAAGGAGTTCCCTGGCATGGCACTTCTTCAAACAATGTGCTGACGACAAGACCCGAGTGGTTTGCACGCTGTGCCATCAGAGCCTGAAGCGAGGCATTAACGTTCTGAACCTGAGCACAACCTGCATGACCAGGCACCTGCATGCAAAGCATGAACTGCAATGGAGTAAACACCTTAAAACCAAGGAAGTCACTCAGGCTCCCCCTGCTACCTCTTCTGCTGCTGCCGCCTCGGCCTATTCTGCTGCTGCCGCCTCGGCCTCTTCCTCCGCCTCTGGAGGAACGTTGGCACCTGCCGCCCAGCAAACAGGGGATGTACCACCAACACCACCACCACCACCTCCGTCACCAAGCGTCTCAACCATGTCACACGCCAGCGTTCAGCTCTCCATCTCACAAACATTTGATAGAAAGCGTAAATTCCCACCTAGCCACCCTCGATCCCTGGCCCTGAATGCCAGCATTTCTAAACTACTGGCCTATGAAATGCTGTCATTTAGGCTGGTGGACACAGACAGCTTCAAACAGCTCATGTCGCTTGCTGTCCCACAGTATGTTGTTCCCAGCCGGCACTACTTCTCCAAGAGAGCCGTGCCTTCCCTGCACAACCAAGTATCCGATAAAATCAAGTGTGCACTGCGCAACGCCATCTGTAGCAAGGTCCACCTAACCACAGATACGTGGACCAGTAAGCACGGCCAGGGACGCTATATCTCCCTAACTGCACACTGGGTAAATGTAGTGGCAGCTGGGCCCCAGGCGGAGAGCTGTTTGGCGCACGTCCTTCCGCCGCCAAGGATCGCAGGGCAACATTCTTTGCCTCCTGTTGCCACCTCCTCCTTCTCGGCTTCCTCCTCCTCTTCTTCCACCTGCTCATCCAGTCAGCCACACACCTTCACCACCAACTTCAGCACAGCCCGGGGTAAACGTCAGCAGGCCATTCTGAAACTCATATGTTTGGGGGACAGGCCCCACACCGCACAGGAGTTGTGGCGGGGTATAGAACAACAGACCGACGAGTGGTTGCTGCCGGTGAGCCTCAAGCCCGGCCTGGTGGTGTGTGATAATGGGCGAAATCTCGTTGCAGCTCTGGGACTAGCCAATTTGACGCACATCCCTTGCTTGGCGCATGTGCTGAATTTGGTGGTGCAGAAGTTCATTCACAACTACCCCGACATGTCAGAGCTGCTGCATAAAGTGCGGGCCGTCTGTTCGCGCTTCCGGCGTTCACATCCTGCTGCTGCTCGCCTGTCTGCGCTACAGCGTAACTTCGGCCTTCCCGCTCACCGCCTCATATGCGACGTGCCCACCAGGTGGAACTCCACCTTGCACATGCTGGACAGACTGTGCGAGCAGCAGCAGGCCATAGTGGAGTTTCAGCTGCAGCACGCACGGGTCAGTCGCACTACAGAACAGCACCACTTCACCACCAATGACTGGGCCTCCATGCGAGACCTGTGTGCCCTGTTGCGCTGTTTCGAGTACTCCACCAACATGGCCAGTGGCGATGACACCGTTATCAGCGTTACAATACCACTTCTATGTCTCCTTGAGAAAACACTTAGGGCGATGATGGAAGAGGAGGTGGCCCAGGAGGAGGAGGAGGAGGAGGAGGAAGAGGGGTCATTTTTAGCACTTTCAGGCCAGTCTCTTCGAAGTGACTCAGAGGGAGGTTTTTGGCAACAGCAGAGGCCAGGTACAAATGTGGCCAGCCAGGGCCCACTACTGGAGGACGAGGAGGACGAGGATGAGGAGGAGGTGGAGGAGGATGAGGATGAAGCATGGTCACAGCGGGGTGGCACCCAACGCAGCTCGGGTCCATCACTGGTGCGTGGCTGGGGGGAAAGGCAGGACGATGACGATACGCCTCCCACAGAGGACAGCTTGTCCTTATCCCTGGGCAGCCTGGCACACATGAGCGACTACATGCTGCAGTGCCTGCGCAACGACAGCAGAGTTGCCCACATTTTAACCTGTGCGGACTACTGGGTTGCCACCCTGCTGGATCCACGCTACAAAGACAATGTGCCCACCTTACTTCCTGCACTGGAGCGTGATAGGAAGATGCGCGAGTACAAGCGCACGTTGGTAGACACGCTACTGAGAGCATTCCCAAATGTCACAGGGGAACAAGTGGAAGCCCAAGGCCAAGGCAGAGGAGGAGCAAGAGGTCGCCAAGGCAGCTGTGTCACGGCCAGCTCCTCTGAGGGCAGGGTTAGCATGGCAGAGATGTGGAAAACTTTTGTCAACACGCCACAGCTAACTGCACCACCACCTGATACGCAACGTGTTAGCAGGAGGCAACATTTCACTAACATGGTGGAACAGTACGTGTGCACACCCCTCCACGTACTGACTGATGGTTCGGCCCCATTCAACTTCTGGGTCTCTAAATTGTCCACGTGGCCAGAGCTAGCCTTTTATGCCTTGGAGGTGCTGGCCTGCCCGGCAGCCAGCGTTTTGTCTGAACGTGTATTCAGCACGGCAGGGGGCGTCATTACAGACAAACGCAGCCGCCTGTCTACAGCCAATGTGGACAAGCTGACGTTCATAAAAATGAACCAGGCATGGATCCCACAGGACCTGTCCGTCCCTTGTCCAGATTAGACATTAACTACCTCCCCATAACCATATATTATTGGACTCCAGGGCACTTCCTCATTCAATCCTATTTTTATTTTCATTTTACCATTATATTGCGAGGCTACCCAAAGTTGAATGAACCTCTCCTCTGCCTGTGTGCTAGGCCTAAATATATGCCAATGGACTGTTGCAGTGGTGGGTGACGTGAAGCCTCATTCTCTGCTATGACATGCAGACTGATTCTCTGCTGACATGAAGCCAGATCCTCTGTTACGGGAGCTCTCTCCTCTGCCTGGGTGCTGGGCCTAAATTTATGACAATTGACTGTTGCAGTGGTGGGTGACGTGAAGCCTGATTCTCTGCTATGATATGAAGACTGATTCTCTGCTGACATGAAGCCAGATTCTCTGTTACGGGACCTCTCTCCTCTGCCTGGGTGCTGGGCCTAAATTTATGACAATGGACTGTTGCAGTGGTGGCTGACGTGAAGCCTGATTCTCTGCTATGACATGCAGACTGATTCTCTGCTGTCATGAAGCCAGATTGTCTGTTACGGGACCTCTCTGCTCTGCCTGTGTGCTAGGCCTAAATATATGCCAATGGACTGTTGCAGTGGTGGCTGACGTGAAGCCTCATTCTCTGCTATGACATGCAGACTGATTCTCTGCTGTCATGAAGCCAGATTGTCTGTTACGGGACCTCTCTGCTCTGCCTGTGTGCTAGGCCTAAATATATGCCAATGGACTGTTGCAGTGGTGGGTGACGTGAAGCCTCATTCTCTGCTATGACATGCAGACTGATTCTCTGCTGACATGAAGCCAGATTGTCTGTTACGGGACCTCTCTGCTCTGCCTGTGTGCTAGGCCTAAATATATGCCAATGGACTGTTGCAGTGGTGGGTGACGTGAAGCCTCATTCTCTGCTATGACATGCAGACTGATTCTCTGCTGACATGAAGCCAGATTGTCTGTTACGGGACCTCTCTGCTCTGCCTGTGTGCTAGGCCTAAATATATGCCAATGGACTGTTGCAGTGGTGGGTGACGTGAAGCCTCATTCTCTGCTATGACATGCAGACTGATTCTCTGCTGACATGAAGCCAGATTGTCTGTTACGGGACCTCTCTGCTCTGCCTGTGTGCTAGGCCTAAATATATGCCAATGGACTGTTGCAGTGGTGGGTGACGTGAAGCCTCATTCTCTGCTATGACATGCAGACTGATTCTCTGCTGACATGAAGCCAGATTGTCTGTTACGGGACCTCTCTGCTCTGCCTGTGTGCTAGGCCTAAATATATGCCAATGGACTGTTGCAGTGGTGGGTGACGTGAAGCCTCATTCTCTGCTATGACATGCAGACTGATTCTCTGCTGACATGAAGCCAGATTGTCTGTTACGGGACCTCTCTGCTCTGCCTGTGTGCTAGGCCTAAATATATGCCAATGGACTGTTGCAGTGGTGGGTGACGTGAAGCCTCATTCTCTGCTATGACATGCAGACTGATTCTCTGCTGACATGAAGCCAGATCCTCTGTTACGGGAGCTCTCTCCTCTGCCTGGGTGCTGGGCCTAAATTTATGACAATTGACTGTTGCAGTGGTGGGTGACGTGAAGCCTGATTCTCTGCTATGATATGAAGACTGATTCTCTGCTGACATGAAGCCAGATTGTCTGTTACGGGACCTTTCTCCTCTGCCTGGGTTCTGGGCCTAAATTTATGAAAATTGACTCTTACAGTGGTGGGTGACGTGAAGCCTGATTCTCTGCTATGATATGAAGACTGATTCTCTGCTGACATGAAGCCAGATTCTCTGTTACGGGACCTCTCTCCTCTGCCTGGGTGCTGGGTAGTGTTGAGCGCGAATATTCGAAAAGCAAATTTTTTTCGCGAATATCGCAACTTCGCGATTTCGCGAATATTTCGAATATAGTGCTATATATTCGTAAAAACGAATATTCGTTTTTTGTTTCCCCCCCCCCCCCACAAAATTACAGTACACATATAATTGATTGTTTCCCAAAGGTCCAACAGCTCAGATCTTACTCACATTGCCTAGAAAGTGATTGAGGCGCGAATCTTCGTAAGGCGATTTTATTAGCGCACATGCGAATATCGGCACGTCCCAGAACAGAGGCAAAGGGCTTTGCATTCATACATTAGTGAATTGAGTTGCGAATCTTCGTAAGGCGATTTTATTAGCGCACATGCGAATATCTACACTTGTCCCAGAACAGAGGCAAAGGGCTTTGCATTCATACATTAGTGATTGAATTGAGCTGCGAATCTTCGTAAGGCGATTTTATTAACGCAAATGCAAATATCTACACTTGTCCCCAGAACAGAGAGGCAAAGGCCTGTGCATTCATATAGTATAGCACCATATTCGCGAATACGTAGAACTTCGTAAAAGTCGATTTACGAATATTCGTATTTTTTATTTTACTTTCCACCTTACAGATTACATTGATCTGTACTCTGTCAACTACTGTCATCACCCCCCACTGTATCTCGATTGATTCCCAAAAGTCTCACATTCCCTAGAAAGTGATTGAGGTGCGAATCTTCGTAAGGCGATTTTATTAGCGCACATGCGAATATCTACACTTGTCCCAGAACAGAGGCAAAGGGCATTGCATTCATACATTAGTGATTGAATTGAGTTGCGAATCTTCGTAAGGCGATTTCATTAGCGCACATGTGAATTTTGCATAGCATATGTATTATGCGATAATTCGAATTATCGCATATGCGAAATAATAACGAATTTGAATAATCGCGAATATTTTACGAATATTCTTTCGAATATTCACAAAATTTCGCGAATTCGAATATGGGACATGCCGCTCAACACTAGTGCTGGGCCTAAATTTATGACAATGGACTGTTGCAGTGGTGGGTGACGTGAAGCCTGATTCTCTGCTATGACATGCAGACTGATTCTCTGCTGACATGAAGCCAGATTGTCTGTTACGGGACCTCTCTCCTCTGCCTGGGTGCTGGGCCTAAATATATGCCAATGGACTGTTGCAGTGGTGGCTGACGTGAAGCCTCATTCTCTGCTATGACATGCAGACTAATTCTCTGCTGACATGAAGACAGATTCTCTGTTACGGGACCTCTCTCCTCTGCCTGGGTGCCGGGGCCTAAATATCTGAGAATGGACTGTTCCAGTGGTGGGTGACGGGAAGCCAGATTCTCTGCTATGGAACCTCTCTCCAATTGATTTTGGTTAATTTTTATTTATTTAATTTTTATTTTAATTCATTTCCCTATCCACATTTGTTTGCAGGGGATTTACCTACATGTTGCTGCCTTTTGCAGCCCTCTAGCTCTTTCCTGGGCTGTTTTACAGCCTTTTTAGTGCCGAAAAGTTCGGGTCCCCATTGACTTCAATGGGGTTCGGGTTCGGGACGAAGTTCGGATCGGGTTCGGATCCCGAACCCGAACATTTCCGGGATGTTCGGCCGAACTTCTCGAACCCGAACATCCAGGTGTTCGCTCAACTCTAGTTGTGACACATCTGACTGCACCAATACGGGAGCAGAAGAGAAGCATTTCTCAATCGCAGAAAAGGCTTGCAATCCCGAATCAGACCATACAGAGACATCTGTCCCTTTCTTAGTCATGTCCGTTAAGAGTTTTACTATTGTCGAATAATTCTTAATACATTTAAGGTAATAGTTGGTGAATCCTAAAAACCGCATAAGAGCCTTCAGATTTTCGAGTCGATCCCAGTCCAATACTGCACAGACTTTCTCAGGTTCCATTCGAAAACCCGAAGATGACAGCAGGTAGCCCAAGAACTGCACCTCGTGTACCGCAAAAAACACATTTCTCTAATTTTGCAAACAACCTTTTATCCCTTAGAATCTGTAACACCTGTCTCACATTATTCTGATGTGTTTCCATGTCAGGAGAATAAATAAGAATGTCATCCAAATACACAATCACAAACCTCCCCACCAGGTGATGAAAGATGTCATTCACAAAATATTGGAAGATTGCCGGGGCATTGGTGAACCCGAAAGGCATGACCAGGTTCTCAAAGTGCCCCTCAGAAGTATTAAAAGCTGTCTTCCATTCATCCCCTTCCTTGATCCTAACCAGATTATATGCTCCCCTTAAGCCCAACTTGGAGAACACCTTGGCACCAATAATCTGGTTAAACAAATCGGGAATCAAAGGAAGAGGGTAAGGATCACGGATAGTAATCTGAGTTCACGAAAATACAGACATGGCCGAAGATCTCCTTTTTTTTTTTTTTTTTTTTTTAAAAGAACCCTGCAGCCACTGGAGACTCTGAAGGTCTTATGTGCCCTTTCTTCAAACTCTCGGCAATATATTCTCTCATGGCCTGCCTTTCAGGTTCAGTAAGATTATACAACCTAGATTTAGGCAATTTATCCCCGGGAATAAGATTGACAGGGCAATCATATTCCCGATGGGAAGGTAAATCCTAGGGCCCGCAATCCTTGACGTCGGTAGCACCTATGCCATCCCAGGGTACGACTCGCTCCCGGCCTCCACAACATTCACCCAGTGTGCCGTCAGGGAAATGTAGCGTCCCTGGCCGAATGCACTTGTCTATGTGTGGTACTGCGTAAGGCGGGACGGCCACTGACATCAGGCTGCAGAAGGCCTCAGTGTCCACAAGCCTAAATGGCAACATTTCCAGGGCCAGTAAGCACGGAAATAAGCAAATAACGCCATATCAGCATGGCTTCATGAGGGATCGGTTATGCCAAACTAATTTAATAAATTTCTTTGAGGAGGTAAGTTCTAGACTTGACATCAGCGAATCAATTGATGTCGTATATCTGGACTTCTCCAAAGCATTTGACACTGTACCACATAAAAGGTTAGTATATAAAATGAGAATGCTCGGACTCGGAGAAAATGTCTGTATGTGGTTAAGTAACTGGCTGACCCTCTAAAACATTATATTCGAGGGTCTTCAGGTGAGCTGACCCTGTAAAAGATTGTAGGTGAAGGCCTGCTGGTGAGCTGACCCTCTAAAAAATTATATGCAAGGGCCTGCTGGTGAGCTGACCCTGTAAAAAATTATATGCGAGGGCCTGCCGGTGAGCTGACCCTGTAAAACATTATATGCGAAGGACATATATGCTAGGGCATTATATGCGACGAATAAGCCTGTTAATATGATGGAAGAGGAGGATGATAAAAGGAAGATTTAACCATATACCCTTTTTTGTGGTGGAAGGGGTGCATGGGAATACAGTGTATTGAGTACATTAAACAACACATTTAAAGTGCCTTTGTTCATCCGCTTTCCTCTGGTAAAGTCGAGAAGTCTGGGGCAATTCAGGCCTTGTTCATTTTTATAACCTGTCAACCTGTCAGCATTTTCAGTTGACAGGCGGATACGCTTATCTGTTTTAATGCCACCAGCAGCACTAAATACCCGCTCAGACAAAACGCTGGCGGCAGGGCAGGACAGCACCTCCAAGTTGTAGAGCGCCAGTTTTCTGCCACGTGTCCAGCTTGGACACCCAGTAGTTGTAAGGCACTGAGGGATCATTGAGGACGCTGACACGGTCTGCTATGTACTTCTTCACCATCTTCCAAATTTTTCCCTTCTTGTGACACTAGGCCGCACATCAGGGTGAGGGTGCTGGCGGGGTGTCATGAAACTGTCCCAGGCTTAGGAGAGTGTTGCTCTGCCTCTGTTGGAACTGCTGTATGTTCCCCTTGTCTCCCTTCCTTGGTTGGCCAAGGAACTACGGACTCTGCTGCCAGAGTTGTCAGATGGAAATTTTTGGAGCAATTTTTCAACAAGAATCTTCTGGTATTGCATCGTTTTGCTCGTCCTCTCCACCAGAGGAATGAGAGATGAGAAGTTCTCTTTGTAGCGGGGGTCGAGAAGGGTGAACAACCAGTAATTCGTGTTGTCTAAAATGCGTATAATGTGTGGGTCGCGGCAAAGGCAGCCTAACATGAAGTCAGCCATGTGTGCCAGAGTACCAACAGGTAAGACTTCGCTGTCGTCATCAGGAGGATCACTCTCAATCTCCTCATCTTCTTCCTCCTCTTCTGCCCACCCACGCTGAACAGATGGAATTAAACTTCCATGGGTACTACCCTCTGTAGCTGAGGCAACCTTCTCCTGCTCCTCCTCCTCTTCATTGTCCAATTTGCGCTGAGAAGACAAACTGAAGGTGGTCTGGCTATCACCCTGTGTAATGTCTTCCTCCATTTCCACCTCTTCCACATGTAAAGTGTTGTCCTTAATTGTGAGCAGCGAGCGTTTGAGTAGACACAGAAGTGGGATGGTTACGCTGATAATAGTGTTATCGCCGCTCATCATCTGTCTTGATTCCTCAAAGTTTCTTAAAACCTCACAGAGGTCAGACATCCATGCCCACTCCTCACTTGTGAATAACAGAAGCTGACGACCATGTTGCAGCTGGTATTCCACTACTGCCCTCTGCTGCTCACAAAGCCTGGCCAACATGTGGAACGTCGAGTTCCAGCGAGTGCTCACTTCGCACAAAAGCTGTCGATGACTTGCGGAAATGTGGATACACGCGGGTGCACCTTCACCAGTAGCTCAGGCAAATTGGGGTAGGTTTTGAGAAACCACTGAACCACCAAGTTTAGTGGCAGATGAGGTTTAACACTGACAAATGTAAAGTTATGCACATGGGAAGGAATAATGCAAGTCACCCATACATACTAAATGGTAAAACACTCGGTAACACTGACATGGAAAAGGATCTAGGAATTTAAATAAATAGCAAACTAAGCTGTAAAAACCAGTGTCAGGCAGCTGTTGCCAAGGCCAATAAGATAATGGGTTGCATCAAAAGGGGCATAGATGCCCGTGATAAGAACATAGTCCTACCACTTTACAAATTGCTAGTCAGACCACACATGGAGTACTGTGTACAGTTCTGGGCTCCTGTGAACAAGGCAGACATAGCAGAGCTGGAGAGGGTCCAGAGGAGGGCAACTAAAGTAATAACTGGAATGGGGCACCTACAGTACCCTGAAAGATTATCAAAATTAGGGTTATTCACTTTAGAAAAAAAGACGACTGAGGGGAGATCTGATTACTATGTATAAATATATCAGGGGTCAGTACAGAGATCTCTCCCATCATCTATTTATCCCCAGGACTGTGACTGTGACTGTGACGAGGGGACATCCTCTGCGTCTGGAGGAAAGAAGGTTTGTACACAAACATAGAAGAGGATTCTTTACGGTAAGAGCAGTGAGACTATGGAACTCTCTGCCTGAGGAGGTGGTGATGGTGAGTACAATAAAGGAATTCAAGAGGGGCCTGGATGTATTTCTGGAGTGTAATAATATTACAGGCTATAGCTACTAGAGAGGGGTCGTTGATCCAGGGAGTTATTCTGATTGCCTGATTGGAGTCGGTAAGGAATTTTTTATTCCCCTAAAGTGGGGAAAATTGGCTTTTTACCTCACATTTTTTTTTTGCCTTCCTCTGGATCAACTTGCAGGATGACAGGCCGAACTGGATGGACAGATGTCTTTTTTTCTGGCCTTATGTACTATGTTACTATGTTACTAGTAATTTGGAAAGCTGCGCATTTAGTGCTATGGCCTGTGGGTGGTTGGCTGGGTATTTGCGCTTGCATTCAAATGCCTGGGGTAAGGACATTTGTACGCTGCGCTGGGACACGGAAGTGGATGTGGTTGCTGATGATGCTTGCGAAGGTCCAGGTGCAGGGCGGGAGGCATCCGGGCCTGCGTCCTGGATAGGGGATTGGCCAGCACGTAACACAGGGGAAGAGGAGGCAGTGGTGTGACCCGCAGATGTAGATTGTGGACCCAGGCATTCAGCCCACCTATTACGGTGCTTTGATGCCATGTGGCTGATCATACTGGTGGTGGTGAGGTTGCTAGTGTTCATGACACTGCTCATTTTTGTATGGCACAGGTTGCAAATTACAATTCTTTTGTCGTCCACACTTTCCTCAAAAAAGCGCCTGGCTGCGGAAAACCTACCCCTTGGCAAAGGAGATTGCTGCAAGAGGGTGCTCCGGGGAACAATTGCGGACCTGTTTGGTGTGGCCCACCTTCTCCTTTTTTCCACCCCACTGCCTCTTCCAGCCTGTTGCGGTGCAGCAGAACCCCCCCCCCCCCTCTGTACTGCTGTCCTCACTCGGCTTTCCACCTTCCCAGGTTGGGTCAGTGACTTCATCGTCCACCAACTCCTCTTCTACTTCCTCACTTTGCTCATCCTCCTGACTTGTTGACCTAACCACAACCTTAGTGATTGACAACTGTGTCTCATCCTCTTCATCAACATCTTGAGAAAGTAATTGGCGTTGAGTTATTGGCAACTCATCATCATTCACCTCATTAAACAGTAATTGCTGTTCCCCACCGTCATCTTCTTGTGATTGTGTATGCTCAAGAGTTTGGGACTCAGGGCACAAGATCTGTCCCTTTTCAAGCGTGCTCGGCGAGAGGGCAAAATCAAGGAATGGTGCTATAAAGAGGTCCTCGGAATATCCGAGTGTGGGATCACTTGTTTGCCCAGACTCTCCATGGTGGAAGGAAGGAGGATCAGGGTGAGGATTGGGTTGAGCAGACTCTTGGCTACTGACATTGGACTTAGTGGAAGACAGGGTGGTGCTTAACCGACTGGAAGCATTATCTGCTGCAATCCAACTGACCACCTGGTCGCACTGGTCTGACTTCTAGAGTGGTGTCCTGCGACGCCCTGCAAACTGGGACATGAAGCTAGGTATCGTGGATGATTGGTTTTCTTGTGCTCTGGCAGCAGGCACAGTTTCACCGCACTCAGGGCCACGGCCTCTGCGTGCACCATCAGTATCACGGCCACTGCTCCGTCCCTTACTGCTCGCCTTCTTCATATTAAATGTTATATATGATTGAAAGTCTGTCACACGTACAGTAGCGTAGGATTTGTAAGTGTATGCGCAAACAAATGTAAAATGATTTTTGGGATGTGGAAACGTCACACAGGAGATATGCCGCAGATAATGTCAATGCTGTCACCATCAGCTAATGAAAAATTACAGGGAATGTCACAGGTATTTGGGATAAGGAAACATTATACAAGAGCGGTACCACCGGTAATGTCACTGTCCGCAGCCTCTCCGCAAAAAAGTACACTGTATGTCACAGATACATTTTTTCAGTGTACACGTTACACTGCAGATGTGCCCCATGTAATGTCAGAAGCGGACACCGTCCATTTAAAAAGTACACTGTATGTCTCAGATATTTTTTGGATGCGCACACTTTACACAGGAGATGTGGCGCAGCTAATGTCACTGTCCGCAGCAGACACAGTCTACGGAAAAAGTACACTGGATGTCACAGATATTTTCTGGATGCGCACACTTTACACAGGAGATATGGTGTAGCTAATGTCACTTTCCGCACCGGACACCGTCTACCGAAAAAGTACACTGTATGTCACAGATATTTTTTGGATGAGCACACTTTACACAGGAGATGTGGCGCAGCTAATGTCCCTGTCCGCAGCGGACATCATCTACGGAAAAAGTACACGGGATGTTACAGATATTTTTGGGATGTGCACACTTTACACTGGAGATGTGGCGCAGCTAATGTCACTGTCCGCAGTAGACACCGTCTACGGAAAAAGTAGACTGGATGTTACAGATATTTTTTGGATAATCACACTTTACACTGCAGATGTGGCGCAGCTAATGTCACTGTCCGCAGCGGACACCGTCTACGGAAAAAGGACACTGGATGTCACTGATATTTTTGGGATGCACACACTTTGCCTAGCTATTGTACGCTATTTAGCGCAGGATGCGCAAAAAATATACATACAATAGTATGGACTTTTGGGTCTGTATAGATTTAGCTATTTTGCACAATTTGCACTAAAAAAAGATATTGCTGCTGCCACACACAATAGTCATTACAAGCACTTTTGGGTCTGTAAAGTTTTAGCAATTTAGCGCAGGTTGCGCTAAAAATATAGATTGCTGCTGCCACACACAATAGTCCTTAACCCCTTCCCGACATACGATGACGTAATAGTACATCATGGCAGCAGGTGCTTTCCTGCATTTTGACGTACTATTACGTCATGGTGATCAGGCGGGCATTGGAGTGGTGCACGCCCAAACACTGCAGGGGCCCGGCAGTCCCTGGTAGCCGGGCCCCTGCTGTATCCGCCAGCATTGCTGTACAAGCTGATGCCGGCGGATTAACCCCTTCTATGCCGCGATCAGCGCTGACCGCGGCATAGAGGGGATTTGCGGAAGGTGAGGGAGCCCATCGAGTCCCCGCGCGGCTGTGGCGGGAACCCTTTGCCGTGCAGAGGCTGCCCAATGCCTTGCACGGCATCGGGACCTGCCTTCTACGGGTGTCCAGGAGATCCAGCCTTAGGCCCGGTCTCCCAGGCAACTCAGTGTCATACACTAACAGGCAATGCATTACAGTACAGATGTATTGTAATGCATTGCAAAGGGGATCAGACCCCCAAAAGTAAAGTCCCAGAGTGGGAAAGAAATAAAGTTTAAAAAAAAAGTCCAAAAAAGAGTTTTTAATAAAAAAAATAAAGTTTCAAGTAAAAAAAGATTTTATATAAAAAAAAAGAAAAAAAAAAAGAAAACACACATATTAGGCATCACCGCGTCCGTAACGACCGGCTCTATAAATATATCACATGATCCACCCCATTCGATAAACACCGTAAAATAAATAAAATAAAAAAAGTGTTTAAAAAAAGCTATTTTTGTCACCTTAAATCACAAAAAGTGCAACACCAAGCGATTAAACATCAGAACATGGAGACACTAAAACATCATTTTTTTGTTATAAAAATGCAATTGCTGTGTTAAAGTGAAATAAAAAAAAAAAAGTATACATATTAGGTATCGCCGCATCCATAACAACCAGCTCTATAAAAATATCACATGACTTAACCCCTCAGGTGAACACAGTAAAAAATAAATAAAAACAGTGCCAAAAAAAGCTATTTTTTTCACCTTACATCACAAAAAGTGCAACACCAAGCGATCAAAAAGGCGTATGCCCCCAAAAATGGTACCAATAAAACAGTCATCTCATTCCACAAATTAAAGAGCCCCTACATAAGACAATTATAAAAAAAACTATAGCTCTCAGAACATGGAGACACTAAAACATAATTTTTTTGTTTCAAAAATGCAATTACTGTGTTTACGGGAAATAAATAAAAAAAGTATACATATTAGGTATCGCCACATGACTTAAACCCTCAAGTCTGGAGGAAAGAAGGTTTGTACACAAACATAGAAGAGGATTCTTTACGGTAAGAGCAGTGAGACTATGGAACTCTCTGCCTGAGGAGGTGGTGATGGTGAGTACAATAAAGGAATTCAAGAGGGGCCTGGATGTATTTCTGGAGCGTAATAATATTACAGGCTATAGCTACTAGAGAGGGGTCGTTGGTCCAGGGAGTTATTCTGATTGCCTGATTGGAGACAGGAAGGAATTTTTTATTCCCCTAAAGTGGGGAAAATTGGCTTCTACCTCACAGGGTTTTTTTTTTCTTCCTTCCTCTGGATCAACTTGCAGGATAACAGGCCGAACTGGATGGACAAATGTCTTTTTTCGGCCTTATGTTCTATGTTACTATGTTAGGTGAACACAGTAAAAAATTAAAAATCAAAAACAGTGCCAAAAAAAGCAATTTTTGTCAACTTACATCACAAAAATTGCAACACCAAGTGATCAAAAAGGCTAATGCCCCCCAAAATAGTACCAATCAAACCTTCATCTCACCCCACAAAAAATTAGCTCTCACCTAAGACAATCGGTGAAAAAATAAAAATAACTATGTCTCAGACTATGGAGAAACAAAAACATTTTTTTTGTTTAAAAAATGCTATTAAAACTTGCTGTAAAACTTAAATAAATAAGAAAAAGTATACATATTAGGTATTGCCACATCCGTAATGTCCTGCTCTATAAAAATATCATGTGATCTAACACCTCAGGTGAACGCTGTAAAAATAAATAAATAAAAACTGTGCCAAAACATCCAATTTTTTTGGTCACCTTGCCTCATAAAGTGTAATGATGAATGATCAAAAAATCATATGTACCTAAAAATAGTAAAAACGTCAACTCTTCCTGCAAAAAATGAGCCCCTGGACAAGACGATTGGCAGAAAAATAAAAACAAATGGCATTCAGAAAATGGAGACACAAAAACATTTTTTTTTTCAAAAATGCTTTATTATGTAAAACTGAAACAAACAAAGAAAAGTAGACGTATTTGATATCACTGCTTCCATAACAACCTGCTCTATAAAAATGACGCATGATCTAACCTGTCAGATGAACGTTGTAAAAAAAATAAATGCCAAAACAGCCATTTTTGGGTTACCTTGCCTCACATAAAACCTAATATAGAATGATTAAAAATCATACGTACCCCAAAATAGTACCAATAAAACTGTCACTTTATCCCCTAGTTTCCAAAATGGGGTCACTTTTGGGAGTTTCTTCTGTAGGGGTGCATCGGGGGGCTTCAAATGGGACATGGTGTCTAAAAACCAGTCCAGCAAAATCTGCCTTCCAAAAACCATGTGGCTCTCCTTTCCTTCTGCGCCCTGCCGTGTGCCCTTACATCAGTTTACGAGTAAATACCTTGTAAACTGAATCAGGGCAATAAATAGTGAGTTTTACTTGGCTGTTAACCCTCGATGTGTTAAAGAAAAAAATGGATTAAAATGGAAAATCTGCCAAAAAAGTGAAATTTAGAAATGTAATCTCCATTTCCTTTAATTCTTGTGGAACACCTAAAGGGTTAACAAAGTTTGTAAAATCAGTTTTAAGTAACTCGAGGGGTGTAGTTTTTACAATGGGGTCATTTATGGTTGTTTCTATTATGTAAGCCCCACAAAGTGACTTCAGACCTGAACTTGGCCTTAAAAAGTGGGTTTTGGAAATTTTCTTAAAAACTTTTAGAATTGCTTCTAAAATTCTAAGCCTTCTAACGTCCCCAAAAAATAAAATTACATTTACAAAATGATGCCAACATAAAGTAGACATATGGGGAATGTTAGGTAATAAATATTTTTTCATAAATAAAGGTGAAATATATTGACTCAAATTTATGACTGTCATGAAATACAATGTATCACTAGAAAACAACCTCAGAATGGCTTGGGTAAGTAGAAGAGTTCCAAAGTTACTACATAAAGTGACACGTGTCAGATTTGCAAAAAAAATGGCCTGGGCAGGAAGGTGAAAACAGGCCCTGGGTAGAAGGGGTGAAAAGGACTTTTGGGTCTCTAAAAAGTTTTGGTGGTAAAAATATTCTCAAAATACTCCCTACACTGTCTGTCCCTTCCTCAACACAGCTCTCCCTGACTAAGAATGAGCCAAACATGCGTCATTGGGTGCTATATAGCACCCGATGCGAGTTCCAGCCAGCCAATCACTGTAATGCCAGTAGCCAACATGGCTACCGCATTACAGTGAGGGCAGTACTTACCTGCACATTTATTGGCTGCATAGCAGCCAAGAAATTTGCGTGGTGGAGACTCTAGCATTGCGCTCGAGCAAATGCGGTATTCGGCCAAATACCGCCATGTGCCGAGCATCGAGATGCTCAAGCTGAACTGGTGTTCAGCCGAGCATGCTTGATCATCACTACTGATAATTCATTGCATTAGCAGTTATGTTGTATTGTATACTACCAGGGAGTGTATTCAGTCTTTTCTAATTTTGTGATACAGTAGGTTGCAGAAAACTGAAAATCAATGAAAACTGAAAATCAATTCCATTCACCTAAATCCATGAGCTTGCAACCAAAAACCCCAGATGAATGGAACTAATTTTCAGTCACATAAATTTTCTGTCACGTGTAAAGGCACATTAATACTTTTCTCTTGAGATGTTACTCCACTTTCACCCCTTTAACCACCTCAGCCCCCCTAGCCTTAACCCCCTTAAATGACCAGACCACTTTTTACAATTCTGCACTACACTACTTCGGTTATACAACTTACCACCCAAATTAATTTTACCTCCTTTTCTTCTCACTAATAGATATTTAATTTGGTAGTATTTCATTGCTGCTGACATTTTAACTTTTTTTTATATTAATTAAAATTGAAATTTTTCACTTTCTGTTGTAAAATTTTTCAAATAAAACTACATTTCTATATACATTTTTCTCTAAATGTATTGTTCTACATGTCTTTGATAAAAAAAAAAATGCAATAAGTGTATATTTATTGGTTTGGGTAAAAGTTATAGCGCTTACAAACTATGGTACAAAAAAATAAATTTACGCACTTTGACTTTCTGAGCACCTGTCATGTTTCCTGAGGTTTTACAATGCCCAGACAGTAGAAACACCCCACAAATGACCCCATTTCGGAAAGTAGACACCCTATGGTATTCGCTGATGGGCATAGTGAGTTCATGGAAGTTTTTATTTTTTGCCACAAGTTAGCGGAAAATGATTATTAAAATTTTTTTTTCCTTACAAAGTCTCATATTCCACTAACTTGTGACAAAAAAAAAAATTTTACATGAACTCACCATACCCCTCACGGAATACCTTGGGGTGTCTTATTTCCAAAATGGGGTCACATGTGGGGTATTTATACTGCCCTTGCATTTTAGGGGCCCTAAAGCGTGAGAAGTAGTTTGGAATCCAAATGCGTAAAAATGCCCTGTGAAATCCTAAAAGTACTCATTGAAATTTGGGCCCCTTTGCGCACCTAGGCTGCAAAAAAGTGTCACACATGTGGTATCGCCGTACTCAGGAGAAGTAGGGCAATGTGTTTTGGGGTGTATTTCTACATATACCCATACTGTGTGTGTGAGAAATATCTCTGTAAATGACAACTTTTTACATTTTTTTTATACAAAGTTGTCAATTTACAGAGATATTTCTCCCACCCAGCATGGGTATATGTTAAAAAACACCCCAAACCATATTGCCCTACTTCTCCTGAGTACGGCGATACCACATGTGTGACACTTTTTTGCAGCCAAGATGCGCAAAGGGGCCCAAATTCCAGTGAGTACCTTTAGGATTTTTACAGGGCATTTTTACGCATTTGGATTCCGTGAGTTCATGTAAGATTTTATTTTTTGCCACACGTTAGTGGAATATGAGACTTTGTAAGAAAAAAAAAAAAAAAAACAATTTCCGCTAACTTGTGCCAAAAATAATAATCTTGAACTCGCCATGCCCTTCAAAAGTGATCTTTATAGCGCCGCAGCGATTTTACAGTGTTTTTGCAGTGATCAGAAAAAAATAATTTCTGTCACTGCGGTGGGGCGGACTGAACGCAAGTGTGCGCACAAGATCAGGCCTGATCGGGCGAACACTGCGTTTTTTGTAGAGCCTATAGAACATGTCCTATTCTTGTCCGCAATTACGGACAAGAAAAGGCATTTTCTATATAGTTCTGGCAATGTGCGGATCCGCAAAATGCGGAAAGCACATTGCCGGTGTCCGTGTTTTGCGGATCCACAAAACACATACGGACGTCTGAATGGAGCCTTACAGGGGGGTGATCAATGACAGGGGGGTGATCAGGGAGTCTATATGGGGTGATCAGGGATTAATAAGGGGTTAATAAGTGACGGGGGGGGGGTGTAGTGTGGTGCTTGGTGCTACTTATTACAGAACTGCCTGTGTCCTCTGGTGGTCGATCCAAGCAAAAGGGACCACCAGAGGACCAGGTAGCAGGTATATTAGACGCGGTTATCAAAACAGCGTCTAATATACCTTTTTGGGGTTTAAAAAATCGCATCTACAGCCTGCCAGCGAACGATCGCTGCTGGCAGGCTGTAGATCAACTTCTTAACTTCTCTCGGGAGATGACGCACCGATGCGTCTAGGAGGAATAACCCGGCCGCCCGCAGGACGCATCCCTGCGTTAGGCGGTCGGGAGGAGGTTAAAGGAGTAAGATTGCAACAATTTATATGAACTTCTAAAAAGTTGCAGTTGATAAATCTGGCTTAAAGGGGTTATGCAGGCAGGATTTATTGATGTAAACCTATAGTGTTGTTAATCAAACAACAACAACAAAATGCCCAAAATAATCAAAAATATAGTTCATTTTATTATAATAAATACATAACATATCATAATATACATAAAAATAAAGATAACAGGGAAAGAACCAGCAGAAAGGCACATGCCATAATCCACTGGCCTATGCCGCTATCACCCACCAAGAGATGTAAAACATGTCGGGTACACAGGTTGTACATACATAAAAATATAATACAGTCGCAGAAAATGATATCAAGGATAATATAGCTCAATATATGACATTAAATTATCATCTAAATAAATAACTGTTCCAAAGAGGACACAGCTCTAAAGTGAGACCTATCACTCAGTTAGGGTGATAGAAATGATAGAAACAATAGCCAAAAACTGAGATTCAGCAGAGACTAAGTATAGCGACAAGAGAGAGGATTAATCCCTCAAAGAATCACCAGTTAGAGGGTGAACTGAGCCAAATGGAAAATCATAATCAAATCAATGTTTACCACAAGACATGATGGGGGGTGAAAACAGCAGCACAGGTCAGGATAGGAACCTCGACACCCGTTTCGCCTCAGCTTCGTCGGGAGGTAAGGATTTATTGATGACCTGTCCTCAGGATAGGTCATCAATATCTGATCTGCCGGGGTCCCACACCAAGCACAAACGTCGATCAGCTGTTTGGGCGGGCTGGCCAACCCGTCTCCTTTATCATTTTGTATGCCTGTTTTAGGCATAGAAAAATCTAAAGGGAGGAAGCTGACGTAGATTTAGGCGGGTGGTGGATACGCCTCAGATATGTAAAGAACTGGTGCGCAGGGTTATTAAGACCAGCGTCTTAATAAATGATCCCAAATACATTTTCTATTTACATACCACAGAAAATCTTTTCCAATCCCCTTTTTCCACAGTGAATTGTGGGGAGGACCAAAAGTAAAAAGGGAGGAGGAATTAAATAAATAGAAGCTTTGCAACCCATACACTATGTTTAATATGTCCCTCTGACCTCATCTGGGACAAACCTTATCCAGGGATTTCCAGACGGATAAAATTGTGAACATGGCCTTGCTGTAAAAAACACGCATTTTGTCTAATAGGTCGGAACTCTGTTAGACATCCAGAATCAGCGGATCAGTAGTTTAGCGCATTTTAGCGCTCTATCACCCCATCGGCATACTTAGTGGTTATAACAAGAGATATATCCTCCAATAAACATGGACTCTTTAAGATCTGCACTCCCCAGCCAACCTCGAGAAATCCTAACTCTCCTCATTGAGTATGCTACGGTAATACACAGTCCACCTCAATTCCATGCCTATTAAGGAGAAATAACCAGGGCTGACTCCAGGGTTATGTAGGACCTTGAATGAAGTAAGTAAACCTTTAGGACTGGTTGATCATTTAAAGGTGAAATTAGAGTCATGTGTTTTCAATCATTGGGATGGCAATCAGGTGTGTGTGCGTGACCTTTTTTATTTAAAGAACAGGGATATATCAAATCTGTTTGTAGTTGTATGCCAGCTCACCTGATAATAGTCATTGACCCCCAGTGCACGGAGCAAGTCAGGTAAGACCTTTGGTAATAGAAATAGAAGAAATAAACGTAGTTCCAGTACTTCAGTTTCGTTGTGTTGCCTTCTTTTTTATTATGGTGATCAATTTACAACATGTAGAAAAAAAACTTATATGCCCATATATAAAATTCACGTCTTACAAAAAGGATTTGAAGCTATTATACTCATTTAAACCACCTGGAACCACTGTATCCAGCACAGTGATCAACTTAGTCTCCTTTCGTAGTAACGCTTTTTTTGCGTCACCACCCCGCACCCCCAACCTCACTCTGTCAATCCCTCTTACCCTCAGGACACTGGGATCACTATTGTGGCACTTGAGGAAGTGCCGTGGAACAGATTGTAATTCCTCCACGTCCTGGTCTTCACATTGTGAGGCTGCGCGGATTTTGCTGGTGTGTTCTAGTATCCGAGTTTTCAAGGCTCTAGTTGTCATGCCAATATAAATCAATCGGCATGGGCAATTGAGCCAATATACAACTCTCTCTGTGGTACAGGTTATATAGTGAACGATCTTGAACTCCGTGTCCCCGGAGGCGTCATAGAAAGTGGTGGAACGTTTCATGTATGTACATGCAGCACATTTGCCACAGGCTCTCGAGTCCCACGGCGGACCCTTACTCCCAAAGATCCTCTTGGGAATATCTGCTACATAGTGACTTCTCGTCAAGATGTCTTTTAACATTCTAGACCTTCTCCAAGTAATTTGGGGATAGTTGGGTAAGGAGGACCGCAGATCCCTATCAGTCATCAACACTGACCAATGCCTCTTCATTATCTCCTGCATTGTGCGCCATTCGCTGTTAAAAGGAGTAAAGAATCTTACTGAGCCATCCATTGATTTTTCAAATAGCTTTTTTTCTAGACAGTAGGGCATCTCTCGTCCTGGTTTTGGCCATCTCATAGCCCTTCTTCACCACCCCCATCTGATACCCCCTGTCAAGAAAACGTTTCGTAAGATCCGAGGATTGTTGTTCAAACCTCACATCCTCTGAACATATGCGCCTCATCCTCATAAATTGGCCCTTCGGTATGGCCTGTATTACCTTAGGATAGTGTGATGAGGTTGCATTATTCACCGATGTCGGCTTCCTATGTACATCAGTTGCTACCGCCCCCCTATTCTCCTTTTTAATCATTATATCAAGGAAGTCTACTTCAATTCGACTGTACTTCCAGGTGAGCTTGATGTTGAACTCATTGAGATTGAGGGCGGCCAGGAGGTCATCCAACTGCGACGTGGAGCCCTGCCAGATGAAAAACACGTATTTGATATACATATATAATTGTGGGCTAATAAAAATTCCAATAATTTTAAAATCAGTTCAACAAGATCATCGTCCAGATTCATCATTGAAAGAAAATATCTGGACGCCCTCAAGCCCTGGTTGTGGACTCGTGGCATATCAACGTGTACAGGGACTCCACGTCGCAGGTGACCAGAAGCATATTGTCCTCCAGACACAATCCATCCAATCGCCTTAACATATCAGACGTATCTTGCACAAATGATGGCAGAGTCTCCACGCAGCCCTTAAGGTAAAAATCTATAAACCTCCTAATATTGGCACACAATCCACCAATCCCCGAGACGATAGGTCGTCCCGGTGGATTGGTGGCGTTCTTGTGTACCTTGGGCAACAAATATAACATGGGGCTGACTGGAGACTCCACCATCAAACCCTCCATCATTTTGGAGCTAATGACATTGTTAGTCACTGCCTCATGTAGAGCAGCATATATAATTCCGCCTGGTATTTAACAGAGGGGTTGCCTTCTAGGCGCATATAGCATGATTAATCATTCAGTTGACTGAAGACTTCCTGCTCGTACAGCTGCACCGGCCAGATCACGACATTACCCCCCTTGTCCGCCTGTTTAATAACTACCTCTTTGAGAAATTTTAACTCCCTCAATGCCATCCTTTGTGGTGGGGTCAGGTTATCTCTATATTTTTTAGATGAAATTTTCTTAAAGTCTTCCTTCACCAGTTTAGTGAATATATCCACTACTGGACAAAGTGACCTAGGGGGGAATGTCTGTGATCTCCGATGCAGGTGCACGGGAGTAAGCGTCGAGGCTGGCTCTCTTGTTCCTCTAAGAGGGACATCAGATCCTGACACGCCTGCTGTTCAGTGACATTCACAGGTACTGATTTGTCATCTTTCTAATTGAAGTGCTTCTTCAACAGTAATTTACGGGAAAAGAGTTCCAGATCTTTCACTGCCTCAAAGAAATCTAATTTCCCCACAGGGGAAAAGGACAAACCTTTTTGTAACACCTGTATTTGGGGAACACTACTTTTGGTGCTAAACAAGTCTGGGTTTTTCCCTCCAAAACATGGTCTTCTTTAAACCCTATGGCAGCTGTGGAAAAAAACTGCTTATCAATCAAAGCTCTAACAGTCTCTCAGTATTCATTAATCCTTTCCACAGAGCCATGTAAATACAGTGATAAGGAACAGGATATATATCATAACATATAAAATGCAGGTACACAGTATTAAACAGTATAAGTTAACTCTTTCAAAAGAAATTAAGAAGTTTTAACTTTGCATAGGGGATATAGGCAAATGTCCACAAATGTCCAAATGTGAAAGTACTCCCTGCTCTAGGGCACTACATACAGCCACAAAATTAGATATTTTTAAAAGCTTCCTAAACTCTCATTGTGAGAGATACCTTAAGAGAATAAGAGGGTCAGGAACAAAAAAAAAAAACGCAATGTAGATGAATAGAAATGTAATGGATTTAAATGACTAAAACATGAATATAGCGAAGAAGCGCTAAAAAAACTACAGGGAGAAAAATAGAATATGTAAAAGACAGATAAAGGCAGTCAACCTGCAGACATAGAGCATCCTTGACAAAGAGAATAAAACTAATCTTAAAATGTTATGGAAATTTGTATATAGAGATGGCTCACTTCTTGAACAATGATTGAAATGGGTGCACCTACAAGGAAGATTACACCCAATCTTCAGAAAAATAAAATTATATATAAAGGAGTAGTAGGGCTCACCTACACCTGGATACACATAGGAGATTTGATATATCATTTATTTAAACATATATGTATAATAACACGTAAAATTTAATTAAACATATATTCGCATGCTATAACTTCACATATAAAATAAATAAAATCGATAAATTGCACACTGTAACACACTCTGTGTTGTGTAGTCCTGAAAAAGAAGGATAAATCCTTCCAGCTATGTTTTTGTCCGTAATGTGATGCTCACATAGCAAGTCTGAAATATTCAGCTCTTTGACATAGTTCGTAATTCTCAGGAAATACGGAGCAGAGTTCACAGAATAATTTCAATGTAATCGGATAGAGGTAAGTGATTTTGTCACTTATATTCCTTTTGTTTGGTTAGTGTCCCAGAGCTCACTTTCTAGCCACTGAGCCACTGAGGAAGGAGTCGTAGCCAACTCCGAAACGCGTTTGGTGAAAGAGGATCCCATGAAACTGAATATACAACCGGAATATTGAAGCGCTTGAAGCCAACTGTAAGGAGAGGGATCGGTATCAAATATAATTGGCAGGAGAAATCTAAGACTGATCGCCGTAGTAAAAACCAGCCTGTTGCTTGATTTGAGCACCTGGCAGCAACTTCCACCTAAAAATTTTCAACTACAGCACTCCTACAATTGATGACCGACGATCCCTGGATCCACACTCTGGAAGCTACATCACTGCCCGCAAGCGGAACACACGTGGGACGCCACGCTAACCGCAATAGTAGAAAAATCACACGTGAGCGCCAAACTTCTAATCTAATATCATATATGATGGAGAATAAATGTGATGCACATATAAGTGATATATATAAGATAATAGCAGATGGATAGATAAATACCCCTCTAGATAAGCGAACAAAACAGACGGATATAGTATTGTTATCGTTGATTCTTAATAGTATTGATACCTGATTGCATTCACTACAATTAGATATAATTAAAACTGGCCAAAACCCCGAAATCTGGATATTTCCCAATAGAAAAAATGTCTCAAATAGAGGTCAAAGGAGAATAAATATATATACTGTATATAAAAAATAAATATGTAAAACAAGTAGCAAGAGCAAAGAACTTTTCCACTCACTTCACAAGGGGGGTCACCTCCAGGATAAACTCAAGACACCTGGGGTGATTCCCCCTGATCCGAGATCGTTCGTAGAATGGTAGAGATCCAGGTAAGTGGACCAAATCTGCAGTGAAGATGGAAGCAGCAGCCGGATCCTTAACTTCATGAAATCTCTCTTTATTGGAAATAAAACATTAGAACATGTTTTATTTCCAATAAAGAGAGATTTCATGAAGTTAAGGATCCGGCTGCTGCTTCCATCTTCACTGCAGATTTGGTCCACTTACCTGGATCTCTACCATTCTACGAACGATCTCGGATCAGGGGGAATCACCCCAGGTGTCTTGAGTTTATCCTGGAGGTGACCCCCCTTGTGAAGTGAGTGGAAAAGTTCTTTGCTCTTACTACTTGTTTTTACGTATTTGTTTTATATATATATATATATATATATATATATATATATATATATTTATTCTCCTTTGACCTCTATTTGAGACATTTCTTCTATTGGGAAATGTCCAGATTTCGGGGTTTTGGCCAGTTTTAATTATATCTAATTATAGTGAATGCAATCTGGTATCAATACCATTAAGAATCAACGATAACAATACTATATCCGTCTGTTTTGTTCGCTTATCTAGAGGGGTATTTATCTATCCATCTACTATTATCTTATATATATCACTTATATGTGCATCACATTTATTCTCCGTCATATATGATATTAGATTAGAAGTTTGGCGCTCACCCTCTCCTTCCCGGTGTCGTTTCTACCACTTCACTGGTTACGGATTCTTGTTTTTCTCTGTTCTATTTCATTGACTTAGTGTTAAACTTCGTTTACACTGATTTGAGCAGCCTACTTCTCCTTAGTGATTCTATATTCCTTTCTTCACATCACTACAGTCCTGTTGGCGCCCTTTTTTCACCTCTTCAGGGGCATTCAGTTGATCCCTAGATAGAGTTGGGATAACCTTGTTTCTTTTTTATGTTTCTGATAGAGGGCGGGTGCCGGGTATGTGATACCGCTGCCAATACCCGCTGCCTACACTTAAATTAATGTATTAATTATATTCATTTGTGGCGCAGTGTGGCCCCCAACCCCCCCCCCCAGTATTAAAACTATTATAATCATTGGTGGCGCAGTGGCCACATGCACCCCCCCCATTGTTATATTTATTGGTGGCAGTGGCAGCTTCTGATCAGAGCCCCAGCAGTGTAATCGCGGGGCTCCGATCCGTTACCATGGCAGCCAGGACGCTACTGAAGCCCTGGCTGCCATGGTAAGCTCCTGCTGCTGTGTGCACTATGCACAGGGAGAGTGTGAAGTCCTATTCACCCTGATAGAGCTCTATTAGGGTGAATAGGACGAGGGATGAAAAGATCCAGGTTCTAGCCCCTAAGGGGGCTAATAGTTATTAAATAAAAAGTAAAAAAATATTAAGTTTAAATTACCTCCTTTCCCAATTTTTTATATAAAATATATAAACAATAAATAAATAAACATATTACATATCGCCACGCCCAAAAAAGTGCGAACAATTAAAATATTAAAAAAATCTCCTATGTGGTGAACGCCATTTTTATGACACCTTCTCACCCCAAAAAAATAGGATTGGACTGTTCAATTATGGGCCGTACGTTCCATAAAATGCGGAATGCACACTGCTTTTTTGGTGTTTTATTTTTTTAGCGTGTTACCAAATGGTATCGAGTATCGCAATACTTTTTTATGGTATCGAAATCGAATCAAAATTTTGCTATCACAAAAACCCTAGTGGGGATAGTTTATTTTAACCTATTCTGTGTCACGTATAGAAGAATATCTGATTGAAAAGCCCTTAAAAAATTAACTCCTTAAAGGGTTTGTATACACTAATTTCTGAGACTGGCAGGACCTTTGCTGTGATCATACTTACCTGATCCCCGGTGCTGGGTCCTGGCTCGTATGCTCCCCAGCTTCCGTTGCTTGTCTTGAGTCCCTTCATGAAAATGTCCTGTTTGACGCCGTTACAGCTAATAACTGACCACTGCTTCCCTTGCATTATGTTAAGGTCATGTGATGCAAGGGGTGCAGATCTCCACTGTGGCCAGTGATTGGCTGCAGTGGCATCAAGATAAAAGTTTTCATGGAGAAACCCAAGACAAGCAGCGAATGAGCCAAGGCCCAGCACCTAGGGATCAAGGAAGCATGATCTGCAACGTGAATCTGGCTAGTCTGAGAGTTCATAGAAATTAGTACACAATCCCTCAAGAGCCTCAAGTGTGATGGGGTTAGAAGAATGAATCAAAAGGAGAGACAAATGGGCATCTACACAAGGTAAGAAACGTCTTTGTTTTAATGTTATACCATAATTATATGCATTTTAAATTTGGCGACTAAAAATTTCATTTGGCTCCTAAATTTTTCAGGTTAGAAGCCAATGGCTCCTTGATATTTTTTTAGTCTGGAGCACTGAGTGTGGTACCTCAGGGGTCGGTATTGGGTCCTATTCTCTTATTTATTAATGATCTTGTAGAAGGCTTGCACAGTAAATGATCAGTTTTTGCAGATAACAGTACGTACTAAGTGGTAAAACCTTGGGTAAGGCCTCATGCACACGACCGTTGTGTGTTTTGCGGTCCGCAAATTGCGGATCAGCAAAAAGCGGATGGTGTCCGTGTGCATTCTGCAGTTTGCGGAACGGCACGGACAGCCATTGATATAACTGCCTATTCTTGTCCGCAATGCGGACAAGAATAGGACATGTTATATTTTTTTGCGGACCACGGAACGAAGCAACGGATGCGGACAGCACACGGAGTGCTGTCTGCATCTTCTGCGGCCCCTTTGAAATGAATGGGTCCGCATCCGAGCTGCAAAAACTGCGTGTGCATGAGGCCTAACACTGACATGGAAAAAGACCTAGGAATTTTTGTGAACAGCAAACTAAGCTGTAAAAACCAGTGTCAGGCAGCTGCTGCCAAGGCCAATAAGATAATGGGTTGCATCAGAAGGAGCATAGATGCTCGTGATGAGAACATAGTCCTACCACTTTACACATCACTAGTCAGACCACACATGGAGCACTGTGTACAGTTCTGGGCTCCTGTGAACAAGGCAGACATAGCAGAGCTGGAGAGGGTTCAGAGGAGGGCAACTAAAGTAATAACTGGAATGGGGCAACTACAGTACCCTGAAAAAATATAAAAAATTTTGGTTATTTAGTTTAGAAAAAATACTAAATGCTTTCACAGTAATTGGATGTGTTTCCATAACCTTTTTTGGGCTCCTAAACTGGAAAAAATACACTTCCTTCCTGTGTTGTCTGTATAGGCAGTATAGCAGGGTGGTGTACTTTATGGCTTCTAAAATAAATCTGGACGGGAGTAAATTGACAAGTATGCCATCCGTCTTTTTTTGCGGATCCATTGTAACAATGCCTAAAACGGACAAGAATTGGACATGTTCTATTTTTTTGGGCGGTGCTATGAAATGGACATACTGATGCGGACAGCACACGATGTGCTGTCCGCATTTTTTGCGGACCCAATGAAATGAATGGGTCCGCATCCTATCCGCAAAAAAACGGAACGGACACTGAAACAAACAACGTTCGTGTGCATGTACCCTAACTGTCATAGATTTTTATAGTCTCTAGGAAAAATAGATTAGCTCGCTCCGTCCCAGGGCCTGAGGCTCCATGACCACCCAAATGACACCACATTACACAATGACAGTGCGGGAGCAGGAAAGCTATGTTCACACTAGCAGAGCACAGTGGGGACAGGAGCAGAGCCTCGACGCTGATAAGCCAACCATAAGATTCATACTCTGCTACTCTACAATGTAGGGGCTAGCAAACCTCCTACTGACATGCAGTGAAAGATGTTATGGGAAGGCACTCAGCAAAGAGATGATATTTTATGAGCCAGCAGGGGGGTGCTGTGCACCTGGAACAACTCATGGAACCTCCTGGTATGTTTTCTATAGATGTAGGAATCAGTCCATTAGTGCTCAAGGTAGTGAGTCAACTGGGCCATGAAAAATCCTTTGCACAGACACCTACTGTATATATACGCTATTGGACTGTAAGTATTTTACAGAAATTCAGTTACACAGAAGGGCACTAAAATGACAATGAATGATAAATAGGAACTAATTCTGTGCCCATTTCCCATGTAATGCCTTACCTGCTGACTATAGACATGGCAGAGAATGGGGGGGGGGGGGGGGGTTACACTTAACATTTCAGGGCCTACGGTCCACCCTCCGTTTAATGATGAGTTGACTCATTAACTTAGTGACTGCTCAATTACAAGATAGTCAGAAACCCAAGATGTTTCTTGCAATTGATAAGCAGACTACCCAAAAAGACAAAGGGGAAGATTTAAGCTAATTGTGAGATAATTTGTGCCAAAAATCTGACACATGTGCATTGAACCACATTTATTATGTTTTAAGTGCTTTTTGCTCCCCACACAAGGGAGCGTGACTTAGTAGTAAAAGTGTGTGGCTTTACGGTAAAGGAGCATGGCTTACGATGTGCCAACATGGGCAAAAATTGAGCAAAATTCTGGTGCAAAGTAAGCCAAACAATTGGGGGGTGTAAAGTTATACCAACGTGTCAAACATGCGCCAAATGTATTATTCAGCATCAACCAGTTGATACATGTGTAGTCTAAATCCAAGAAGGCCAAAGATCCAGTGGTCATGAGTAAAGGCTTGAATTGTCTTCGGTAGCCCGAAACGCGTAGACAAGACTTTTTGTAACTGGATGTGTTTTGACCGCAAGCAAAAATAAAAGATTTCCTTTACTGAAGTGGAGCTGGATCTTTGGACTTCTTGGATTTGTGTTTGCCCGATTCCTGTCATGGGCTTTCCGTGCTCACAGGTGAAGGTGGGGCAGGTGAGAGCTGCTGAACTTTGCTTTTCACATTTGTAGTCTAAGTTTACATTGTCTAAAGATTACACAGGATTAGTAAATCTGCCTAAAAGTTAATTAGAACTAAGGATTGATATATTTTTTATGCATAGTTCTCCAATTTAGTAGGTGCTAAAACTCTTCTCTTACTGTTTTTCAGAAATGCATCAAGGACCCACCCAAGCTTGAAAAAGATGTTCACCCAGTCATCCAATGAGTCTGTAAAGAATGCATCCCAGTCGTTCACAGGCCTGGATCTCCTATTTGATATGAAGCCTCTGTTCATTCCTTTGTATGCGTTGTTGGTGACCGTGGCTTGCCTAGGAAACAGTGTTCTAATCCTTCTTATTGCCTTCACCAAGAAACTTCACAATACTACCAATTTCCTTATTGGGAACCTAGCGGCAGCAGATCTGGTCATGTGCATTTTCTGCGTGCCACTGACAGCCTCCTATGCTTTCGAAGTCCAGGGTTGGCTGTTTGGAGAGTTTATGTGCCATTTTGTCACTTTAATGCAAGCTGCAACTGTTTTTGTATCTGTGTTATCACTGACTGCTATTTCCGTAGATCGATATGTGGTAGTTGTTTATCCTATCCGAAGAAGAATAGGCTGTAAATCATGCATTTATATCGTGACAGTCATCTGGATGGTCTCCATTGGAGTCTCTTTACCAACATCCATGCATACTCATTACCTGGATCTCAAGAAAGTTGGCCATAACATGATCATTTGTGAGGAGTTTTGGAAACACCAAGAAAAACAAAGGCTTCTCTATTCCTGCACTATGTTGCTCTTGTCTTACATGCTTCCACTTTCTGCTGTTACAGTTTCCTACTGTGCCATTGCCTACCACCTTAGAAGGAGGAACGTCCCAGGGGCAGCAACCCAAAACCAAGATAAATGGTCTAAAAAGAAGCAGAAGACTTTCCGTATGCTCCTTATTTCCGTCATGGCTTTTGCCATATGTTGGCTGCCTCTTCAGGTGGTCAACCTTATCCGGGATATTGATGAAGAGTTTACTATTTTGGATAAGGATTATATTAATGTAATTCAAGTTACATGCCATCTTATTGCGATGAGCTCTGCATGCTACAACCCTTTCATTTATGCTTCTTTGCATGACAAATTTCGCTTTCACCTTCGAAATTACTTCTATCACCATAAGAAGAGAGCCAGGACAATGTCAAGCAAGAACTCAAGACTCAACACTTGCTCTACATTAGCTGATGTCCCCATGGCACTGCCGGACAAGATGGCCCTCCAGGGGAGATTCTCTTTTAACTAGAAGTTTAATGTATTTTCATGAATGTATTACCGTACAGTGAGAAGTCTAATTACTGCTTAAATATGCTTTGTGTGTTCAGACTCAACAGTTCACATCTTACCTTCATCACCTGTACATAATTATGGGTTTAGATTCTCAAAATATTTAAAATAGTTTAATAAGATCATTATTCAATTAAAATGAGTAGTTTTTAACCAATAGATTTTACTCAGGGACTATAAAAATCCATTGTCCGTTGACTAAGAATTATTATGTTATATTTATATTATTATAAGACAGACTTATGTATATCTTACATGTATACAAAAATACTGATTAGCCTTAACATGACAGAATTTATCGTGATGGAAGCAGATAAAAATCGTCAAGTGCAAGGATCTAAGCAACGTTTACCAGATTGTGAGGGATAGATGACCGAATCCAAAGGATTCTGGCAGGACTTATGGGGGGGTATGCAATGGTTAGTAATACCAAACGTGAACCAAAGAATGTCAACAGGTGAACTGGTTAGAGGGTCACAGGTGCCCAAGCATATTGATGCACACAGGATGTGCTTAACAATAAATCCAATTCATGGAGGCTCCACCTCAAAACTTACAGGGTTTAAAGAAGATCTGTCACCTCCCCTGACAAGTCTGTTGTAGTAACTATTTGCATTCCCCATGTAATAACAATTCTCGAGCATCTATTCTTATGATGTTCCATGCCTTTATTATTCCTTTTAAGTCCTCTTTAAAATAATTAGCCGTTAACACCTTTGAAGAAGATACCACGAGACACCTTCATGGATCTTGAGACTTCATGCTTCAACGGATCAGAGCTGTTATGGTAACATGACGGAGGTTTACACAATTTTAGGCAGGTGGTATATATGTTATGGCTGATAGCTGTAGTATAGATTTAATATTTGGTAATATACATATGAGTGTTGTGTTTGTGGGTCAGAATTGTGCTCACTTAAAGTGTAAGTGTCATTCTTTTTTTTATTTGTGTAATATATAGGGGCAGTGATACTGACCAATTTTGTAATATACTTTAATTACTGAAATCGTACATTTCTATTAGAAAAATAGCTCTAAAGAGGCCCATTATGAGCCTTAGCAATGCTCCTCTGTCTTCTGTTTACATAACTGTAGAGTCTTGCTCAACACTGAGTAAACAGAAAACAGAGGAGCGTCGCTAAGGCTCAAAATGTTCTGTTAAGAAGTTGGAGAATATATACTGAGACGCATTATGAAAATGAATAGTAAAAACTGTGCACTTTCTTGTAAGATACCAGTTTCTTGTAAAGGAATTGTCTAATCACAACATCTTTTAGATTAAAGCTGGCTGGTGATCAGCTGACAGATGGTATAGTGGGTGGTACATTTATAATGTAGTAATATATTGGCAGCGAATGTGATAGATGGTTGAGTCAGAGCTGAGGTCCTGAGAAGGGGCCGCTATATAGTATGCAAGTATATCTTCTTTAAGAACATTATAATGAAGTCTTGATGCTTAAACCTCCATGTTAATGTTGCATATACAGTACAGACCAAAAGTTTGGACACACCTTCTCATTCAAAGAGTTTTCTTTATTTTCATGACTATGAAAATTGTAGATTCACACTGAAGGCATCAAAACTATGAATTAACACATGTGGAATTATATACATAACAAAAAAGTGTGAAACAACTGAAAATATGTCATATTCTAGGTTCTTCAAAGTAGCCACCTTTTGCTTTGATTACTGCTTTGCACACTCTTGGCATTCTCTTGTTGAGCTTCAATAGGTAGTCACCTGAAATGGTTTTCACTTCACAGGTGTGCCCTGTCAGGTTTAATAAGTGGGATTTCTTGCCTTATAAATGGGGTTGGGAGTCTGGGACCATCAGTTGCATTGTGGAGAAGTCAGGTGGATACACAGCTGATAGTCCTACTGAATAGACTGTTAGAATTTGTATTATGGCAAGAAAAAAGCAGCTAAGTAAAGAAAAACGAGTGGCCATCATTACTTTAAGAAATTAAGGTCAGTCAGTCCGAAAAATTGGGAAAACTTTGAAAGTGTCCCCAAGTGCAGTCACAAAAACCATCAAGCGCTACAAAGAAACTGGCTCACATGCGGACCGCCCCAGGAAAGGAAGACCAAGCGTCACCTCTGCTGCGGAGGATAAGTTCATCCGAGTCACCAGCCTCAGAAATCGCAGGTTAACAGCAGCTCAGATTAGAGACCAGGTCAATGCCACACAGAGTTCTAGCAGCAGACACATCTCTAGAACAACTGTAGGAGACTGTGTGAATCAGGCCTTCATGGTAGAATATCTGCTAGGAAACCACTGCTAAGGACAGGCAACAAGCAGAAGAGACTTGTTTGGGCTAAAGAACACAAGGAATGGACATTAGACCAGTGGAAATCTGTGCTTTGGTCTGATGAGTCCAAATTTAAGATCTTTGGTTCCAACCACCGTGTCTTTGTGCGACGCTGAAATGGTGAACGGATGGACTCTACATGCCTGGTTTCCACCGTTAAGCATGGAGGAGGAGGTGTGACGGTGTGGGGGTGCTTTGCTGGTGACACTGTTGGGGATTTATTCAAAATTGAAGGCATACTGAACCAGCATGGCTACCACAGCATCTTGCAGCAGCATGCTATTCCATCCGGTTTGCGTTTAGTTGGACCATCATTTATTTTTCAACAGGACAATGACCCCAAACACACCTCCAGGCTGTGTAAGGGCTATTTGACCATGAAGGAGAGTGATGGGGTACAGTCACCGGACCTGAACCCAATCGAGATGGTTTGGGGTGAGCTGGACCGCAGAGTGAAGGCAAAAGGGCCAACAAGTGCTAAGCATTTCTAGGAACTCCTTCAAGACTGTTGGAAGACCATTTCAGGTGACTACCTCTTGAAGCTCGCCAAGAGTGTGCAAAGCAGTAATCAAAGCAAAAGGTGGTTACTTTGAAGAACCTAGAATATGACATATTTTCAGTTGTTTCACACTTTTTTGTTATGTATATAATTCCACGTGTTAATTCATAGTTTTGATGTCTTCAGTGTGAATCTACAATTTTCATAGTCATGAAAATAAAGAAAACTCTTTGAATGAGAAGGTGTGTCCAAACTTTTGGTCTGTACTGTATTTCAAAAAGGTATACACAAGGAAACAAGTAAGTCTACGGTAAACACTGTTTACAGTGCCAGCAGAGGGTTTTTTCATTTATTTTATTATTTTCTTCACTCCCTCCTTCTGCCAACAGGGTGACCTTGGGGTGGAGGGGGAAGGCGGGGGGGTCTTATTAGGACTTACTGTGTATCTGCTGCCCGTTCTGCTTAAAACTCCATATCTGAAAGACCTGCAATGACATTATAGTCATGTGATCTTTTCAACAGTGAAAGTGGTGGTAGGACCTGTGATGATGTCACCATCATGTGATCAGTGCAGAAAAAGGCAGCGCTCAGCAGTGGAGAGAAGTCGGAAGAGAACTGTGATGCCATGGAATGAATATGAGTGCCAGAGAAATGCTGGGAGATGTGGTTCTCCCTTATTAAAACCTTTTACCTTCTGAGTGGAAGGGAAATATGTTATGTAACTTGGACTGTATGTCAGAAGGGCTGAAGGGAGAGGGGTGTTATTTACATGGGACTGTATGTTACCGAACATTGGGGGAGATGACTTGTGTTATTTACATGGGACTGGATATTATAGAAGACTAGGGGGTAAGGGGTGATGTTATTTACATGGGACTATGTGTTGGAGGGGCTAAAGGAGGGGATTTAAGTTATTTACATGGGACTGTATGTTATAGAAGACTGTAAGGAAGATAAGTTATTTACATGGGACTGTATCATATAAAAGACTAGTGGGAAAGGACTGGTGTTATTTACATGGGACTGCATGGTGTAGAAGACTGGAGGGAGAGGAGTGAAGTTATTTACATGGGACTGTATGTTATAGAAGACTGTAAGAAAGATAGGTTATTTACATGGGACTGTATCATATAGAAGACTGGTGATAGAGGGCTGGTGTTATTTACATGGGATTGCATGGTATAAAAGACTGGAGGGAGAGTAGTAATGTTATTTACATGGGACTGCATGATATAGAAGACTGAAGGGAGAGTAGTGATGTTATTTACATGGGACTGCATGGTATAGGACACTGAAGGGAGAGGACAGGCATTATGATATATGGGTGCACTACAGAGAAGATTTTAACTCCAGGGGGTATGGCAGGAGGCATTATAATTATAGGGGGCAATGCAGGGAACATTATAAATACTGTGGGCAGTGGTGGGGACTTACTACTACTGAGGGCTCCATAGAAGTGGCTTATAAATTGGCCTTATTTCTATTAGGGGTGCGCTATAGGGGGGCCTTATTAGTAGTGATGGATGAACATCGGCCGGGACGAATTGCGAATCAAATGTTCGCAAACCACAAGTTTGCGGCGGGCCCCATTAACTTTAATGGCAGGCAAACCTGAAAAACCTTCAGGTCCTTTTTTCAGCCACCAAATACTTACTAGAAGTGCACAAATTGTCCCACAACATGGACAGTGACATACCAGAGGGGGATCAATGTAAAAAATTCCCACAAAAAATATGTATTTTAATCAGGGGCCATTTTTATGCATCATAAAGGGAAACTTTAAAAAATGTGCCCTGCTGGAGCCTAGAAATTTTTTATTTTAGGCCACGGGAGTACAGGCCCCAAACATTAGGCATTCACTGGACAGAAAACATCAAGTGATTATGTGGCTGGAGGTATATTAGACGGTCATTAGACATCAATTTTACTGCAGGCCAGTGGACTACAGGCCCCAAAAATGATGCATTCACCATACAGAAAAGATCAAGTGATTATGTGGCTGGAGATACATTAGAGGGTCATTGTATATCAATTTTACTACAGGCCAGTGGAGTACAGGCCCCAAATATTAGGCATTCACCGGACAGAAAACATCAAGAGATTATGTGGCTGTAGGTATATTAGACGGTCATTGGATATCAAATTTGCTGCAGGCCAGTACAAATACATGTAAAATACATATGTTTAAAAAAAAAATCTAAATTTGATTAAAAACATGGCTAACGAAAAAAACAAACTATGGTAATAGGTGAAATTCAATTAAACGTGGTCGTCACAGGAGTTGAATTCCTCCGAGATCCATGCCTCATTCATTTTAAGAAATGTGAGGTAGTCCACACTGTCGTGAGCTAGGCTAGTGCGCTTATCAGTCACGATCCCCCCTGCTGCGCTGAAAGTCCTTTCGGACAGGACACTCGACAAGGGGCAAGCCAAGAGTTTCATGGCAAATTGTGCCAGGTTTTGCCACAGGTCAAGCCTGCACACCCAGTAGTTCAGGGGTTCCCTGAGGCTGGATCTGGAGGGCGGCTGTTGATGGGTTGGCTGCAAGAATGATCTCATATCTGAAGTGACCAACACATCTTTAAATCGCTCTCTTCTTGCATGCGCGGTAGGATTGGTACCCGCAACTGTTTCTCTGTGGGTGGAAATTCCTCTGCCAGCACCCGCAACAGCAGAATGCAGCATCTCTCGAAGCAAGGCCTGGAAATGCTGTATTCTGACAGGCCTCTGTGATGCTGGTAACATGTCCACCATTTTGTGTTTGTAATGGGGGTCTAAGTACGTTGCCACCCAGTACTGGTCCTTACCCTTTATGCTTTTTATATGGGGGTCCCTCTTCAAACACTGGAGCATGAAGACCCCCATTTGCACTAAATTGGAAGCGGTGGAGCGGCCTTGCTCCTGCTCCTCGCCCAGGAGAATGTTGTCCTCGGTCTCCTCCCTACATCCACGGAAAACACCAGGGATCCCAGAAAAGTTTAAAGCCTGCTCTTCTTGCTCCTCCTGCTCCTCCCCCAGGCACCATCCTCCTCTGACTCCTCTTCAGACTCCTGCTGACTTGCCTCAGATGGAGTAGCCCCCCTGAAAATGTATTCAGCATTGCGACTTCCTAATCTTCCTGCTCCTGTTTCTCGACGGCTTGATCAATGACACGACGCAATGCACGCTCCAGAAAGAAGGCGTAAGGTATGATGTCACTGATGGCGCCCTGGCTGCGAATGACCAGTTTGGTGATCTCATCAAATGGCTAGAGAAGTCTGCATGCGTCGCGCATGAGCAGCCACTGGCGTGGTGAGAAAAAAAAAAGCTCCCTAGAACCTGTCCTGCTGAAGAGTTTGTACAGGTAGTTGTTAACGGCACGTGTCTGCTGGAGCATATACATATCAAGCATATACAAGGTTGAGTTCCAGCGAGTCAGGCAGTCACAAATCAGACGTCTGATGGGCAAGTGGTGTCGCCGCTAAACGTCATCAAGGCGAGCCATGGGCGTGTAAGATCTTCTAAAATTGCCAGGGATTTTCCTGGCCTGCCACAAGACGTCCTGTACCCTGGGGTATTTGGCAACGAATCGCTGCACGACTAAGTTCAGGAGGTGTGCCAGGACATGTGTCAGTTTGCCCTGTTTCAGGGCGCTCAGCAGATTGGCACCATTGTCGCACACCACTTTACCAACTGTCAAATTTAGCAGGGTTAGCCACTGATCACTGTGACTACAGAGCTGAAAGGAGTGCAGGACCGGTGTGGGTCTTGGCTTCCAGGCACAACAGCTGCAGCACAGCATGGCAATGTCTCACCTGGCACGTCAAATAGGTTCTGGGGAGCTGGGGGGTTGCAGCGGAAGAGGTGGTAGCAGTGGAAAAGGAGGAGTCAGCCGAGGAGGAGACAGAGGATGGAGTAGGAGGAGGAGAAGAAGAGGCAGGCCTGCATGCAATCCGTGGCGATAACACCAAATCCATACGGGTGCCATGGGTTGCATGCTTGACAGCAGTCAGAAGGTTCACCAAGTGGGCAGTAAAAGTTATGTACCTTCCCGTGTTTGCTAGACCACGTGTCTGTGGTCAGATGTATCTTGGCACCGACACTGTGTGCCAGAGATATATTCACTTGCCGCTGAACATGCCCTGGGATGCCCTTCTGGGAGAAATATTTCCTTCCGGGGACCTTCCATTGCGATGTGCCAATGGCCACAAATTTTCTAAATGCCTCCAAGTCCACCAATTTATATGGCAGTAGTTGGTGGGCTAGCAGTTCCAACAAGCCGGCGGGCAGCCATTGGGCAAGAGGGTTATCCAGCATCAACTTTTTACGTTCGAACATTTGGGCCACGAAAGCGTGCCTTTTGCCAGATGAATGCGACGACGGCATGGTGGAAGGTGGAGTGGAGGACAAATAGGAGGAGAGAGGAGAAGGAGTAGAGGCAGAACGTGGAGCGCCGGGAGTGTGGCTTTGTGGGTTCTGACAGTGTTGCTCCCATTGGGCTTGGTGATGGGAGGCCAGGTGCCTTCTTAAGGCGGTCGTCCCAAGGTAAGTGTTGGGCTTACCATGACTTATGCGTTGACAGCACAGCCTGCAGATGGCAACACTATTGTCAGCAGCGGACAAGTTAAAAAAAGCCCACACTGCTGAGCCATGTGCCGGCGTCCTGGGAGCGCCAGATGTGACCGTGCATGGTGGATGGCTCGCTCCAGATACATTTGCAGTCTGCTTTTTGCCTCCAGAGTACTGCAAGTTCTGCCTGCTTCTCTTACTTCTACCTGCCTGCTGCTCTGTCTCTCCCTCTGAACTCCCCTCCTCTTTCTCTCTTGTGGGCACCCACGTGACGTCCATCGACACGTCATGATCGTCACCCTCACCACCACTGACATTAGAGATCTTAGAATAGGCAGCAACAGCGGGGACCTCCGTCCTTGGGCTGATCTGGGTACTGTCGTCAGACTGCTGGGTGGCGGCGGTTGCTACCTCCTCTTTCTCATCCGATGCCAAGAATGGCTGCATATTGGTAAGGCCTGGGAATGGATGGAAAAATAATTCCTCTGACTCGAGTGGAGGGGCTATGGTGGTGGTGTCTTTGGGGGTGGACACAGCAGAGTATGAGGATGGTGCAGAAGTGGAAGGCTGAGCGAGCCACTCAACCAACTCTGGTGCGTCCTTTGACGTAATCGCACGCACTTTCTCCAACTTCCCACTCAGGCTCCGGTCTGGTGCACCTGCCCGACCCCTACCATCCCTGTGGAATCGCCTGCCTCTTCCTCTGCCTGTCATTTTCAAAATGACCCTTTGACAAAGTCCCTATACAAGAGCAGTATTTGATGAAGCAAGTATATAGAACCCCTTAATGATTATTTTCTGTAAGAAGGTATATCAAACCCCTTAATCAGTTTTTTGGGGGGCAACAGGTATATCACACCCAAGTTGTTATAAACGCTCAGTTCAGAAGCCTGCATCTCTGATGGTATGGGGTTGCATGAGTGCGTGTGGCATGGGCAGCTTGCATGTCTGGAAAGGCACCATCAATGCAGAAAAATATATTCAGGTTCTAGAACAACATATGCTCCCATCCAGACGTCATCTCTTTCAGGGAAGACCCTGCATTTTTCAACAAGATAATGCCAGAACACATTCTGCATCAATCACAACATCATGGCTGCGTAGGAGAAGGATCCGGGTACTGAAATGGCGAGTCTGCAGTCCAGATCTTTCACCTATAGAGAACATTTGGCGCATCATAAAGAGGAAGGTGCAACAAAGAAGGCCCAAGACGATTGAACAGTTAGAGGTCTGTATTAGACAAGAATGGGAGAGCATTCCTATTTCTAAACTTGAGAAACTGGTCTCCTCGGTCCCCAGACGTCTGTTGAGTGTTGTAAGAAGAAGGGGAGATGCCACACAGTGGTGAAAATGGCCTTGTCCCAACTTTTTGGGGATTTGTTGACACCATGAAATTCTGATTCAACATATTTTTCCCTTAAAATGGTACATTTTCTCCGTTTAAACTTTTGTTCCATGATTTATGTTCTATTCTGAATAAAATATTAGAAGTTGGCACCTCCACATCATTGCATTCAGTTTTTATTCACGATTTGTATAGTGTCCCAACTTTTTTGGAATCCGGTCTGTAGATAAAAAGGCAGTTAGTTCAAAGAGGTTGTCCCTGAGTTAATATAAATCAATTCTTGTAGATAGTAAAAAGCAGTTCTTATTAGTAGTGGATCGATCCCCAAAATTTTTTTTTTATATTGATCACTGCTATTAAAAGCAAACAGAATGATATTGCAAATGGATCTTTTGCAGCTAGATCTTTCATATATCTGTTCCTCAATAGAGTGCTGGGTTATCATCTGGAAAGGAAATAGCACAGTGGTACATTACCGCTCTTCTGTGTTACTCCGGGTATCCAGGTAGTAGGCGGTGTTCTCTCTTTGTCCAGGTAGTTGGCAGCGTCCTCGCTCTGCACGTGGGTTTGTAGCGGTCTTGCCGTCGCGCGCTTTTCTCCTCCGGTGACGTCACTTTCGGGTAGTGAGAGATACTTCTGAAACGCGTATGGGAGAGAGCAGCCATAAGTCCCATATCTATACTGGCCAGTATATGGAAAATTTTGCGGTGAACACTAAGAAGACCCGATATTTCAAATAATCGCGCTCATCTCGAAAAATCCCACTCAGTGGAACACGTGGGACGCCGACCACCGAAGTATCTCTCACTACCCGGAAGTGACGTCACCGGAGGAGAAAAGCGCGCGACGGCAAGACCGCTACAAACCCACGTGCAGAGCGAGGATGCCGGCAACTACCTGGACAAAGAGAGAACGCCGCCTACTACCTGGACAAAGAGAGAAGGCCGCCTACTACCTGGACAAAGAGAGAAGGCCGCCTACTACCTGGATACCCGGAGTAACACAGAAGAGCGGTAATGTACCACTGTGCTATTTCCTTTCCAGGTGATAACCCAGCACTCTATTGAGGAACAGATATATGAAAGATCTAGCTGCAAAAGATCCATTTGCAATATCAATTCTTGTAGATAGTAAAAAGCTGTTCTTATTAGTAGTGGATCGATCCCCAAAAAATTGTTTTTATATTGATCACTGCTATTAAAAAAAATAGCTATAATTTTGCTACAAGAAGTGAGCCACCTAAACTACATTTTTTTTTTTATAGCAGTGATCAATATAAAAACAATTTTTTGGGGATCGATCCACTACTAATAAGAACTGCTTTTTACTATCTACAAGAATTGATTTATATTAACTCAGAGACAACCTCTTTGAACTAACTGCCTTTTCATCTATATGAACTCAGAATAATCTTTGAACTATATGAACTTTGCGATCTATGATTTTTAGGCAATTTTTATGATTATATATTTTTTATGATTTTTTGGGGGGATTTTTATGGACTTTTATCCGGATTTTATATGAATTATAGGAATTCCTAATCATATATGGACACTGATTAATATAATTTGTCACATGTTCTCTATATTTATAGACATCAACGTATAATTATCACAGACATCAAATCCTGAATATCATTCACATTGTTTTATATGAACTAGCACAATTGTCACCTATTAACTGCCTACTTATTTATTTTATCTACCTATTTATATATCCAGTCACCCATTATTACCTTCTGAAGAGTACATATACCACAAGTCCTATTAAAACCATATAGTGAATCCAGACTAATATATGCCAACTAACAACTACTAATTGCCTTTTTTTTTAAAGAATATCCTATTCTTATTATCTAATAAACGTATCCACATATCCCACCTGTTGCGAGTGCCGTCCATTTATTAATTTTTTTATCCCACTAATTTGAAGCTTTTGGGTTAGCTTCCTCGGACTGAGCACAGCTATAATTCTGCTGAAAGAAGTGAGCCACCTAAACTACATATTTTTTTACTCTCTCAAAAGACTGAATGTAAAATGGCGGCCAGATTGGCTTTATTTATAGGCTAGGGGTATGTCCATGTGCTGAAACTTCTCAATTGGCTGTCCTGCACCACCTGATGGATGTGTCAGAGGTCAAAGTTCTGCACAATGCAAAAGAATATGGCGCTGGCGGACATCTCCATATGTTTGCCTGTTCGGCGAATCGCGAATGAGCAAAGTTCGCCACGAAACGACCGCCGGTTGAACCGCAATGCCTTCTCTACCTATTAGTACTGAGGGCACTGTAGGGAGCCCTCTTTCCACTGGGGGTACTATGGGGGAGGCCTCCACCTAGCAGTGAGCTCGGTGATGTCACCGGCACTAATGGAAAGCTTTAGCGCTGCCCTAGACTGTAAAGCCATCTCGCCGAAATATGGAGTGAAAGGTGTGTACCAGTGTAACTATAGGCAAGACCTAACTGGTGGCATGCACAGCAGAGCTTACAAGTCGATACTGTGCCGCTGAGAACCGGTGTAGGCCTACACAGAAACAAGTTGATCCTCTACCTTTTGAATGCACGCTGTTCATGACTCACCAGATCCAAATCTGCTATGGCTCACGGTGCCGGCAGAACCCTTCCTTCCTCAAGTCATCACAGGGAAGCTCCTGCTACTGGTATCAGTTGCTGTACGGATCTAAAACTCCAGCACAGCTCCTCAGAAAAACAATCCTTTTCACTGAATAAATATCTCCCAGACTCCTGCAGCACAAAACAGAGTCTCTTACTTCCTGCAGCCTTTGAACATAGTCCCGCCAGCTCACAAGGGACACAGCGGCATCTGGTGGCTGGAGTTAGTACTACTGGCAATAACAGTCTATAAGTTCCTAACACTGAACTGATGCAGCCTGTGTGTTTCATAGGCGCACCCTGAAAATAATCCCAGTTCACATGAAGGTCCACTCTAGGGTATATCCTCACCCTCTCACACCATTACACCCAGAGGCTCTGATTTATTTGCAACTGCTGCTCCCTGTCTACTTTGACAGTGCCTGGCAGTGAAAATGTCATCATAACTGGCCATGTCAAAGTGCAGTGGGTGCGGCAGTTACAGAGAGAGCGGAGCCTCTAGGAGTAATCGTAACACCCCCCGTTTGCATAATTTTTCTCAGCAATGCAGGCAGGTATTAGGATGGAACCAACAAAGATGCCTTCAGTTGGCAAGCGCACATGTAACAGGTCTGCCCTTTAATTGTGCAACCGGATGAGGGAGTCCTGAGGGATAGCTTAAGCATTTTACTGTCAGCTATCTAAAAAATATGGACTTCAGTGGGGGGAGGAAGCTGACACTAAAGTGCCAAGGGCAGCATAAAATCCAAATATGGCCCTGTCTCCATAGCAGCAGCACAATATCTGGGCATAACTACTGCGAAAGGGGGCACATATCTGGATGTAACTACTGTGAAGGGGGCACATATCTGGCATAGCTACTGTGAAGGGGGCACATATCAAAGCATAACTACTGTGAAGGGGGCACATATCTGGCATAGCTACTGTGAAGGGGGCACATATCCAAGCATAACTACTGTGAAGGGGGCACATATCTGGATGTAACTACTGTGAAGGGGTCACATATCTGGCATAGCTACTGTGAAGGGGGCACATATCCAAGCATAACTACTGTGAAGGGGGCACATATCTGGATGTAACTACTGTGAAGGGGGCACATATCTGGCATAGCTACTGTGAAGGGGGCACATATCTGGCATAGCTACTGTGAGGGGGCACATATCTGGATGTAACTACTGTGAAGGGGGTACATATCTGGATGTAACTACTGTGAAGGAGGCACATATCTGGCATAGCTACTGTGAAGGGGGCACATATCCAAGCATAACTACTGTGAATTGGGGATATATCTGGGCATAACTGTGTGGGCATTACTACTATGTGCAGGTAAAATGGGAAATAATTATTATGTGGGGGCATTAAGGGGACAAGGTGTGTATAGTTATGCTTTGGCCGGAGTTAGAGGCGTGACCTCTAGTATGAAAAAAATAATATATATATTGTAAACATATTGACCCATATTCACAAGATGTTTTTTATTTGAACATATATGTTCATATCTGTATGTGTGGTTTGGGTGGGGGGGCAGGTACATTCCTTACACAGGGAACCTCTGCGGATTGTGTCCGCCCCTGAGGCCAATAATATCATGTATTAAGGTGGCCATACACCTTAGATATTTGTTAGCCGAGAAGGGAATGCCAGCCAGACACCTCTAGTGGTGACTTATTGCCCTTGAAAAGTAAAAAAAAAAAAAAAAAAGGATTGGGCATACTGAAATCTGACTCTTCTTTCCCTGCCTGGCCAGCCAGTATTCAATTAATGTGTGCTACCATGAAGCCATCAATTTGTTATAGTTAAGAGTTTACAAAAATTGGGTAAACTAATTCCTGTTACTTTGCTAGTTAAAATACTTTAAATATTAGGACCCAATTTTTCAAGCATTTTTATGGCTCTTTTAGAAGCATTTCTGGTGGCATTTTTAAATTTTGATAAAAATAATGCACAGCGGCTTTACCCTTAAAAAAATAAAATAAAAGTTGATAAATAGTAAATCGTCCTTTGCCGAGTGATTATAATAGTCAATTAATATAAGTCAAATAATCTCTCAAGGCACAGGACCCTATAAATTACTAATATGGATTTATTGACAATAGATAAGAGAATAATGAATATATAAAATCAATTATAGTGGAACAAACTAAAAATATAAAATCATACCAGCATATTAGAAATTGCTATATATCCCAATAGTAGAATCCAAGTAATAATGCACAATTACTTGCATCGAGCAAAGCAATAGGACTCTACTATTGGGATATATAGGAGTTTCCAATATGTTTTTGTATGATTTTATATTTTAGAGTTTTACTTAGTTCCACTATATGTAGTAATACATATAATGTACAACAGTCAGATGTATGGGCTCTGCCAAGGTGAAATGTATGGGCCCCGCCGAGACTCCGGTGAAGAACTTTGGCATTTGATTTTACAACTTGAAAGCCATTTTAAAACTGCAAGGTACCAGTTGGTACTGAAGCGGACTTCGGATTTCACTTTTAAAAACGGTTTTCAATTTGTAAAATCGAATGCCGAAGTTCTTTACCGAAGTCTTGTGAGACTTTAGACTTAAAGGGGTTATCCCATGATTGATGTAAAAAATGAAAATCAGACATCATATAGTAGATGATATAAAGCTAGAACCAGCCCTGGACCTCACATGGATCCAGAGATCTCCCCATTCATTGCTCTGCTAGATTTATATAAAGCGACAGCTCAGGGGAGTGTCTTTTCTGCTGCAGCTCAGGGGGCGTGTCTCAGCTCTTCCTATCACAGCTCAGAGGGTGTGTCCCAGCTCCCCCTATCACAGCTCAGGGGAGTGTCTTTTCTGCTGCAGCTAAGTATTCAGATCCAGGTGCTGGTTTGAAAGCTGTAGAATATTTTTTGTGGGACAACCCCTTTAACGAGTTTCACCTCGGCGGAGCCCATACATTTGAATGCTGCATGGAGATGGGTCTCCGTACAACAATCAAATGAAATTTTGAACGAAGGACTTTGGATCTAATATCTGAAGAGCGCTTTGCTCAACACTAATAATAATAATAATAATAATCATCATCTTTGCTTATATAGCTCCAACATATTCCACAGCGCTTTACAATCAGGGGGTTCAAGTACAAACAGAGTCATAAATAACATATCAACTAGAGATGAGCGAATCGAACCTGAAGAAGTGGTATTCGATCCGAATTTCAGGAAAAATTTGATTCGCACCGAAGCCGAATTTCCTTGCGATTCGTCGTAATGAATCGTATTTTTTCCTAAAATGGCTGCTGCACGTGTGATGACATGAAGCAAAGAACTCTGGGAAGATGGGATCACCCTTTATGCCATGCATGCAGCTAATTAGCAGCCAGCCCTGTGATGTCACAGCCCTATAAATAGCCTCAGCCATCTTGGATTCTACCATTTTCCAGTGTACTTAGTGCAGGGAGAGATGTCAGCAGGCGCTAGGGACAGTGCTATAAAAAACATCATTGTGCTAAAAAAAACGATTTACAAGTGCAGGGAAAGATTATTCAAGGTGTAGGGAAAGGATAGGGAGGAATCATTCCACAGCATTTATGTTGAACAGGGTTCAGTAGGTGAGGTTACAGCCTGGGTGCACTGACTGGGGATCCAAAATTGCCATTATACAGCTCTGTTATTCCAGCAAACCGTTCTTATTAGGGTGCAAATGCTGTTTGATACAGGCATTGATAGCTGTTGTGTGGTAAAGTGCTAAAATTACAGCCCTTTTTGTTGTGTATTAGTGGCAAAAGTAAAATATATTTGCCGTTCAGCGGTGCAGTTATATGTTCTAAAGCTTTTTGTGATGTGTATTAGTGGAAAAAGAAAAAATATATTTGCCATTCAGCGGAGCAGTTATATGTTCTAAACCCTTTTGTGGTGTATATTAGTGGCAAAATAAAAAATATATCTTCTATCCATCGGTGCAGTTATATGTTCTAAAGCCTTTTGTGGCGTGTATTAGTGGAAAAAGAAAAATATATTTGCCGTTCAGCGGTGCAGTTATATGTTATAGACCCATACCCGAGCCAAGCCGAGCTGGAGAGTCCCAAGCTGTCATTTCTTCGCCAAAAAGGCAGTACCAGCCCTGCGCACACATGTAGAACAGTCCTTGAGCCTGTCGGTGTCTGGCAAAGTGCACGGCAGCACCGACGTGTGGAGCTGTAACTACTGTCAGGGACAATACATGTTCTTTACAGACCACTGGGTGAATGCGGTTCCTGCACAGCCACACCAGCAACTTGGCCAGGTGATGCTGCTTCCGCCTCCACGTTCTCATGCCATTGGTCCTGAGACAATGTCCGCCTCTGCCTCCTCATCCTCCACCGTGTCCTTAGCCTCCACTGCAGGGACAATTCACAGTGCCGCTCCGGCATACCACATGTGCACGGGACGGCGGTGTCATGCTGTTCTGCACCTCGTTTGCCTAAGTGAATGGAGTCACACAGGGGCGGAGCTGCTCCATATCCTTCATCAAGAAATCGAATACTGACTTTCACAACTCAAAATCGTAACCATGGTGAACAACAATGGGAGGAACATTGTGTCAAGGAGGGCTGAGCCATGCACCCGGCATGCCCCACGTGTTCAATCTGGTTGTCGAGCGGTTCCTGAAGTCTTCCACCCATATGCCGACATCTTAAAAATGGCCAGGAAACTTTGCATGCACTTCCCGACTCGTACACCGCAAAGCACACCTTCCTTGAGCTGAAGAGGCAGAACGGCATCCCCCAACATAGGCTGTTATGCGACGTTTCCACACGTTGGAATTCCACCCTCCATATGTTGGACCGACTATACCAACAGAGAAAGGCCATAAACGATTTCTTGATGATCCAAGAGGACAGGAGTACTCCCCTGTGTAACTTTGATGTCAGCCAGTGGCAGCTCATGTCTGACATCTGCTGTTTGTTCATGCCCTTTGAGGAGGCCACGTTATTTGTCAGTCGCTAGGACTATGGGATGAACGATGTCATTCCACTGCTTCATGTCCTGGAACAGATGCTGGTAAATATGGCTGGTCAGGGGATTTTACAGCCACAGGATCCCTGTGGGGGCTGAACTGGAGAAAGAGGAAGAGGACATTGGAATACAAGCAATGTGTGGAGAAATGGGTGGTTTTTATACACAGGTGACAGGAGGAGCAGCCAGAGAAGCTACAGGGTGATGTGGAAGAGGAGGCAGAGGACCCAGACACACTGTGGCAGTATGCAGTGCTGATGGAGGCAGGGAGTCCCTCTGAGTTACTTGCACAAATGGCTTGATGCATGCTCACTTGTTTGCGTAGTGACAGCCGAATAGTCACCATTAGGCAGAGGGATGATTTCTGGCTCTCCACCTTGTTTTACCCTCACTACCAGTCCAAAATGGGGGCCTTTTTTACACCCGCTGAGAGGGAGGACAAACTGAACTACTATAGAGACATCCTATGTAGTCAGTTGGCCGCTGCCTATCTGTGCTATCATCCATCCTCTTGCAGGTCTGACCGGGGGGGCCCTCTGCGCTCACGTTCCACTGCCATGTGGGGGGGGGGGGCAGGAGCAGCACCAGCTCAGCCTGAGTCTAGAGTCGCTGATGAGCAGCTGTCTTCACCTGCATAGTGAAGAAACTACTCACCAGCAGCTAGACATAGAGCAGGACCTGAACCAACAGGTGATGGCATACTAGGACAGCACCCTGCCACCCCACATTGAAGATCCACTGGACTACTGGGGAGCCAAACTGGATTTGAGGACGCAACTGCAAGAGTTTGCCCTGGAAAAGCCGTCCTGCCCGTCCAGTAGTGTGGCATCAGAGCGGATGTTTAGCGCGACGGGGGCCATAGTTACCCCATGAAGAACTCACCTGTCCACCCAAAATGTGGAGAGACTGACCTTTGTCAAGATGAATCAGGCATGGATCAGCCAGGATTTCCACCCACCAATGCCTGATGCATCAGACTAGATCATCCATGGTGCCACACCAACACTTTGACAAAAGAGACAGGTTTCTTCTGGCTATCTGTCTCAGCTACTATTCTGATGCTGCCAGCTGCCTGATGCCAAACATCTGATGCCAAGTGCTCCTTCTTACACCAACCATCATCAGCGGGTACTGTTATTGCCACCCACCTCCCCACTCTGTCGTCTCCTGATGCTGCTGCTACCCACCTCCACACTATGTCACCTTGCCACTCTCTGGCATCCTGATGCTGCTGCCACCTCCACACTATGTCAGCTTGCCACTCTGCGGTCTCCTCATGCTCCTGCCACTTCCACACTATGTCACCTTGCCACTCTGTGGCCTCTGATGCTGCTGCCACCGCCATACTAGGTCACCTTGCCACTTTGTGGTCTCTGCATGCTGCTGCCACCTCCACACTATGTCACCTTGCAACTCTGTGGCCTCCTAATGCTGCTGCCACCTCCACACTGTCATTGTGCCGCTCTGTAGCCTCTTCCTGATGCTACTATTGCTGCCACCTCCACACTCTGTAATTGTGCCACTCTGTGGTCTCCTCATGCTGCTTCCACCTCACCACTATGTCATAGGGCCACTCTGTGGACTTCTCATGCTGTTCCCACCCTCCCTACTTCATAACTGGACCACTATTTTGCCTTTCGGCCTGGCTGACATCATCATTTATTTGACCCTTCTTCTGGTCTGTCAGAAGGAAGGAAAAATGAGACGCACAATGGATCTGTCTGTGTAGCAGCTATAAGGCCTGTATGGTCCCATCAGAATTGGCTTGTGATTTGGTAGCCAAAAGCAGAAGTGGGTACAAAACACAGAAGACATGCAAATATTCAATTTATGTGTCATCTCTGTTTCTGATCCACTCCTGTTTTTTTGGCATTAGCAATACTGATGGATTACTGACCAAATGTTGAACGAGTGAAGGCGGATACTCAACAGACAGGATCCGTTTTTGGGGGGTTATTGTTCTGACAGATCATAGGAAGGACAAAATAATCAGTGACGTCAACACAAACTTACTGCTGACACCCTCTCCACTCTATCGGGGGCTCTACTTGTATATGCGATTAATAGAACAGGTTCTGTAGACATCTATGTGGAATCAGCTGACGACGGTGTAAAAGGAGTGCGCTTCTTCTTGGCGCTAACATCGTCCTGTAAGGCTGAGTTCATACTTGACTTATTTGGTCAGTTTTGGCCCCGTGACTGCCCAAATATGTAAAGTCTGCAGTTATTCTAAGAGCAACACCTGTCATCTGCATGTCATACGGACTCACAGTATTATTTTACTACCACAGCAGACTCCCTATGCGTGTTACTGCAAGGCACAGTGTTCTACTCCACTATAAAGGCTCTCTGCAGCCAGGAAATAGCCGTTTTTTAAGTAAATTGCCGCAAATAAATTCAGATCGAACCAAATTTTTTCTAAAAAATTTGGCGAACCGGCAAATCGAATTTTAGAAAAATTTGCTCATCTCTAATTATTTCACATTTGTAGCTTTGCTGTGTTTTTTTTGCTCACGCATAGTGTGCACTTTACCTGTCATAACCTTCTGCTATTTGACAGTCACAAGTAAATACAAATTTTCCCTTAAATGCCAATTCTTTTATCTCAGTGTGAAAAGCTTAAAATCAATTTTTGAGGAGAGAAACCATGAGATTTCCAGACCAATGTTTGAAAGTAAAAATCTATTTCGCAGTATGATACTTGCAAATGCCAGTAGAAAAAAACTCAAAGTTACAATTCTCTCTAGCACAACTTTTCTATTGTTGATGCTTTTACACAGACCCCAACAATTATTTTCTAAGACTAAGAAGTTATGGTCTTTCCTGGGCCATAACTTTTTTTTATTTTTCATTCACATAGCTGTGTGAGGGATTGTTTTTTGCAAGACAAGTTGTACTTTTAAATGAATCATTTAATATTGCATATGATGTACTAGAAAACTAGATTTTTTTTTTTTTATGGGATGGAATTGGAAAGAAAATGTAAATCCAACACAGGGTTTGGGTTTTGTTTTATGGCATTCCTTATGCAGTAAAACTAACTTACCGTATGCTTCATTCTTTAGTACAATTATGGCATATTTGTGTAGCTGTTCTTGCATTTTAATTCTACAAAAATTAAAAACTTTAAAAAAATTTACTTTGTTTTCATTACCATATTCTGACCTCTATAACTGTTTTGTAGTTATCTGTAGAAAGCTGCATGATACCATTTTGGGGTGTGTATGACGTTTTGATCACTTTTTATTAAAAAAAATTTAGGGAGGTGAAGTGACCAAAAAAACTGTGAATCTCCCATTCTCCCCCCCCCCCCCCCCCCCCATTTCACTGTTTGCCGTATTGGGAAAATATTTTTTTATTTTAATGGTAAGGGCATTTTTGCACCCGGTGATGCCCATGATCATTTTTTTTTATTGCTTACCTATTTTCATTTTGATTTTGTATAATTTTTTATATATTTAAAACCATTTTTTTTTACACATTTTAAAAGTTCCAATAGGGAATTTGAACATGCGGTCATTACACTGCTTCTCTCATAGACTCCAATCCAGTACTATTGGAGTCTATAAGAATTTCACTGTGTTCCTATCTGTGGCAGCCTCGAATCATTCCAGAGGATTGAGGCTGCCACACACAATATCTGGCTCCCTTGATCCAGACTATGGCGACCGCGGCAGGCCCAGGAACGCGTGCTCCCGTTTTTTGTTTTTTTTAGCTCCCAGATGCCATGGTCACATTTGATCAATGTTATCGTTTAAAACAGCAGGCATCGGGTGGCCATGGTGCCCGCTGCACTATCTTTAAAGAGCCACACAGTGCCATACATGTAGGAAGGGGTTAATTTCAAGTCAGAATTAGTCATCTTAATGTGACAGCAACATATATGGCTATGGGCAAATGGTTGGCTGCTGGTCGTGACAGAAATGCCAAATTTATGCAACTGCTCACTAACTATATATATTTTCATATTTTTTTTTATCAAATCTTTATTTATTACAGCAGGCATGATAAAAATGACAATTACAAAGTACGGGCAAACAGACCAACAATAGAGGTAGGCATATAAAATATAAAGTTGCAATATGCAGATACAGCAAGCTATGCAAATATGCTAATATGGTTAATTTGACTGATTTAGGCAGATATGGCATAAATGGCAAGTATAGCAGATAAGGTACTGGCTCCGGCGAGAGTATATCAAGTAAGGGTCAGAAAGGAAGCGAGCGAGAGGTCGTCATAAAATAAGACAGATTGCTGGTTAAGACATGAGTAATAATCGAAATAGTTATGATAGGCGTTTAGAGGCGTATGTAACCTAAAGGAGTTGTAAGTCTTAGAATTTTCATTATTAAAGAGCATGTGTCAGCATGATCAACCCTAGTAAACCATATTGCCTGGTAGGGTTGATCATGCTGAGTACTAGGATCTGTATTTTATGTTTATGCTAATTAGGTTCTCAGCCCTTGTCAGAGCCCCCCTGGCCTGTGCCCCCCTTGCACCTGTCTGCGTTCCACTGGTCTAGATTGTGAGTAGCCAAAGGAGTGGGGTTTACACAGGAGGAGGGATTTGCAAAGCACCCGGGGGGCCCATACAAAAATTTGCTGTGGGGCCCAGTCACTTCTAGTTACGCCCCTGGCTGGGGGTACATTAGGCAGTCACTGGATACAAATTTTACTGTAGGCCACTGGAGTAGAGGCCCCAAACATTAGGCATTCACCTGACAGAAAAGAACTTGAGATTATGTGGCTGGAGGTATATTAGGCGGTCACTGGATACAAATTTTACAGTAGGCCACTGGAGTAGAGGCCCCAAACATTAGGCATTCACATGACAGAAAATAACTTGTGATTATGTGGCTGGAGGTACATTAGGTGGTCACTGAATAAAAATGTTACTGTAGACTACTGGATTACAGGCCCCAAACATTAGGCATTCACCTGGCAGAAAAAAACTTGAGATTATGTGGCTGGAGGTATATTAGGCGGTCACTGGATAAAAATTTTACTGTAGGCCACTAGAGTAGAGGCCCCAAACATTAGTCATTCACCTGACAGAAAATAACTTATGATTATGTGGCTGGAGGTACATTAGGTGGTCACTGAATAAGAATGTTACTGTAGACTACTGGATTACAGGCCCCAAACATTAGGCATTCACCTGGCAGAAAAAAACTTGAGATTATGTGGCTGGAGGTATATTAGGTGGTCACTGGATAAAAATTTTACAGTAGGCCACTGGAGTAGAGGCAGGCTGCGTTACCGCAGTGTTCTGCTCCAGACTTGATGTGCCCGATATGGAAACTGAGAGCAGACCGGTGCAGGCGGCTTGTGGAGCTAATTTTGTAATAATTTATTGTGGGTTTGACATACTTTAAATACCTTTGAAAAAAAAGTTTAAAAGGAAAATATTGCATTTAGACAAAGAACCTGCTGCTGTCAGAGGTGTATAAGTTTATTTTTGGTGTTGCCCCGGTCTGGTGGGGGCCCATTCCTGCTGTAAACAAAGAACCTGCTGCTTTTGGTTCCTCAGAGTTAGGCAGAGCTATGTGTAGGCCTTATACTCGACTGTTACCATGTACCTGCTGCTGCTGTCAGTCCTGATCCTGATGAGTTATGTGTAGGCCTTATACTCCACCTTTACAATGTACCTGCTGCTGCTGCTGTATTTTCTGATCCTGATGAGTTTGCCCTGGACTAAAGGGGCCTTACAGCTTTGATTCACTCATCTCTAGTGACATTTGCTCTATACCCTGACCTAAAGGTGAAGATGTTAGAGGCTCAGGGAGATGCACCAGATTCTTGTCCCTCTGGGAAATTGTTTGTTCCATCTGAATTGCGTCACAAGGTGTTTGAGGAACATCACTGTACGGTTCTTACGGGACACCCTGGGAGCAGATCCACTGCTGACCTTATTTCTTGTAGATTTTGGTGGCAGGGGTTGCGTAAGTGTGTTGAGGACTATGTGTCAGCCTGTAGCACTTGTGCACGAGCTAAGGTGACACATACTCGCCCTTCCGGATCTCTTCTTCCGTTGCCCTTTCCGTCCAGACTATGGACTCACTTATCCATGGATTTTATCACTGATCTACCTAATTCTTTTGGATAGACAGTGATTCTGGTGGTAGTTGATTGCTTTAGTAAAATGGGGCACTTCATAGCATTGTCGGGTCTACCTAATGCTAAAACTCTTGCACAAGTTTTTGTTGATAACATTGTGAAACTACATGGCATTCCCTCTGACGTGGTTTTAGATCGTGGGACTCAGTTTGTTTCTAAATTCTGGAAGGTGTTCTGTACCAGACTGGAGTACAACTGTCCTTTTCTTCTTCTTTTCATCCTCAGTTGAACGGACAGAGGGAACGCACTAATCAGAATCTGGAAACTTACTTGAGATGTTTTGTATCTGAGAACCAGGAGGAGTGGTCTTCATTTTTGTCTTTAGCAGAGTTTGCCATGAACAATCGTAGACAGGAGTCCACTGATAAGTCGCCGTTTTTTTAGGGCATATGGGTTTCACCTGCAGTTTGGCACATTTTCTGGTTCTGATACTTCTGGTATTCCTTAGGAGGAATGTTTTTCATCATAATGACTTGAGAAATATGGGCAACAAGTATAAACGTATGGCTGACAGGAAACATATCAATGGTCTGGACCTAAGAGTGGGTGATTCTGTGTGTCTGTCCACAAGAAACATTAAGTTGAAGGTACCTTCTTAGAAGTTGGGTTCAAGGTTTATTGGTCCAAATAAGATACCGGCCATTATTAATCCTGTAGCCTTTCATCTTGAACTTTCTCAGGCTCTGAAAATTCATAATGTGTTCCATAAATCTTTGTTAAAGAGATATGTTGAACCTTTGTAACTGTCTTCCTTGCCACCAGCTCCTGTCATGGTGGACGGTAGTTTGGAATTTCAGTTCGCCAAGATAATTGACTCTCGAGTTTTCCGAAGATCTCTTCAGTATCTTGTTCACTGGAAGGGTTACGGACCAGAGGAAAGGATGTGGGTACCGGCATCTGACGTGAATGCCAGTCGTTTGGTCAAAGCTTTTCAAAGGTCTCACCCGGATAAGGTTGGTCCTGGGTGCCCGGAGGCCACCCATAAAAGGGGGGGGGGTACTGTCACAGGCGTTCCTGTGACAGGTGCCAGTAGATCAGTGAGACTGGCAACACTTGGTTTGATATGACAGGCTCCTTGTGGATCAATTTATGTCTGTGTTGTTTCTAGTAATGGCCACACCCCTTGCTTCAAGTGTTGCTTATGTGGTCACTTTACCTTCCCTATTTATTGTGGCTTCTCCCCCCTTGCTGTGCGGTTTATAGCTTTAGCTTCAGTCTTGTTGTGGAGTGCTGGTGTTTGGTTCCTGTGCTTCCATAGCCATTTGAAGTTAAGTGTCTTCCTTCCCTTGTGTTTATGGTGTTGGCTTACTTGTCTTGCTCTTTTCCCTGTCATTTGTGTTTAGGCCTGAGGGAAACTCCTCTTTGTCCTACCGTTTGGAGGAACAGGTTGTCCCTTGTCCTGACATCAGTACCAGGGTCCTACAGGGTGAGTTAGGACTTAGGTTACGGTGTATTAACTCACCTACCTTCGGGGTCAGTTTCTTACTTGCAGTCAGTCAGGACTTTGATTAGGGTTTCTCTATGAGGTGACCTGCTCTTTTCCCTAATTTCCAGGCCTTTTCCCGTCACCCCTTTCCCTCCTATGTTCGGTGTGGGTTTCCCACCCACACCATAGCGTGACAATCACAATAGATGAAATGAAATGTGTATTTATGGGCTTTAGTCCTTTGTGACATCAGAGTAAGGGCTCGTGTATTGTATATTCGGTCCACATCCAATCAGCATTTGTTGCAGATTTAATGAACCATTACTGTATTTTTACCGTATTATGGAAGCACTTAATACAGAAGGACCAGGGACCGGTGAATGCACGGGGAGTGCATGCTCTGAACTCACCACTTCCTGGTCTTCTTCGGCTGGACATGTGGTGTGTCCTGAGCACAGTGTAAGGACATCGATGAGCTTGGTGCAGCGGTGTCCAGAGCAAGAGAGGTAAGTTGTTTTATTTTTTTGTGCTCTGAGCTGTGATTAAATGTGAAGCTCTGATCTGAGGTCTGAATGGGGGATCTGATTCACATTGGGGCTCTGATCTGAGGTCTGATTAGGGGTCATTCACATTGGGGGTCTGATCTGAGGTCTCCGTGGGGGTCTGTTTCACATTGGGGGTCTTATCTGAGGTCTCAATTGGGGTCTTTTTCACATTGGGATGTGATTCAGGGTCTCATGAACATTGGGGTCTGAGCTGAGGTCTATATGGGATATTTAAATGGTCTCTTGGACCTAAAGCGTGTGTCTGCAACCTCTCTGATATAACTTAAACTAAATCTTATAATAAATCTTTATTGAAATCCTTAGATTACACAAATGTATGTTATACACTTAGGGACAAACATTTAAAACTATCAGGCCTGGGTACCCATCAAGAGGTATAGATAACATCGATACATGCAGAGATCCATCAATACAGAGGGTACCCTTAGGGCATGAAAATAAGATCTACTCATACAAATGTTAGTATAAGGATATAGATAATGCAATCATACACTAGCCGAAATCCAATCGCTGGGCGCAGGCGCAGTTTACCTCTGTGACTGAGGAGCAGCGATCGGAGCATGCGCGATAGAACTTAAATGATATCAGGAAGGGACGAAGTCTAGCACATGCGCAGAAGTGTCCGATAGAGCGTCCATGGTAGCATAGAAACGGCGCATGCGCACGTGCGGATAAAGTTCCAAGGAGGCACGGCTGCATATCCAGGTATGGCGCATGCGCGACGCACCCCGATGATGCCCTTTGGCCGCCACGGACCATGAGAGCAGAGCCCGGTCCAATAGGAAGGTCCTTCCGGGTGACGTGTACACACACATAGTTAGGAAAGGGTTTTGACTGGTTCAAAACGATCGCTAAGCAATCCGGAAGTTTTAAATGCCCTAGCCCCGCCCCCAATTTTCAGTACCTGTGCTGTTTTCCCCTGAAGAAGCCGAATAGCTCGGCGAAACATGTAGGGAAGCAGGTCTATAGCTTTTAGGCAGGTAGGGTAGATTCAGACATATAACTAATCATTAAAGTATCAGAGTGCGGCTCCCCGGGGAGGACATGAATGCACATGTGAAACACGCATCAGCAGCAGATTCATTCACCTTGGAATCTACCCAGACCTGATAGTTTTAAATGTTTGTCCCTAAGTGTATAACATACATTTGTGTAATCTAAGGATTTCAATAAAGATTTATTATAAGATTCAGTTTAAGTTATATCATCAGAGAGGTTGCAGACACACGCTTTAGGTCCGAGAGACCATTTAAATATTTCTGTTCATTAAAAATAGCGTGGTAACCTCCTGCAGGATTTTTTTGTTCGTTAATAATATCATCGAGGTCTATATGGGGTCTTATTAACCTTGGGGGTTTGATCTGAGGTCTGATTGGGGGTCTTATTAACATTGGGGGTATGATCTGAGGTCTGATTAACATTGGGGTCTGACTGGTGACCTGATCTGAGATCTAATAAAATTTATTTTTTCCTTATTTTCCTCTTTTTCTTATTTTCCTCTTATAAAAACTAGGTGCGTCTTATGGGCAGTTGCGTCTTATAGGGCAAAAAACTGTGTGTCATCTGCATCCATATGTCCGTTCCGCAGACCTGCAAAAGAGATAGAACATCCTATTCTTTTTCTTTGTTTCTAGAGGAGTTAAAAAAAATGGTGGCATGCACATGGGTGGCACCCGTGTTTTACAGATCCCCGATTAGCAGACCACAAAACAGATACGGTCATGTGCAAAAATGGCCTAAAATGGATAAATAAATAAAACAGCTGATGTATTTACTAGCAGTAGGGGCGGATTAAGTGCATGATAGGCCCAGGGCTGTCTAACCAACTTGCCCCCCCCCCAATTTTACTTTAGTTTTTTTTTTTTATGAAGAGGCTGCGGTGCTTCATGAGCGCAACAGTCTCTTATTAGGCCATATGACATCTTCAGACAAAAAAAAGATACCCCAAATTGGGTCCTAAATTGAAAAATTTGGTCGCCAAATTTAAAATACATATAATTATAATAAAAAAGACATGGAGGAGTATACAGCACCACATACCTCTTACATCCAGTGACATCTCCTGTCATGTAGATCTTCTCTTTCCTCTTCTCCTCCATTTGACCCAGACCACCATGGCAAATTCTTTCAGCCGCATCTCGTCTTTACAGTTTGTAACACAGACACGTTAGATTTCTAAATTTTTCCATCAACCTCCTCATCCTGCTGCCACTCCCAATACTGTGCCCGTTTTGCTCCCCAATGTCCAAGGTACTATACTGCTGAAAAAATAGTGACCCTAATAGACATAATTGGGGTAATTTATCAAACTGGTGTAAAGTAGAACTGGATTTCCAAAAGAGCTGTCAAATATGAAAGGTGGAATCTGATTGGCTGCTATGGTCAACTAAGCCAGTTCTGCGTTACACCAGTTTGATAAATTACCCCAAATGTTCCTATAGTGTCCACAGCAGCTATAATGTCCCCTAGAGTGCCCCCAGTAATAATACCACCCTATATTGTGCTCCAGGCAATAATCCCTGTATAGTGTCCCCAGAAATAATAGAATTGCCCCTACAGTGCCTCCCCAATAGCAACACCCCATATAGTAATTTCCACCACACTGCCCCCACATAGTAATCCCCCATAGTAATTTGCCCCCACACAGTAATTTCCCCCAAACTGCCCCCATATAGTAGTTTGCCCCCACACAGTAATTTCCCCTACATAGTAATTTCCACCACACTGTCCCCACATAGTAATTTCCCCCACACTGCCCCCACATAGTAATTTCCCCCACATAGCAATTACCCCACACTGTCCCCACATAGAAATTACCCCACACTGTCCCCACATAGAAATTACCCCACACTGCCCCCACATAGCAATTACCCCACACACAATAGTTTCCCCCACACTGCCCCCACATAGTAATTTGCCCCCACATAGTAATTTCCACCACACTGCCCACACACTGTCCCCACATAGCAATTTCCCCACATAGAAATTACCCCACACTGCCCCCACACAATAGTTTCTACCACACTGCCCCATATAGTAATTTGCCCCCACATAGTAGTCTCTCCCTGTCATGGAACCATGAACCAGACGTACAACAAGAGATAAGTGGAAATAAGAAGGCTTTATTGAAAATCAAGCTGTAGCAAAAGTCCAAACGGATGGCTAAACCGAAGCAGGGTCTTGCGTAGACAGAGGTCAGGAACCAGGAGGGTAGTCAGACGAAGCCTGGATCAGGAACCAGCAGGGTAGTCAGACGAAGCCAGGATCAGGAACCAATGGGGTAGTCAGACGAGGCCAGGATCAGGAACCAGAAGCAGCAGCAGTCTTAGAAGCATGTGAACACAGGAGGACCAAGCAAGGAACTGAAGCCACAGACCTTCTATATATATGAGCTAGGCATCCAGCTCCTCCCAGTGGGAAGGAGAAGCCGCAGGGTGGGAGGCTACAAGAAACCCAGAAACCAAGATGGCCGCCAGCACATGTCAAACGAAGGAGAACAGTAAGAAGGTAAGACCATGACAGTACCTCCCCCTCAAGGGCCCCTCCTCCGCGGAGTAAGGAACGGTTTCTGAGGGAAGCGTGCGTGGAAGGCTCGGAGCAAAGCAGGAGCATGGACATCTGCGGAGGGAACCCAGGAACGCTTCTCTGGACCATAACCACGCCAATGGACCAAAAACTGCAACCGACCGCGGACCAGGCGTGAGTCCAGGATATTGCTCACCTCATATTCCTCACGATTGTCCACTTGGACCGGACGGGGCCGAGGAACCGAGGAAGTGAAACGATTACACACCAATGGCTTCAACAGGGAGACATGAAACACGTTGGAGATCCGCATGCCAGGAGGAAGCGCAAGGGCATAGGCTACCGGGTTTACCCTGCGAAGCACTCGGAAGGGACCAACAAAGCGAGGCGCCAGCTTGGGAGTGGGCACTCGAAGGTTGAGGTTGCGGGTGGACAACCATACACGGTCTCCGACCTGGTAGGAAGGAGCGGGCGCTCGTCTGCGATCAGCCTGGAGTCTCTGGCGCTGCGCAGAGACCTCAAGGGACCTCTGGATCTGTACCCAAGAAGCACGTAGGACGGAAAGGTGATCCTCCACAGCCGGAGTATCCTGGGGAGAGAATACCTCCGGTAACACGGCAGGTTGGAACCCATAATTGGCCATGAAGGGAGACGTCCCAGAGGAAGAGTTCACCGCCGTGTTCCTGGCAAACTCAGCCCAAGGCAGGAGGTCAACCCAATTGTCTTGGTGATCAGAGACATAGCAACGAAGGAATTGCTCCAAGGCCTGATTGGATCGTTCTGCGGCCCCATTGGACTGAGGGTGGTAGGCCGAGGAGAAAGAGAGATGAATCCCCAACTGGGAGCAAAAGGCGCGCCAGAACCTGGACACAAACTGACTCCCCCGATCCGACACAATCTCCTTGGGCAAACCGTGCAACCGGAAGACCTCCCTGGCGAAAATCGTGGCCAACTCTTGTGCAGAGGGTAACTTCTTGAGAGGAACACAGTGGCACATTTTGGAAAACCGATCCACAATCATGAGAATGACCGTATGGCCTCGGGATGCAGGGAGGTCCACAATGAAATCCATCCCCAGGTGTGACCATGGGCGCTCCCCGGTGGCTATGGGTTGCAAAAGGCCCAACGGAAGGTGCCGAGGGGACTTACTCTGGGCACAAACGGAGCATGCCGCTACATATGCGGCGATGTCGGAACGTAGAGAAGGCCACCAGAACAGACGTGAAACAGCCCAGGACAGCTGATTCTTTCCAGGATGCCCCGCGGCCTTGGAGTTATGGTAGGTTCGCAACAACCGAGTGCGCAACTCCTCAGGCACAAAACACCTGCCGTTGGGTCTCCCAGAGGGAGCACCAGATTGAGCCGCCAAAATCTGCTCACCCAGGGGAGAGGTCAGGCTGGTGCGAATGGCGGCCAGGATCTGATTCGGAGGTATGACCGAAGTCGGAATCGACTCCTCCCTGGACAGCTCGGAGTACTGCCGTGATAAGGCATCCGCTCTGATGTTCTTGGAACCGGGTAGGTAGGAGACCACGTAATTAAAACGTGACAAGAACAGAGCCCATCTGGCCTGACGTGGTGTCAATCTCTTGGCCTCAGAAAGGTAGGTCAGATTCTTGTGGTCCGTCAGGATGAGAACCGGAACCACCGATCCCTCGAGCAAGTGCCTCCATTCTTTAAGGGCCTGCACGATGGCCAATAACTCCCTGTCACCAATCTGATAGTTGCACTCCGCGGAAGACAGTTTCCGGGAGTAAAACCCCCAAGGAAGCAGAGGACCCTCTGGTGTTCTACGCCGAGACAGAAGGGCGCCTACTCCCGTCTCAGACGCGTCCACCTCGAGGACAAAGGGCAACCCAGGGTTGGGATGCGACAGAATCGGAGCCGACACAAAGGCGGACTTTAGAGCCTCAAAAGCTCGGATGGCCTCGAGCGGCCAGACCTGGAAATTACTGCCCTTCCTGGTCAGATCCGTGAGAGGCTTGGCTAGCATGGAAAAGTCCCTGATGAACTTCCGATAATAATTGGCGAAGCCCAAAAAGCGCTGCAGGGCACGGAGACCACTGGGCTGGGGCCACTGTAAGACAGCCGAAACCTTCTCAGGATCCATGGAGAACCCCTCAGCGGAAATGATGTAACCTAAGAAGGTTACCTGGGATCGGTGAAATTCGCATTTCTCAAGCTTACCGAACAGCCTGTTCTCTCGTAACCGTTGCAACACTCGTCTGACATCCATAATGTGGGCCTCCATGGATTCAGAATATACCAAGATGTCATCCAAATAGACCACCACACACTGCTGCAACAGGTCACGGAAAACATCGTTGATGAATTCCTGGAAGACTGCGGGCGCATTGCACAACCCAAAGGGCATAACCAAGGATTCATAATGACCGGTCCTGGTGTTAAACGCGGTCTTCCACTCATCGCCCGCCTTGATCCTTACCAGGTTATATGCCGCCCTCAGGTCGAGTTTGGTAAAGACCGTGGCCCCTTTGAGGCGATCGAACAGCTCGGAAATCAAGGGTATCGGGTAAGCGTTCTTGATCGTAATGCGATTGAGACCCCTGTAATCGATGCAAGGCCTCAACTCACCGCCCTTCTTTTTCACAAAGAAAAATCCAGCCCCTGCCGGGGACGAGGATTTGCGAATGTGTCCGCGTGAAAGCGCCTCCCTCACGTACTCCTCCATGGCCTCATTCTCCGCTACCGACAGTGGATAGACTTTGCCACGAGGAGGAACGGCACCAGATTGTAACTCTATGGCACAATCGTATGGGCGGTGCAGAGGTAGGGCAACCGCGCGCACTTTATCGAATACATCCCGATACTCTTCGTATTCAGGAGGCAACAGAGAGTCCGAGGAAGTACACAGCAACTTGACAGGCCCATGGATGCAACTAGCCCCACACTGCGGTGACCACGAGAGGATCTCGGCCGATCTCCAATCGAAAGTCGGATTATGCTTCTGGAGCCAGGGGTACCCCAAGACCACCGAGTAGTGTGGAGACGAAATCACCTGGAGACAGACCGACTCTCTGTGAACGGCACCAATGGCTATCCCCACTGGAAGGGTCTCATGAGTCACGTGTGGCGGCAGAAGGGGTCTGCCGTCTATCGCCTCAAGAGCCAGTGGGGAACCTCGAGCAGAGGAATGGAATTGGCGGCAGCGAACACACTATCAATGAACAAACCACCAGCACCAGAGTCCACCAACGCCTGGGTCGTCACCGAACCCCCAACCCAGGAGAGGACAACAGTGATCAGTGGTTTGTCAACACGGGAAACCGGGGACGAGGAGACTCCACCCAAGATCTGCCCCCGACAGGATCTCAGGTGCGAGCGTTTCCCGGACGGTTCGGACATGCCAACCGAAAATGCCCACCGAGACCACAGTACATGCATCGGCCCTCGCGTCTCCGGAGTACCCTCTCCTCCTCGGACAGGCGAGCAAACCCCAGCTGCATGGGTTCACCCCCAGACAAGTCATCCCCAGGAGGCGTGGGAGGAGAGGGAGGCACGGGTGGGACAGCAAACGTAGGCGCCAATCTGTTAGAAGACCTCCGCAGGCTCTCCTTAAAGGAAGGTCTCTCCCTGAGTCTGGTGTCAATCAAAATCAGGAAAGAAATAAGAGACTCGAGCTCCACTGGTAGGTCCTTAGCTGCAACCTCATCCTTCAAGGCATCCGAGAGACCATGAGAGAAAGCAGCGACCAGAGCCTCATTATTCCAGCCCACCTCTGCTGCCAGGGTACGAAACTCAATGGCGTATTCAGCTACGGATCGTGAACCCTGTCTGATGGACATAAGAAGCTTCGCAGCAGAGGCAGCACGAGCCGGCACATCGAATACCTTCCGAAGGGAAGCAACAAAACCGGAAAACTCGGCAACCACCGGATTGTTGTTCTCTCATAAAGGGCTGGCCCAGGCCAAGGCCTTGTCCGAGATCAGCGAGATCAAGAAGCCCACCTTTGATCTCTCAGTAGGAAAGGCATGTGGCAGCAACTCGAAATAAATGCCCACCTGGTTAAGGAAACCTCGGCACTGAGTTGGCTCTCCCCCAAAGCGCTGTGGAAGGGGGGCAGAACCGGTCATACCCCGAGACACCGCAGGCGCAGCAACAGGTGTCGGGGTAGACTCTGGCGCAACAACCGGAGCGGCAGTAGGAGCGGGCCCAGGAGCGACAACCGACCCATCGGCAACGGAAGCGAAATGAGCCGTGCGTTCAAGCAGGGTTTGCAACGCCACAGCGAACCGACCCAACAGGTGATCCTGCTGATCAAGTCTGGCAACCAGCGTAGGTAGCGAGGATGGCCCTGTACCGTCAGAATTCATGGCTTGGTCCTAATGTCATGGAACCATGAACCAGACGTACAACAAGAGATAAGTGGAAATAAGAAGGCTTTATTGAAAATCAAGCTGTAGCAAAAGTCCAAACGGATGGCTAAACCGAAGCAGGGTCTTGCGTAGACAGAGGTCAGGAACCAGGAGGGTAGTCAGACGAAGCCTGGATCAGGAACCAGCAGGGTAGTCAGACGAAGCCAGGATCAGGAGCCAACGGGGTAGTCAGACGAGGCCAGGATCAGGAACCAGAAGCAGCAGCAGTCTTAGAAGCATGTGAACACAGGATGACCAAGCAAGGAACTGAAGCCACAGACCTTCTATATATATGAGCTAGGCATCCAGCTCCTCCCAGTGGGAAGGAGAAGCCGCAGGGTGGGAGGCTACAAGAAACCCAGAAACCAAGATGGCCGCCAGCACATGTCAAACGAAGGAGAACAGTAAGAAGGTAAGACCATGACACTCCCATAATAATTTGGCCCCACACAGCCCCATATAGTAATTTGCCCCCACATAGTAGTCCCTCCCATAATAATTTGCCCCCACACTGCCCCAACATAGTAATTTGCCCCCACATAGTAGTCCGGGTCCCTCCCATAATAATTTGCCCCCACACTGCCCCCATATAGTAATTTGCCCCCACATAGTAATTTCCACCACACTGCCCACACACTGTCCCCACATAGCAATTTCCCCACATAGAAATTACCCCACACTGCCCCCACACAATAGTTTCTACCACACTGCCCCATATAGTAATTTGCCCCCACATAGTAGTCTCTCCCATAATAATTTGGCCCCACACAGCCCCATATAGTAATTTGCCCCCACATAGTAGTCCCTCCCATAATAATTTGCCCCCACACTGCCCCAACATAGTAATTTGCCCCCACATAGTAGTCCGGGTCCCTCCCATAATAATTTGCCCCCACACTGCCCCCATATAGTAATTTGCCCCCACACTGTCCCATATAGTAATTTGCCCCCACATAGTAGTCTCTCTCATAATAATTTGCCCCCATATAGTAATTTGCCCCCACATAGTAGTCCCTCCCAATGCTATAATAATTTAGCCCCACACAGCCCCCACATTCCCCCTCCCATGTACTCGAGGTCTCGACTCTTCCCTAATATGCCTTCCTCTGTGTGTCGTCCCCCACATGTCCCCGAAAGTAGGCACATGAAAAAAAAAAGAATTAAAAGCTAAATACTCACCGTCCAGGGCCAGGCATTTGCTCGCAGACGAAGGTTCAAGGCGGGATGAGGCAGGCGTGCACACGTCAATGTGCTGTGTCCCGACACAGGCGCGTGATGACGTCATCACGCACGCCTGCATCGGGATTTCACTGCCGCATAGGCCTGAAGCCTATGGCGGTGATAGGCGATGGGACAGGGAGCTATGCGCTCCCGTGCCCCGCCGCAGTATGTGGGCGTTCGGGTCAGCGTTGGGCCCCCCAGCGGTGCTGGGCCCGGGGCTGCCGACCCGAACGTCCCTATTGTAATCCGCCACTGACTAGCAGTATTCACCATCACTCCACCACCGGGATGCTACCACTCTGTTGCCTGAAGGTCATCATTGTGCCCTGTGTCACCATTCTGTCCCATGTTTTCGTGTATAGAAAACTCATATTTGGCCATTTCTTTCATTTTTCATTAAATTACAAACTGTGGAAGCATTTACAGGATGTTAACCATCCCAGGGTAGGAGATGTAGTCCTACTTTTACATGTTGCTCCATATTTTTTTTTAAATGGTTTTATAGTTTCTGCTCCCCCCATAACTTTTATACTGACTGTATCCACACACTGACCTCCAGATAGCAGCAGACGACCCCCACCCACCCTTGTGATGTGTTCGCTGAGATTCATTGTCAGTTCCTTGTGGAGTCATTTCATTATGAAAATCACACTGAAGCTCAACATTTCTTTTGACTGCACTGAGTTGCTGAAGCCTCGTTCCGTCATAATTGGCTTTGCGGCGTTTAGCATCAGCTTGTTCTTCTGCTGCTTTTTTGGACATGGCAGTGTTTATAGACGTAATGTTTTCCTCTGCAGTGCTTTCACTCACTTCCTCCCACACACACATCATGTTGCATACATGACATCCATGAGCTGAATGGGAATGATGGTGGAATTTGTATTAGTGCTGTGTTTATGTACTTGTATTACATTGCTGTCTGTCTCTAGGTGACCTCAACTTTCCTTTCGTTAATCCCTTTAGAACCTTGCGATTTTCCATGTTTTCGTTCGTTTTTTTTTTGTTTTGTTTACTCTTTGCCTTTCCAGAGCCAAAACATTTTTATTTTTCCATTCACATAGCCATAGGAGGGCTTATTTTTCTGCTGTACAAGTTGTACTTTCTAATGGTACTGTTATTGCATATAATGTAATAAGAAGCTGGAAAAAATTCCAAATAGGTCAGAATTAGAAAAAATTCTGCCACAGTTTTATGGGTTTCGTTTTTACTGCGTTTTTCCATGAACTGTTACCTTCATTCTCTGGGTCAGTACAATTACAGCAAAATCATATTTATATTGTTTTTTTTGTGTTTTAATACATAAAGAAAAAAACTTTTTTATTAGTTATGTGTACGGAGCTGTGTGGGGGCTCATTTTTCGCAGGGCGATCTGTAGTTTTTATTGATACCATTTTGGAGTCTGTATGACTTTTTGATCACTTTTTAAATATATATATATATATATATTTATTTATATTGAAAGAGAGACAGAGAACATGAGAGTTAGCAAGCAACCAGTGTAAAGCATAACACACTTTGCTGCTGCAATGGGGAAACAAGTTAAGACACCCGATGCACCTCATAGTTGTGGATTCAAAGACGACAATGTTTTAGTCAGCAATTTGATCAGCATACAGCATACAGCATTCTTAGACCTGGTTGCAGTGGAGGGATAATGAGTTCAGGCACCCTGCACACTTTAGGCACAAGTTTGGACAGTCGTATTATAGAAACCACATGCCGCCATGCAAATTGCAGACATTGTGACAGATTGCAGTTGTTCTGTGCAAGAAATCCCAGTACTGGAGACTGTAGAGAGAGAAAGAGTAATCTAAGGGCTGTTACTTCCAACTACTTGGTTAACTCATACTTGGACATCTGTGTGGATTTTGCACTGTGTACAGATCATTTCTGGATGTACTACAACTCCTAATTGGTGCACAGTAAAAAGAGACTTTGTTTAAGTTCAATCTGGCCTGGTAACTTTCTCCCCTAACACAACAAGCTGGAGTTCGCATCACTTCAAGCCCTTGGCTTGCACCCACATGGACATTTAACATCAAGGGCACCACCAAACTACCATCAGTCAGGGATCCCACAACTACAGGGAGTGCCCAAAGGAAAATAAGGTGGCCCTCTTTGACTGCACCAACACCAGGAAGCAGCGGCCTGAGGGAGTCCAACATGACACAACATCTAATCAGTGCCACTGCCACTCCCATCCTTTGCACAGGTTCCTAAGGATCTCACTGCACACACAGCTGGTCCAAACCCAGGTGTAAAATCCTGCAGCCTGTGTGAGTGCAGCAGGGATCGCGGCATCATCAGTCAAGCTTGCTGCGCCCCCCTTTCCTACCGCTCAGCCTTTAATAAAAGTACTTAATTCCTATCATGTTGGAGCAAGATCTAAATTTCGCGTACAAGCTGCATCCCCATCTTTCCCGTGCCTACGCATTGTTCTTTGAAGCTGTGAGCTAGTTTTCAGAGGAAGTTCAGCTTCAGGCCCCTCCCCTGGGAGCCTTATAGCAGTTGCATGGTCTCCCTCCATTGAAGGTACCCCACTGGCACCACCTTTTGGAAATGGCTTCCTATAAGTCAACGTTCAATTTTTTAACATGCCCTCGAACATGACAAGGGAACTTAACCAATCCATGAATCCATTTGCTGTTTAGAGGTACTTGCCCCTCTGTAACGTAACATGAATTCAAAAGATTTGAGAATGAATAGACTTATGCAGGCTAAGTGAATAAATATATTTGCTAAGTGTGAATAAATATAAGACAAAACAGACAAATCACATACTGAATAATAATAAGTATATATCACTATCCTAAATGCGGTGAATCTCCGTCAATCATGCTATAACACATGGCTGTCTACAACATTATAACACATGACCAACACCACAGGGTGTACAGAGATAGGGCAAATCAATACTTACATTGTACCTAGGATGAAGTTTCAGGTGGAGTGCACCGAATGTATATGTGCCACAAAATTTAAACCTGTTAGCCCTTCCTCCAGTGTGCAGTACATATGTCTCTGAGATCACTCAGGAATGTGGTCTCATCAGCACAATAGGGGATGGGTACTACATTATAAGGCGCATCATTACACAGAATGGTAATAATCGTGGAATGGTAATAATAAAAGGGGACAGAATAAAAGGGAAAGAACCAATCAGTATTTTAAAAAATACCCTTACAATACTAACATCAGTACAGAGTAGGATTCTACCTGGCTGAGTGATATTTCATTTTTTCGAAAGTACATTCATAGTTTTATGTGAGTAATGTGAATAGAAAGAGTAATTGTGGTGTTAAGCGTTCTCCACATTCATTGATTTTGTAAGCTGTCTTTTTTCTGCTTCAGTACAGAATGACCACTTCTACACTGTTTGAAAGCTGAAAATTTAGTACATATTCAGAAGCAGTGGTTAAGGATATTTAGTCATTTAGGACGCTTGTTACAGAACAACAGGCTGTACTATTCAAATCAGCCAAATTTGTTATAGAGAAAATATACAATTACAATCACTTTTCACATCAATCTTTGTATATGTCTGAATACCAAGTGGAAGCCTAGTCGTACCATAATGTTCATGACTAAAAACTAAAAATTTTAACCACTTTCCTTCTATTATAATAGAAGTAACCTTTAACTACAGGCGATCACTGGTAATAAGGCTGAAACCTTTAAGCGCTGCCATAAATCAAGAATTCATTGATTTATGTAATGTCCACATAGTACAGATATGATTATCAGATAATATTCTGTTACCAGCCATAAGCAAATATTTAAAAATTCCACATGTCATTATAATTCACTATGTGATTATATACATACATTTCTTAAATTTTTTGACTGGTCACTAGAGGAGACGTAATAGACTAACATTTCCTGCTTCCTGCGGCTCACTTGTCAGCTTTGCTGTGCAGACTGAGACTGAGCCTCAGAGGGAGGAGGATTTAAAGTGTACTTAAACCTTTGGGTAAACTTTACTAAAACCTATTCTACATGTGAAGGAAATAATATTTGTAATATACTATCATTTTTTTCTACTCTTTATAGTGAAATAGGCCCTCGAAGCTCAGGTGCTTATTGCGCTTTGCAATCTTACACATCTGGTGTACTGGAGTACGGATGCCCCTGCGGACTCACCGAGTGTTGTACAGTCCTGAGCATACATTACTCCTCCTGCTACGCTGCTCTCCTAAAGCCTGGCATAGATGTACTATTTCGGGCTTTGGCAGAGTGGACCCAGACAGGGGAGAGATGTGCTAGGAAGCAATATGCAGTAGTATTCCATACTAAACAAGAAAAATGTATAAAATGGACATGGAAATTTTTTGTTGACCATAAACTTAGCTATGCAACCAATGTCAGGCTGCTGCTGCCAAGGCTAAGGTCAGGGGATGCATTAATATAGGCATAGATGCCGGTGATGAGAACATAGTCCTGCCACTTTTACAATATCTTAGACTACACTGTGGGGGAGATTTATCATCTCCCTTGTGTCTGAAAAGTGGCGTTAAAAAGTTGCGAAATATATATTTATACGTTTAAAAAAAAAAAGTCATATTTCTTAGATTTTATGCCACCCTCACAACTTTCATTAAAGGGGATGTGGCATGGGTGGGCAGGAGGCTTGGCCAGCCACCCCTTCAAATTTATCTTAATTTACACAAATGAAGCCAGAAATCTACAGCAGCTCTAAGCTGTCGTAGATTTCTGTTTAGGCGCAGGAATATGCACCTCATTTATGATGAGGGTCGTCATAAATTAGGCACATTCTCTGGCAGCGTAGAGGATATCAAGACTGCCACAGAAAGAGTCGGCCTTGAAAAATCTCCCCCATAGAGTATTGTGTACAATTCTGGGCTCAGTCCACTACAGGTGTTCACCTATCCCCAGGTGAGGCCAGGTGGGGGTAATCACTGTGGGATAAATCAATCCTCAGTGTGTGAGTGTGGGGACGAATTGAGAAGAAAGCCTGCAGAGGCTCTGTGTGGTCCTAGCCAGAAGGGCTGGGGGGGGGGGGGGGGGGCACAAGGCTGAGAAAGCCTGTGTTTGGGGGGCCCAGCGACAACTGAAGAAAAGAGCCATGTTGTTCGAGTAGTATGCCACTTTTACAAACTGACAATAATACGCACAAAACCGAATCTTTTTTTTTTTGAGGAAAACATTCTTTCCTGTATATTTACTTGTATATAAAGTGCAAGTGCGGCCAAAGTTACACATAAAGGAGGGCATCATACACACCCTTGAAAAATTATGATTGATGGCCTGCTGGTGACCCTCAAAAACATTTGGAGCAAGGGCCTGCTGATCTGACCATCAGAAACATTACGGGCTGCCGCATTGGTGACTCTAGATAACCTCTGGGCGATTGCATGTCCCCGTTGCGGCGACGATCCATTCGGATGTCTGCCCTATCAACTTTCAATGTTCTTTTCTGCGTCTACCATGGTGATCACGGGTAACAGGGAATCAGGGTTCGATGCCGGAGAGGGAGCCTGAAAAATGGCTACCACATCCAAGGGAGGTCAATGGCTGAAATCTGATTGGCTGTTGTTGCCTTGCACCTTTTTTTCCTAATTGTGAACCACCCAGAGAGGGTGGGTCAGGGGCGTTGCTAGGGTCTGAAAACATCCGGGGCACAAGCCCATTGTATCACGCCCCTGTGAAGCCACGCCCCCACCCATGAAGCCACGCCCCCATGGGCATTCACAGTAGTTATTAACCCCTTTCAGCAGTCCTCCCTTCACAGTAGTTATTAAGCCCTTTCAGCAGTCCCCCCTTCAGTGAATGGAGGACTGCTGAAACGGGTTAATAACTACTGTGAAGGGCCTAGCCGTCTGGGCAACCCAACAGATCATCCCCTCAGTAATCTGTATCCTGCAGTCACTTAACTTTAAATCAGCGCACATCTCATTACTATCTTGACTTAGACACTCAGCTCCAGTAACAGGCAGTGCGGGCGGCGCTCACTCACTGACGTCGCGGCCTGCACCGCCTAGTGGGAGGAGCAGGCGCGTGACGTCAGTGAGTGAGCGCCACCAGCACTGCATGTTTCCGGAGCTGAGTGTGTAAGATAGTAATGAGATCACAAGCGCTGTTTTAAAGTTCAGTTACTGCAGGATACGGATTAGGATGGCGGGGCTGTGCAGCGCAGGAGAGTCAGAGCGGCCGACCCTGCCAGCCAGGGGCGTAGCTAGAACTGACTGGGCCCCACAGCAAAATTTTGTATGGCCCCCCCTCCATGACTATCCTGGCATCCTATATGTGCATATGTAAGGGAGAGTTCACATCACATTTTTGCCATCCGTTTAATGTTTCGTTGGAAAATGGGATACAAAAGCGCAGCACACTATGCTTTTGTATCCTGCAAAGTCTGTTAAAAAAAAAAAATGTATACATTAACGTATCATTTTTTTTTATGGTGTCAGTCTGAGTCACCTGTTAACATACATTTTATGTATACATTACCAGGGGTCAGCAACCTGGTAATGTATACTCCGGCTTTTGCGAAACCACAATTCCCAGCATGTTCCATTAATTTCTATGGGAGTTATGAGAAGAGCAGAGCAATAATGCATGCTGGGAGTTGTAGTTTCACAACAGCTGGAGTGCCGTAGGTTGCCTACCCCTGCATTAGACGAATGGCAATACGTGATGTAAAACCGGCATTAGTGTGCCATGATAGTGCCAAGTAGCAAGCACTAGAGACAGAGAAGGGAGGTTGCAATGTACAGGGCACAGTATAGTATAGGGGGTACAGTACAGGGCAAGGGGGGGACGCACAGTGCAGCATAGGGGTACAATGCAGCATAGGGGGCACACTAAAGGGCAGGGGGTACAGTACAGCATAGCAGGCGCAATACAGGGCAGGGGGCACACACAGTGCAGCATAGGGGGCACAGTGCATTATAGGGGGTACAGTATAAGGCAGGGGGCACAGTGCATTATAGGGGGTACAGTACAGGGCAGGAGGCACACACAGTGCAGCATACGGCAGGGGGCAGAATACAGCATATGTGGTACAGGGCAGGGGGTATACACAGTACAGCATGGGGGGGTACAGTACAGGGCAGTAGGCACACACAGTGCAGCATAGGGGGTACAGGGCAGGGGGTATACACAGTACAGCATGGGGGGGGGGTACAGTACAGGGCAGTAGGCACACACAGTGCAGCATAGGGGGTACAGTACAGGGCAGGGGGCAGAATACAGACAAAACATGCACCTAGAAATGCTCCATTCACATGTCCTACCTCAAGAGATGATAGTTACTAGTGGGCAGAAGGACCTTTCATGATGTCAGGAGCACATGATCAGTCACATGAGTGGGCGGAGTCAGGCTCTGGGCTGTGCAGGAGATTGTGTGGAAATGACTGCAGTGCCAGCATAACATTCGGGGCACTGGTCAAAACATCCGGGGCTCAAGCCCCGAATGTTTTGACCTAACGACGCCCCTGGGGTGGGTCAAGTTATTATAGCACAAGCGTCCAAGGAAGGCAGCAGGCGCGCAGCAATTACCCACTCCCGACTCGGGGGGTGTAACGATATCTGAGGTGAATAGACAGATAGATAGATCTCATATTCTCCTAAACTTACATTATCAATAGCTAGCATTGTATAGCAGTGGCTAATTGATCTATTAAGCAAATACAAATGGTGCCTCTAGATGCCAGCCAGTCTGAAGACTAGGTGAGAAACTCCACATTCTCAGAGGAAGCCCCCATTTAGCACAGTCCTGCTAATTGCAAACCATTTGAGAGTCCTAATGAAGACCTGGGAGGGGGATACTTAAAATGCACAGCCACCCTAGACATTTTGGCTGCTAGACCAGTGGGTGGTCTAACCCATTCAGTAGATGAATGAAATAATATCAGAAGCCATAACTCCGACCTCATGGCACCCACAGTCTCAGAACCCTAATAATTGTGTTCATGGGCTTCGGGAAGAGTCTATGTCCGCCATACTGGACAGGAGGCATTTCTCTGTATTGAGGATCTGGCCTTCTGGAATTCATAACTCAATCACATTTGGTGTCTGTATGACCGGAACGAAGCAACTCAGATTATGGGATCATACCTGTACCCGCAGTCCCTGTCATACAGCGAGGAATCGCCGTGATTCATATTGCCACCTCAGTCCGTCTTCTGGGAAGGTGGGGCAGAAACCTGAATAATATCAGACGTCCCAGAAGGCCGGACCGAAAGGAGGGAGGCTCCCTCACAGCCATAAAAATGGGTGTTTGGGAACAGGTAATTGTCAGCCATTTTGGGGATCCACATCGTTTGGAGTGACTGCCCATATCTTCAGCTGTCTCCACAGCCAAAATATAACTGCTGCATCTCAGTAAGCCAATATTCTGTATTTTATGCCGTTTATTTTATCTGTTCACTTCATTGTTATTGTATGTATATTTTTTTCTTTTATCTGACACTTTCTTTTTGTATTGTACTGCACTATTGTGTATTAAATTTAAACATTAATATGTCCTTTCCTTGTGGACTTATAGAACTTGCTCTTTCGGAGGGAATAACGTTACCAGTAGTGTTTCAGAGGATTTTAGGTCCCATATAGATAACCTGGGTTACTGTGTTAAATTTGGGTTAAGATAATATCGGAGTATAGGGCCCTATTGCCTTATAGTATAGGTGGTGGCAGCTATTGTGATAGAAAATATTGGGGTGTTAGAATCTAGGGGAGTAAGTTAGCATAATTCCGTCATCTAGAATAGGTGGATGGGAATTTCTGTGGTAACTTGATGCGCTCACTAGTATAATTCACCCCAGTGACATGACCTATTGAGTAGGGATCGTCACAGGGAGGGATCGTCACAGGGAGGTTGCTACTGTTCACGCCCCGGCTCATTTTGGTATGGCACAGGTTGAAAACTACTATTCTTTTGTCGTCCACACTTTCCTCAAAAAAGCGCCATACTGCGGAACACCTACCCCTTAGCAAGGAAGATTTCCGCAAGGGGGAGCTCCGTTGAACAGTTGCGGGCCTGTTTGGTGTGGCCCGCCTTCTCTCTCTTGCCACCCCACTGCCTCTTCAAGCCTGTTGCGGTGCTGCAGATCCCCCTCTGTACTGCTGTCCTCACTCAGCTTTCCACCTTTCCAGGTTGAGCCAGTGACCTCATTGTCCACCACCTCCTCTTCCTTTTCCTCACTCTGATCAGCCTCTTAATTTGTTGACTTAACCACAACCTCAGTGATTGACAACTGTGTCTCATCCTCTTCATCAACCTCTTGATACAGTAATTGCGGTTGACTCATTGGCAACTGTGTCTCATCATCATCCACCTCATTAAACACTAATTGCCGTTCCCCACCATTCTTGTGACTGTGGATGCTCAAGAGGTTGGGAATCAGGGCACAAGATCTCATGTCCCTCTTCAAGCGTGCTTGGCGAGAGGGCCAAATCAAATAATGGAGATGAAAAGAGCTCCTCGGAATACCCGAGTGTGGGATCACTTGTTTGGCCAGATTCTCCATGGTGGGAGAAAGGAGGATCAGGGTGAGGATTCTGTTGACCAGACTCTTGGCTACTGAGACTGGTCTTGGTGGAAGACAGGGTGGTGCTTAACTGACTGGAAGCACTATCTGCTGCAATCCAAACGACCACCTGGTCGCACTGGTCTGACTTCAAGAGTTTTGTCCTGCGACGCCCTGCAAACTGGGACATGAAGCTAGGTATTGTGGATGATTGTTTTTCTTGTGCTCTGGCAGCAGGCACATTTTCAACGCGCCCAGGGCCACAGCCTCTGCGTGAACCATCAGCATCAGTGCCACCTGCCTGTCGCCTTCTTCATATTAAATGTTATATGCACGCTTGACACGCAAGATGTGGCACGGATGTCACAGTTCACAGCAAGCACGGTATATGTATATGATTTACATTTTGTACAAAATTATTTGAGCCCATCTGCCGCACATAAAGGCGATATCTGTAAGACGGGTTCCTAACACTAAATTCTACCTGTTATGTGCCATGACGGCTACCATACAATTTAGGGAGTGCAGGTTCCACATGCATGCTGGGCCTGCTTTAAATTCTGTCATCTTTGGTGCCAAAATGGCCTCCAGTATTGCAGGTACCAACATGCATGCCGAGCCCACTCCACACCTCTCCTGGTGCCAAACGGCCACCAAAGAATGCAATGAGAGTCCACACTATACCTCCCCTGGTGCCAAATGGCTTCCAGTGAATGAGGGAGAGCAGGCTAAGCTTTATACTCACACTAATTAAAATCAGCCTATGGGGCAGACGAGCTGGTCAGGAGTGCATGACTGAGGTGCCAGCCACACCTCCAGTACAAACTGCAAAGAAAAAGGGGGTCAGTCAGCACATCCCACTGTGTCTCTGACCTTTGTAATGGATTATGGCTCTGTACAGTCAGTGGCGGATCCAGAGCCTGGTCTCGGGAGGGGCACTTCCAGATTATTTTCTGTCCGCCGCCACAAAACAATGGTGCTTATAGAACAGACTACACAGTGTAGAGGTATACTGTATATTGTGGGGCACAGTATAGAGGTATACTGTATATTGTGTGGCACAGTGTAGGCTATATGTGTATAACATAAACATATTTCACATGAAAACTTACAATTACTTGACTTGGCCCTTGGGGATCTCGGACACCACTTCAACACTTTGGCCGGGGGCTCGGTGGAGTTGATGTTGTGCTTTATCCTAATGAGAAAGATTTCATAATAAGGATTTGGAGGGGCAGAGGGATAGCAGAGCAGGGAGAGACTGGTGGTGCTACTAGGGGGTCATGCCATGGGGGAGTAATAAAGCCCTCCCCAGTAGTAATAATTCTCCTTATAATGACACAGTGCAAAAAATACCCCCTTGTAATGCCCCCAGTTGAGCTAATGCCCCCATAGTGCCCCCATAATGTGCCAGTATAAAATACCCCTATATAGTGCCCCCAGTAAATGCCTCCATAGTGCTCCTCTCCCCCTTTCCTCCTAGTGCCCCCCACAATGTACCAGTATAAAATGCCCCAGTAGAGGCCCTCAGTGTCCCCCATAATTTGCAAGTATAAAATACCCCTTCTTAGTGCCCCCCGTAGATGACCCCATAGTACTCCTCTCCCCCCTTCCTCATAGTACCCACCATAATGTGTCCCAGTATAAAATTCTACTGTACAGAGCCCCCCATATAAAACACCCCTTCTTTGTGGCCTCAGTAGATGGCCCTATAGTGCCCCCAATAATGTGCCAGTAATGTCAGCCCCCCCATCATGTGCCAGTAATGTCAGCCCCCCCATCATGTGCCAGTAATGACAGCCCCCCCATCATGTGCCAGTAATGACAGCCCCCCCATCATGTGCCAGTAATGACAGCCCCCATTATGAGCCAGTAATCACAGCCCCCCATTATGTGCCATTAATGACAGCCCCCCATTATGTGCCAGCAAAGACAGCCCCCCATCATGTGCCAGTAATGACAGCCCCCCTATCATGTGCCAGTAATGACAGCCCCCCTGTCACGGAAGGTGTACAGGAAACAAGACAACACAAAATGAATATACGACTCACTGGATCCAAAACTAAGGAACAAAAAGGGAGACCCCTGCATCAGACCTGGCACTCTCCCTGACTGCTCAGCCTATGCGAAAATCTCAATGTTAGATGATCGCATATCCTCGTACCTCGACTGTATAACACCTGAACACCCTATAATAGTGAGGGGACACGACCCCCGGCTCCCTACACTAGATACGGAGGGAGTCAGGGGGAGGAATTTAAAGGGATGCAATCAGTACAACTACATGACAGCTGAGAGAGGCTAACGAGATGAGGAACTGAAAGCAAAACAAAGGAAGCTCAAGGAGGAGGTTCTGAAAGGCATCTGTCAGAGCTTCTCAGATGTCTGGTGGTGACACCCCTATTATGTGCCAGTAATCGCAGCCCCCCATTATGTGCCATTAAAGACAGCCCCCGTTATGTGCCAGCATTGACAGCCCCCCGTTATGTGCCAGTAATGACAGCCCCTGTTATGTGCCAGTAATGACAGCCCCCATTATGTGCCAGTAATGACAGCCCCCCATTATGTGCCAGTAATGACAGCCCCCCATTATGTGCCAGTGCCAGTAGCCAGAGCCCCCCATTATGTGCCAGTAGCCAGAGCCCCCCATTATGTGCCAGTAGCCAGAGCCCCCCATTATCTGCCAGTAATGACAGCCCCCCATTATGTGCCAGTAGCCACCAGTATTGTACACAAAAATAAAATAAACACTAATACTTACCTCCTTGGCAGTGATGCGATGCAGGCCTCTTCCGGCCTGTGTCACGCGCTGTACGACTCAGGCGGCGCGATGACGTCATCGCGCCGCCTGCGCCGGACTCTGATAGGCTGCCGGCCTAGTGCCTGCAGCCTATCAGAGGGAGGGAAAGAGACACGCCTCTCCCTCCCCTGCCTCAGCACAGTCATCTGTATCTCTGTCCTGAAGATGGCGATACAGATGACAATGGAAGCATTCATCTCCCTGTGCCCCGCCGCTGCCCCCCCACTTCTGAGCAGCTCGGGAGGGGGGGGGGGGGCAATTGCCCCGTTCCCCCCCCCCCTGGATCCGCCAGTGTGTACAGTGGGAGTTTTTAAAATGTGAGACCCTGGAGGTAGAATTTGTGCTGGGAGACTTGCCGTTTTTTTGGGCAATTATGGTGCAGAGAAAGTGCTTCAAATCGTGCAGATGGAGAATCTGAGGAAAAATCTTCAGCAGAGAGTGTGACTCATCAGCTTGAGAAAGAAGACTGGATTCAAGGCCAAGGCTTTTCCCATGGCAACCACTGCAGGAGCCTGTATGTGATCGTGTGACTAGGAACCAAGGGCTGGAGGTTCCAAACATCCAGGAGAAGGATGATGACCTCGTAGAGATGTTCCTATAGGGCCTGGAAGCGCCAAACCAGTGACGTCTGTGGGTAAGAGCGTTCCTATTATTGTGTGTGTGACAGAAAATGTGATAGAAAGCAAGGCTCTGGAAGTTGGGCATGTGGCTGGTGCCTCAGAAGCCATAAACTGTGATGTGAGCCGAACGCAGTCGGTATGTGCCGATCCGGTAGCTGTTGATACACTGGTACTAGATATTGCACTGACATTGTGTTGAATGGCAGTCCAGTCAAAGCGTTGTTGGATGCAGGGAGTCAGGAGAGCTTGGAACATGCCAGCTTGGGACTATGTGTTGGACAAACAACTGAGTGTGCTGGACATACATGGGGATAGCAAAGTCTATCCTGTGACTCTCACTGAGTGTCAGACTCCAGTAGGAACTGGGACTTATGAACTTAGTGTTGCAAATAGGCTCATGCATGATGTAATGTTGAGCCATGATTTCCCCTTGTTCTGGGAGTTGTGGGCAAGAGGAGACACTTCTGCAGCAAGTGACGACACTCTTGCAGAAACTGTTCCTGTCGCTTTATCGCTTTATATGATGGTGTAAGGGAGATACACATTGAAAACAAAGGTTTAGGTGAAATGACCTTTGAAAGCGATGGAGCAGATAAGATGCAGAATGAACATAGGCGGGCAAACATAAGAAATGAGCAATTCTAGTACCAATATCTAAAACATGATGGTACAGAATAAAAAAAAAACAACTAAGTTTTGTAGCCTCAAACACGAGCTACAAAACCATAAAGAAGTACAAAACAACTGTTATATAAGACATTTTTTAAAATAAGTTTAAATCATCCCCCTTTCTGTAGAATACCCAGCCACCCACCCACAGGCCATAGCATTAAATACACAACTTTCCAAATTACTGGCCCTGGAAAGGTTGCCATTTAGGCTTGTGGACACTCAGGCCTTTCGCAGCCTGATGTTGGCGGCCGTCCCTCGTTACGCAGTCCCCAGCCGCCACTATTTTTCACGGTGTGCCGTTCCCACCTTACACCAACATGTGTCCAGTAACATCACATGTGCCCTGACCAATGCAGTTACTGGGAAGGACCACTTAACCACAGACACATGGACAAGTGCATTCGGCCAGGGACGCTACATTTCCCTGACTGCACACTGGGTGAACGTTGTGGAGGCAGGGAGTGAGTCGTACCCTGGGATGGCACAGGTTTTACCGACGCCAAGGATTGCGGGCCCTACGTCGATCAGGGTTTCCGCCAACACCTACGTTAGTGGCTCCAACCCCCACTTCTCCTCCTCTGCCTCCTCCTCCACTTCCACCAGCAGCACCAGTTAGTCATCAGTTGGTAGCTGGAAGCAGTGTAGCACTGCAGTGGGGAAGTGGCAACAGGCCGTGTTGAAGCTAATATGCTTAGGGGACAAACAGCACATCGCCACAGAGCTGTGGCAGGGGATAAGAGACCAGACTGAGCTGTGGCTCTCGCCACTCAACCTACAACCAGGCATGGTTGTGTCTGATAATGGCCGTAACTTGGTGGCGGCTTTGGAGCTTGGCAAGCTCACATAACATGCCTAGCCCACATCTTAAACTTAGTGGTTCAGCGGTTTCTCAAAACCTACCCCGATTTGCCTGAGGTACTGGTGAAGGTGCGCCGCGTGAGTGCACATTTCCGCAAGTCATCAACAGCTTCAGCCGGTTTGTCAACACTGCCGCAGCGCTTGAAATTGTCAGCCCACCGGCTGTTGTGTGACGTGAGCAGGAACTTGACGTTCCACATGTTGGCTAGGCTTTGTGAGCAGCAGAGGGCAGTAGTGGAATACCAGCCGCAACATGGTTGTCACCTTTCCAGTCAGCTTCCTCTATTCACAAGCGAGGAGTGGGCATGGATGTCTGACCTCTGTGAGGTTTTAAGAAACTTTGAGGAATCAACACAGATGGTGAGCGAGGATAACGCCATTATCAACGTAAACCATCCCACTTCTGTGTCTACTCAAACGCTCGCTGATCACAATTAAGGACGATACTTTGCATGTGGAAGAGGTCGAAATGGGGGAAGAAGACATTACACAGGGTGATAACCCGACCACCCTCAGTTTGTCTTCTAAGCGCGAATTTGACGATGAAGAGGAGGAGGAACAGGAGACCCATGAAAGTTTCATTCCATCTGTTCAGCGTGGGTGGGCAGAAGAGGAGGAAGAGGGAGATTGAGAGTGATCCTCCTGATGATGACAGCGAAGTCTTTCCTGTTGGTACTCTGGCACACTAGGCTGCCTTCCCCATGACCCGCGCGTTATACGCATTTTAGACAACACGAATTACTGGTTGTTCACCCTTCTCGACCCCCACTACAAAGTGAACTTCTCATCTCTCATTGCTCTGGTGGAGAGGATGAGCAAAATAGTGCAATACCAGAAGATCCTTGTTAAAAAATTGCTCCAAAAATTTCCATCTGACAACGCTTGCGGCAGAGTCCGTAGTTCCTTGGCCAACCGAGGAGGGGAGACAAGGGGAACACACAGCAGTTCCAACAGAGGCAGGGCAACACTCTCTAAAGCCTGGGACAGTTTCATGACACCCCGCCAGCACCCTCACCCTGATGCGCGGCCTATTGTCACAAGGAGGGAAACATTTTGGAAGATGGTGAAGGAGTACATAGCAGACCGTGTCAGAGTCCTCAATGACCCCTCAGTGCCTTACAACTACTAAGTGTCCAAGCTGGACACATGGCACAAAATGGCGCTCTACGCCTTGGAGTTGCTGGCCTGCCCTGCCGCCAGCGTTTTGTCTGAGTGGACATTTAGTGCTGCTGGTGGCATTATAACAGATAAGTGTATCTACCTGTCAACTGAAAATGCTGACAGGTTGACTCTTCTCCACTCCACCAGAGGAAAGGTGATGAACATAAAGGCACTTTAAATGTGTTGTTTACAATGTACTGAATACACTGTATTCCCATGTACCCCTTTCACCACAAACAAGGGTACAGTCAAGTCCATAAATATTGGGACATTGACACAATTCTAACATTTTTGTCTCTATACACCACCACAATGGATTTGATATGAAACAAACAAGATGTGCTTTAACTGCAGACTGTCAGCTTTAATTTGAGGGTATGTACATCTAAATCATTTCACTTCTACTGTTGTGCCATCCGCGCCAGCGTCAGATGCTTGTGGGTTTGAATTTGTGCCGTTGTATTCAGTGGTGGTTCATGTTCCCACTGCACCATTGATCCTGGTCACACTTACTTGTGGTGTGAATTGTGCCAATGTGCTTGTATTCCTCCTCAGTTCTGTAGCGTGAGGGTTAACCTACATTCTTTTACAGGGTCAGCTCACCTGAAGGCCCTCGCATATAATCTTTTACAGGGTCTGCTCACCAGCAGGCCAGCACCTAAAATCTTGTACAGGGTCAGCTCACCAGCAGGCCCGCACATCAAATCTTTTACAGGGTCAGATTACCAGCAGGCCCTCGCATATAATCTTTTTGAGGGTCAGCTCTCCAGCAGGCCCTCGCATATAATTTTTTACAGGGTCAGCTCACCTGCAGGCCTGCACCTACAATATTTTACAGGGTCAGCTCAGCTGCAGGCCCGCACCTAATTATACCTAATAGGTAATTTGCGCGCATGCTGCCTTGCTTGAATGTGGTAGCCATAGCCGTTTCTCCAGAATCGAACCATGATTCCACATTACCCGTGGTCACCATGGCTTGCGCTGAAAATAACATTGAAAGTTGATGTGGCAGACATCCAAATGGATCATCGCCGTCACGGGGACGTGAGATCGGCCCCAGGTTATCTAGAGTCACAAAGCGGCAGCAGGCTCTCGCCCCTAAATGTTTTAGATAGTCAGATCAGCAGGCCCTTGCTCCAAATGTTTTTGAGGGTCACCAGCAGGCCATCAATCATAATTTTTTAAGGCTGTGTATAATGCCCTCCTTTATGTGTAACAAAGGGTGTTTTGGAGTGTCGGTTCCTTGTAATTTTTGGCAGCCCTTTCACTTAGTGCATAGGCTTTATGAGTGTAGGAGTCCCACTACATGAACAATTGTACCACAATGTGAATGAGGCCCTCCTTTATGTGATATACAGGTTGTATCTGAGTACCTCTTCATTGTAATTTTTGGCAGCACTTGCACTTTATATACAAGTAAATATATAGGAAAGAATGTTTCCTAACAATTTTTCCTCTAAAATCTATTTTATCTTCGGTTTTGTGAGTATTATTGTCAGTCTGTAAAAGTGGCCTACTACTCGAACAACATGGTTCCCAGCAGCGACCTGGGAGTCAAGATGCATCCAGACATCCTCCCCATGCTGTTCCAGAACCATTTCAGTGGTGTTTCCATCAATTTCTGACCTTTTCCTATGAACCAGGCACCGTCCCCTTCTCAGAGCAGGGGGTGCCTGGTTCAATGCTCGGGTTCTCCCATTGACTTCCATTATACTCGGGTGCTCGGTAGAGCACTCAAGCATCCTGATGTGTTCGACCCGAGCACTTTGGTGCTCGATCAACACTAGTCATCACATCGGCCAGCATGGTAATGTCATATGTCACAGCTCACGGGATTTCGTGCAAGATCTTCAAGCAAGATGGCTGAGGCCGGCTCTTCATGCTCAAACGGATAAGGTAAGTATGATTTTTTTTTTTTTTTTTTTTTTTTACTGCTATTCAGAGAAAATCAATTTGCTACCACAAAGCATGAGGAAATTCTGCTTCGGGGCTAATCGAATTTTCCCTGAAATTCAAATATAATTCCACTTTGTGGAATTCGAATTGCTCAACACTATTAACAACTATTAACCTAGTAAAAATGTAGACATACGCCTTCATTCTGATGAACAACATAAAATCTAGTGGGCAGTCTCAGTGCTCATTTCAGTTTATCAGTCAGTGCCATTATCCAGTTGCAGTAAACTGTAATATCCACCGGTCTAGCTGTCACCACCAGACATCTGAGAAGCTCTGACAGACGTCCTTCAGAACCTCCTCCTTGAGGTTCCTTTTGTTTTGCTTTCATTTTCTCATCTCGTTAGCCTCTCTCAGCTGTCATGTAGTTGCACTGATTGCATCCCTTTAAATCCCTCCCCATACTGCATCACTTTGCGGTTTATATTACTTCCTGGAGTGTGTGCATGCTGATCCTACTACAGAGTCTTCTACAGATAAGTTTTGTTCGTTCATTTGTGTTTTCCTGTTTGCTGGATCCCAGGTGACCCTGACTCCCTCCATATCAAGTGTAGGGAGCCGGTGGTCGTGTCCCCTCATTATTATAGGGTGTTCAGGTGTTATACAGTCGAGGTACAAGGATATGCGATCATCTACCATTGGGATTTTCGCATAGGCTGAGCAGTTAGTGAGAGAGCCAGGTCTGTTGCAGGGCTATCCCTTTTGTTCCTTAGTTTTGGATCCAGTCAGTCGGATATTCATTTTGTGTCTTCTAGTTTTCTGTACACCTTCCGTGACACTAGCTCTGACATTTTAGTCTTTATTTTCTTCATTCTCATTTACATACTTAGTGAAGCAGCATGAACATAGGCAGACTAGAAAGAGCTGATATGATCTAATCGTCCAACCAGTGACAGTTATTATACAGAGCAGGATGTACACTGCCAGCAGAACATAAAGGATTTCATATCTTTACGCCAGAAGTATGAGGTCTCGCCTATCATTTCCATTTACAGTAATAGAGCTCAGTCTCTTTTCATCATGTCTTGAGATAAAAAAAGGTCATAACTAAAGCCACATGTGAGCACTTTTTATTAAGAATGTTCTTTCTTCTTAGTTTCTAGTGTTTATTTCTCGGTGTCAAAAAGTGGATGACCACTTACATAGGAGGTTGCATGAACTGTGACATCTGCACTTGCTGTGATAAATAGATGAAGACAATATCTGTACAAAGGTATCTGTGGTAAAATCGCATCTGTCACAATTTATCTACCATAATATTGGTTCTGGCTTATTTTCCTACCATTAGTAATATTTGCCGTTTCTATCTTCAGACGAAGACAGATTAAAATGGATGATACGTATAATCATAACTTTTTTTCAGAGTTATAAAGAAAGGTACTAAATTGGAGCTTGTAAATTAGAATCCCCCACTTCTTTCACCTCATTGAAAACAAGGCAGGATTCCCTAGGGAGTCATCCAGATTTGTAAAAAGAACCTGACATGTCTGTTCTCAAATACAGATGCAGCCAGCATTATTTTGACAGTTTTTGTCGTGACCACTGTAGTGCAGCTGGTGTCAAAATAATGCTGGCCACATCTGTACTTGAATTTCCCCATTGTTTCCAAACGTGAATTCAAAAGATTTAAGAATGAATAAGCTTACGCAGGCTAAGTGAATAAATATATTTGCTAAGTGTGATTAAATATAAGATAAAAGTCTGGTACTGTGTTAGCCAATAGAAAGCTAGTTTAGTGCTCAATCGCAGTATAGGGATTATAAGTAAACAAAAAAACAAAAAAAAACTGTTTATTGGGGTGACAGAAGCCCTTTAAAGATCTTGAGAATGAGTCCTTAATTATCTTACAGATAAGGGGTGTGAAAGTTTTATGGTCTCTAAATTCATGTTATCTCAGAGACCTGGTGCCCCAACTATGTCTATAGAAGATTTTTTAGATCTTGTAGTGTGTCATAAATCCTGGGGACAAATTCAGTCCAGTTTTCAAAGTGTCAAGCAGTGTTATAGATTTGTATTCCCAAATTCTTCTAGCTTTTTGGGATTTGAAGTTACCTTTTAATATGAGAACTTTCATGTGTTCTACATTGTGTCCTGGCTGAGGCCGGCTCTTCGTGCTCAAACGGATGAGGCAAGTATGATTTTTTTTTTTTTTTTTTTTTACTGCTATTCAGAGAAAATCAATTTGGGAACCCTCACTGAAAAAATCTCAGGTTGGATAGAGGGCATCCTCAAACCATTTAATCCAGCAATTGAAGATAGGTTTTTAATAAATGGGTCAATGACGAAGTACAAATTCCAGCTAAAGAGTCAACCCTTCTAAATGACGGTCGCTTCAGTTATTACATATTATTTAATATCTCAACACATATATCGAATGTTCACGGTGGGTCCACCACCTATCTGGCTAACTGGGTTTAGCTGTGGGCAAGGACAATGTCCCTATTATGGGCCCTATGCTAAGCCCTTTGCCCAGGGACGGCCCCTAGTGGTGGGGACTCCCTGTCCTCGAGCCTAAGGCTAACAGTTCCTAGGTAGCCCTCACTGTTAAGATTAACCTATTCAGTGGGGGACCTCCATGGACAGCGAGACAAAACAAACACAAAATTAGTGTGCCATGTATACAACCCTAGTGATATGTAGATATCAAAAGGTACACGACGCACCGGACTAACTCATTAAAAGACACCCCGTTATAGGGGTGTATGCGGTCACCCAGATATATGGACCAAATCAACACTAGAACCCCAACGCGTTTCCCCCACGGTGTGGGATCATCAGGGGGTGAATGGAACTTTCCGTTTAATTAAATAATGAGGTGTAGGAAATGCTGCGTAAGGTCAGCAGCATATAGCCTACATATCACACTGATAAAATAGAGGCCAAGATAATGGGACCACTCTATTGGTGAATATCTCTCACCATCCTTAGTGTGATACTGTCTGTTACTGCACAGATAGCAGTTCGAACTGGACCTATTAGTCTTACACAATATTATTAATATTAGAGAGAATTGAAGGGAGCATCCGACATAATCTACCGTATATGCATGATCATTAAATACATAGATGCAGGACTTCAGAGTAGGTTTTCTGTCCAGGTATTTTGATGTCACTCCTTGTATAGTATGCCAACAGGGCACAGATTGTAATATAATAGGACGAGCGTCCCTATATGATATAAATATATAGCTCGGATAAGTCCTTGATCACGCAAGTCTGAGCCCACAGATATGGCAAGTGGATGGATGAAACATTTAGGTTGTCCTAAGGTCCAGTCCTCCCTTGCAATCCCTATGGTGGTCCAGACTCTTGCCATATCTGTGGGCTCAGACTTGCGTGATCAAGGACTTATCCGAGCTATATATTTATATCATATAGGGACGCTCGTCCTATTATATTACAATCTGTGCCCTGTTGGCATACTATACAAGGAGTGACATCAAAATACCTGGACAGAAAACCTACTCTGAAGTCCTGCATCTATGTATTTAATGATCATGCATATACGGTAGATTATGTCGGATGCTCCCTTCAATTCTCTCTAATATTAATAATATCGTGTAAGACTAATAGGTCCAGTTCGAACTGCTATCTGTGCAGTAACAGACAGTATCACACTAAGGATGGTGAGAGATATTCACCAATAGAGTGGTCCCATTATCTTGGCCTCTATTTTATCAGTGTGATATGTAGGCTATATGCTGCAGACCTTACGGAGCATTTCCTACACCTCATTATTTAATTAAACGGAAAGTTCCATTCACCCCCTGATGATCCCACACCGTGGGGGAAACGCGTTGGAGTTATAGTGTTGATTTGGTCCATATATCTGGGTGACCGCATACACCCCTATAACGGGGTGTCTTTTAATGAGTTAGTCCGGTGCGTCGTGTACCTTTTGATATCTACATATCACTAGGGTTGTATACATGGCACACTAATTTTGTGTTTGTTTTGTCTCGCTGTCCATGGAGGTCCCCCACTGAATAGGTTCATCTTAACAGTGAGGGCTACCTAGGAACTGTTAGCCTTAGGCTCGAGGACAGGGAGTCCCCACCACTAGGGGCCATCCCTGGGCAAAGGGCTTAGCATAGGGCCCATAATAGGGACATTGTCCTTGCCCACAGCTAAACCCAGTTAGCCAGATAGGTGGTGGACCCACCGTGGACATTCGATATATGTGTTGAGATATTAAATAATATGTAATAACTGAAGCGACCGTCATTTAGAAGGGTTGACTCTTTAGCTGGAATTTGTACATCCTCAAACCATTAGTGAGGAACACAAAAAGTTATCTACAGGACACCATTGACTTATTGAACAAACTGTCAACCATAGGTCCCCTCCCTAAAGGCACAATCTTGGCAACCATGGATGTGGAATCCTTGTGTTCGAATATCCCGCACAATGATAGATTAACTGCTTGCCGAGTATACTTGGAGGCGAATGGGATCGTCTCAGAGTTTGTACTACAACTGACCAAATTCATCCTCACCCATAACTATTTATCTTTTGACAAGGAGATATATTTACAGTGCACTGGGAGCGCCATGGGCAGTAAAATGGCACCGCAATATGCAAATCTCCTTATGGCAAAACTGGAAAATGACTTTTCTAAATTTTCCAGTTTTGCCATAAGGAGATTTGCATATTGCGGTGCCATTTTACTGCCCATGGCGCTCCCAGTGCACTGTAATTGCCTCAAAAAACCCTTGGCCTAATTCCGTTTCATTAATGACATCCTAATAATCTGGACCGACTCTGAACATGAACTGATAAAATTTCATGAACAATTCAACAAATTCCATCCCACTATAAACCTGACCCTCAACCATTCACACACAGAAGTCAGCTTTCTGGACACCACCATAAAACTTCAAGACAGCTCAATACAGACATCCCTGTATCGGAAACCTATTGATCGGCCTACATACCTCAAATGGGACAGCTTCCACCCCAAACATATTAAAAAGTCCATCATCTATAGTCAAGCCGTCAGATATAACCGAATCTGCTCCAGCCCGTCAGACAGGGATGAGCATTTACAATATCTGAAAAGGACAACAGATAAGATCCAGATCCCCAACACACGGCAGGAATATAGGATCCTTGGGACATTCACATGTTCTACATCTAATGTTGTTTATCTGATTCTCTGCACTAAATGTCCTGTTGGAGGCCTCTACGTTGGAGAAACAGGACAGA